>NC_092872.1:757094432-757405682 GCF_028372415.1 Notamacropus eugenii
AGACATGCTGTAAAGGCCAAATCAATTGGATTCGGTGCTGACAGATTGGCTATGATAGATGAGGGAGGAGTAGTCAGGGATACACCCCAAAATCATGAGTAGGGGAGACAAGTGGCCAGGGATCCATGAACAGAGGTGGAGATGTTAGGAATATGAGGAGACAAAAGTGGAGAGACAGCAAAGATTTGGGTGAGATGATCTCTGGGGTCCTGGGGTCCTGTCAATTCGGATAAGTCCATGTTAAATGATAGCCATTTTAAAATCATCTCAATAGTTTAAGTAACCAATTCAATTAACTTACCACTAGAGGGCAGTGTGGGCTCATACACAAGCAGGTCTCCAGCTCAACTGGATTGAGAAAACAAGGATTAAGCATTTAGGGTGAAGGATCTTGGTTCTAGGATTCTGCCCACTGGGGGTGGTTAGTGGGTAAGTGGAGAAGGGAGGGGGCTCTGATAGGGGCTCTGCGAGCAGCGTGCCCCACCTGTCCCGATGCACTCGAACTGCACCCCCCTCATTCCCTTCCAATGCTATGATGAGAATCCAACATGATTTTAGATAGATAGATAGGAATGGATGTAGATATAGCTAGATATACAGCTGTCCCGATAGCTAGATATCCACAACACTACCTCGCTGCCTGCCATGGCTATTGTGATATCAAATGGGCAGCTCACACTGGTATATATTCAGAGAAATAGAAAGACAGATGGATAGAAATATCACACTAGGTCTGTCTGTCTGTCTGTCTCTAAATATATCTCCAAAAATATGAATCCATTTCAGTGTGAACTGCCCACTTCATATGACAATCGCCATGAAAGTCAGCTAGGGTGTTGTCAGGGACAGAGCACTGAAATGAAGGCTAGAAGATCTGGGTTTGAATCCTGCCTCAAGCACTTACTAACCACATTATTGTCCTAGACCAAGACAAACCTCTTTGCCTTGATTTCCTCCTCTGTTAAATTGGGATAAAAACACCAGTTAATGGTTGCTCTGAGGACAGGATGAACTCATGTTTGTAAAATGTTTTGGAAACATGTGAGTGCTTTAGAAATCCAGACTGCTATTATTAAAACATCGGATGAATGTAGCTGGTTGACTTTACAAAATGATAAGATGGAGAAAATAGATGAGATCTGAAAGGAAGAGATGTACAGAAGGGATTTTCTTAGTCATGAGGGCACTGGTCATGAGTTCAGTGACTCAGGAAAACAACATTGTTTGCTATTGTAATACAGAATCTGGGTTTAGGAGGCTATGAGATATAGTGGAAAGAGCCCTGACGCAGGAGGCAGAAAGTCAGAATTCTAGTCCTGTCCGTGGCACTAGGTATCTGTGCAACGTTGACCAAGACAGTGAGTCTCCCCGAAACCTCAGTTTCTTCCTCAACATAATGAGGTGGGTAGATGATCTGAATGATGAAGCAAGCTTCCCACCTCTTGCAAGTGAACTAGAGATGCAGAATGAGCTGTGCATTTACAGCCATAGCCTATCTGTTCATGTATTTCATTTTACTATGGTATTATGGGATCACAGATAAAGGAGTAGGATGAGATTTGTGGCCCTCTCCTTCAGCTGATTTTGTCATAGAACATGGTGATACATTTAATATGTTAACAAGAGGTGATACCTTTTGATCCCTGACACTCAAACCCCTCTGAATCAAGAAAGAAACAATGAGAAAATAAATCAACTACAATCTTGGTAGCTTTATACCCAATATGTGAGTGATTTTGTGCAATTTGAGTGTGAGAGATAGCCAACCAAGAGCTGCCTGTGGAGGTGATCCTCTGAGAGAGACTTGTTCTCTCCTCTCTCACCACATTTCAAGATCAGTCATGTAGCTTTGCAGAATTCTTCTCTCCATAGGGGATACACACTTCAGACAAACATGGATACAATCACCCAAGGAATGAGGAAGTTGAAGGATTGTGACCCATGGCAGCAGAGAAGAGAATCGAACTTTTGAGAGGAGTGAACCTCAAAGTTCTAGATGAACGGTCTGTCCATTTGAGATGCTTCACCTGTGGGGAGTTGTGTGAGAACTCTAGACTTGGAGTTCCTATAATACTAGGAGTTGGGAGTTGTCTTTGCTACAATGCATCCTACAAGTGTGTTTTCCCACTACTTATGAAAGTGTGAGCCCACTCTTCCTGTAGGCACCATGTATTTCACCAACGTGTACCCCAGGTTTCTGAAGGGAATGTTTTGTAACTATTGTACTTGATTTGCCATTTTCATAAATGTCTTAGTCTTTGGACTTAGCCTGATTTTCTGACTGTATTTTCACAAAGTATTTCCCATGCCTAGAATGTCTTCTCCCTCCTAATTTCTACTGCTCATTATGCTTGTCTTCCTTTAAGGCTGAGCACAGGTATCATCTTCTTCATACAGCCTTCCACGATCCCCTTAGTTAGTATTCCTTCCTTCCTCAGTGTCTCTTGTACTAATGCTGTTTCTTTCCCAATACAAGAATGCTAGCACCCAGAAGGCTCACATGAGCTTGAGACATTTTATTATTCTGACTACTTCTTCCACAGTTCTTTAGCTTATATACATCTTTTGTGAACTAACTACAACATTCTAGATGTAGCCGGACCAGGGCAGAGTTAGAGCAGTGCCATCCTCTGCCCAGTCCTGAATGGAACTGCAAACGTTCATAGGAGACAAAATCTAAGGAAGCAATCAGCAAGAGAAATCACTGACCTCAAATGTTTATACATAAATGCCTCAAATTTCAGTAACAAGAGAAAGAAGCTCAAGGTCCAATGCAAGGAAGAAAATCTGACCACATGGTATCCCTGGGAGCTGATCAGGGATAAGCTTTGAAGTAAACATGACTCTGGAGGAGTACATTCTAGTTCAAAGACCTAGAATAAGTGAAGGGTTGGAGATGGTTCTGTGTTATAAAAAATGTGTACTCATGTGAGGAAAGCCAAGAACCCATTGAAGGAAGTATGGTGAACAGCCTTTGGGTTAAAATCAATGAAGGGAGAAACAGAAGGGATTTTCTCATTGGGGTATATGACAGACAACACTACAGAAAGAAGAAATAGATGCCAAGTTTGAAAAACAGATTATAAACCTGAAACAGAGACATGACATAGTAGTGATGAAGGATTTTAATTATCCAGACATCTACAAATGGTGATGTCCTTAGCAGTAACAGGGGCCAGGCCTAGAGGCCTGAGGGCTACCCGAGTCTTCCCTTACCTCTATCGGAGGTCTTCGGTTGGCCAAACCAGATGCTCGTATGAGAGAAAGGACGTTCCAGAGTCGAACAAGGGTTGAGCTTTATTTCAGGGTCTAGTTACAAGTGAAGGGGAATTCTTCCTTAGGAGGGAGCGAAAAATCTCCCAAGGAGGCAAAGATCTTACAATAAGAGATTGGAAGTAGAAGTATAAGTGGGGAGAGAGGGGGAGGGGAGAGAGGAGAGAGGAAAAGCAGAGCCTTGTTGTCCTGTCAGCTCCGTGCCCCTCCGCCCAAGAGAACTTTCAGGCTTTCCTGATCCTACTTAAGCTCTGCAGCGGCATAGTTTGCATCTGAATACTGTGCCTGTTAGGTAACTAGGTGTGCTCCAATCCGGGACAATCTCGAGGGCAGGGAGAGCTCTCTCCCATCACGTTTCTTATGGGAAGAGGCGGAAATACACGAGATAGCTCGGTTCACCTCAATTCCCAGCCGTTTCCTGGGGGGTCTCGTGAGAACTCTAAGATTTAGAAGTTCCCACCTTTACCCACCCGAGACTGTCCACCTGGAATTGAGCTTCCATCCCCAACAAACAGGGAAGGTGGGAAGGGAAGGGCATTTAGGGGAAGATAAAGAGTTCTGTTTCAGACATATTGAATTTGAGATGTCTATAGGCAATCTAGTTTGAAATTTTCCCTAAGCAATTGGTGGTGATGTGCGACCAGAGCTCAGGAGAAATACCAGGGCTGGATATATAGGACTGAGAGTCATGTGCCTAGAAATAATCAAAGCCTTGAGAACTGACACAATTGGCACTGAACTCTGAACTGGTTGAGAAATGAGAGATCCTGTCCTGGGGGTCAATAGATAATGTATAAATAGCAGAGGAGGATAAGTTGCTAAGTGATTGTGGGAGAATGTGTGAAAGTGGCAACAAATGCTCCAACATCCCCGTTATGATCAGTGAGCTGGGAAATACAATAAAAGTTGTACCCAGTAATGGAGTGTCCTTGAATACAATATCATCATGGGGAGCCAATGTTCCATGAATGTCAGAAGATGGAAGGAGTAGGGAGATGACAGGTCTAAAATGAAACTAAGGTGAAAATTATCTATTGGGAGTTTCAGAATGGAAAGAGTTAGAATATTGGGGGATGTGAAAAGTAAGTTTAAAAGAAATGAAAGAAAAGAAAGAGTTGATGGATGAAGTTGGGGAAAGGTGCCTGTTCTTGCAGACAATGTTAAGTATCTTCGTATACTACTGGAGAGTGAGAAATGGGATTCAGAGTGTCCTAATGATGAGATACGATTCCATGAAGAGGATCAAATATGTCTGATGACAAAAACAGGTAATTAGAAAACTCAAGTCTTCAGTAGTTCTGGCCCCCAAGGTCAGCTAAAGATGTGGCTATGTTCTGGGGGGTTCCTGGAAGCCAAGTCTATAATTCCCTGTAGAACCTACCTGATGTGGTAAAATAACCTTTTCCTAAATACTTTCAGTGATGGGGAACCCATTACCTACTGAGGCAGTTCTGTCTATTTTTGGATAATTATGATCATTAGCAAGTATTTCTTTACATTGAAGCTTAATTTATCATTTTTGCTTGTTTTGGTAGCCTATACTTACTAATCACAGTTCTTCAAATAGATCTTGTCCAACAATTCTTCTGCATGACAACCCTTGACATTTTTGAAGACAAAGTCATTTCTTCCAAGTTATAAAATAGAATGAACAAATCCTGGGGCCAAGATAAAGACCTAGAGAAAGGACTTTATCCTAGCTAATGTCATTATCACCCTTTGCATAACTAGTTAATGCGTATCCCACCTACCCAGGAAGGTGTCACAGCCTCCCCTTGCCCATAGGAACATGTGGCTTGATGACACTGGCACTTGAAGACCTGCATCTACTGAATAGCTCTGAGCTTGAGGCTCCAATTACTCATCTCTCTCCTTTTCCTGCTTGATGATATATTAGATACATGATGATGCAGAAGGAAATCATCTTAACTGGACACTTTCTTCTGGAGGATGGGCTATCAAAATGTGTCAAGGCTTTTCACATTCTTGGGGGGAACAGCAAGCAACAGTATTGCCTTCCTAAGTAGCAGCAGATAAGTGACCAGAGTTCTTTTTTTATCCCTTTCTCTCCTCAGGCTCCATTCTCTCTCTTTTGTATTCTATCTTTCTCTCCTTTTCTCTGTCTCTCTGTCTGTCTGTTTCTCTGTCTGTCTCTGTCTCTCTGTATATATATATTATATATATATATATGTACACACACATCTGTGTCTGTAGATATCTTTCTGTATATCTGTATGTGTTTCAGTGATGGGGAACCAATTACCTACTGAGGGAGTCCTTTCTATTGTTAGTCTCTGCCTCCTTCTGTCCCTTTCTTTCTGCCTCTGTCTCTTTTGGTTAGGGTTAGGGTTAGAATCTGCCCTTCCTTTCTCTGTCTCTGACTCTCTTTCTCTGTGTCTCTATCTATCTTGTTCTTTCTGTCTCTGTCTGTCTGTCTTTTCTGCATAGTCCATATCCTTTCAAGTTCTCATTAAGCTGCTTTGTATTCATGGTATCTTTTAAGCAACTTTGTATGTTTATTCAATGAAATTTAGCGAAAGTGTGCAAAAATCATTCTTAGAACACTGGATCTTAAATTGCTTTGGGTTGTTCCAGTCTCTCTAGAAGAGTTTGGTTGTAGCAGAAGACGTCACCCAGCAGAAGGTACATGCTTGAGAACGTGACAAAAATGTTACCAGAAAAGAGGAATGGACCGAAACCATGAGTGGCTTTAAATTCCAGTGTCGAGATTTTGGAATTCATCCTGTGCACAAGTAGGAGTCATTGAATACTCTTGAGCAGGACAGTGTGATGAGCGAGCTGAGTTTGAGAAGTCATCCCATTGTGCTGTGCCTTTTGGGGTTAACGAAGACTGCTTGAAAAAGCTGTGAGTCACTCATGCCGTGAACTAGGTCCATTTGTCAGAAGAAGAGGGAAAGGTGACAACAGCTGAGTGAGTTGGAGCAGCAGGAGTCTCAGTGGGGGCCTGGCACTAGAGTGAGGACACACATGTGTGCCGTTCAGTGTTGAAAAATAGTTTCCTGCAGCCGTCCATCATTGCAAAGCCAGCTCCTTCAAGCATCCAGTGCACATTTTCCTTTGGAGAGAGGAAAAGGATTACAAAGCACCAAGGAGACAGGGAAGTGAGGGCTAAATACACCAGAAACCAGCTGTTCTAGGTGTGAGCTGCCCCAGGGAGGTGGGTGAAGCCTCTGATTTTCCGACCATAGTGAGCTGGATTTATGTGCCCAGGTCCTGTGCTCAGGGAAGCAGTGAGCTGCTGGGAAGTGATCTGTGGTCAGGGAGCATGTCTTAATTCCAGAAACTTTTGTTAAGGGGTTTTGTTTTGTATGGTTTCCGCTAAAGAGGCAGGGTGGTGTAATAGTCTACAGTCTGGATCCGAAGGCACAGGACCCGACTATGCTCCTTACGATTATTGTAGCCTTAAGAAAGCCCCTTCCTTTCTGTGGCCTTCAGTTTCATCCCTTATGAAATAGCAGCATTGGACATGACTGTCCCTGATGTCCCTTAGAGCTCTGACTTCTGTGGTCCTATGGCACCAGTGAGTTCTCCCAGCTAATGACAACACAAGAGGGGAGCAGTGCTAATTTTCCTGACCTCTTTGAGGGAATGAGAACCTCCTTCTCTTCCTCGTTGCCTCACCCAGAGTCCTTGCACAGGGCTGTGTACACAACAACGTGTCAACAAATGTTTGTTTGTTTGGTTGTTTGATTGCCTGCTCCTTATCTTACACACACACATACACACACACACACACACACACACACCAGCCAACTTGTAATCATTCATGAATAAAATGACCACATTTCAGAAGAGCTAAAACAATAACCCCAGGAAAAAATATTCTGATTTTTGACTCGTTTGTATGATTGCTTGTGATGAGCATGGGACCATGGAATTGGAAGGAGCCTGCAAGGTCCTCTTTGAGGCCAGGGCTCACCTAAATCCTGAATCCTGAAACATCTCTGACCATTTATCATTCGGTTTCCACTGGAAGATCTCCAATGGCTGGGAAAGCACTAGCTCCAAAGGCTCTCCATCCCACTCTTGGATCCTTGTGATTGTTAGGAAGTTTTTCCTTACATGGAGCCAAAATCTGTCTTCTTCCAACTTCCTCATTTACTGAGAGTTATGGAATTAACCTCCACCCATGGCTCCCAATTTCTTCTTTTTATGTCTGCCTTGAGAAACTTCGTCCCTAACACAGGGGCTGTATAGTATAGGTCTTCAGGTCTAGTTTGACAGTTGGGTGAATGATACATGACCTTCAGCTTGAAGGCCTTTTACAAAGCGCTCTTCAGCTCACCCTTGTTAAAGCAAAACACACTCTTTCAGGGGCTTACTGGTGGGTGACCAAACCCCAAATGAATATTATGGCAGGCTCTTAAACATAATATAGAGAGAAGATGGGATGAGATGAACATGTGGAGAGGGTAGACAGTTCCTCTTTTCCAAGAGGGAACACAATCACAGGATACCTGCGTCCCTTTAAATTTGTCAAAATCATCTACTCCTACCACAAGAATCATCTGGTGTCCTTGTAGGCATGCATCCAGAAATAATCCCTTAGACATCATAGATCTAAGAAATGTTTCCTTGAGCGTTACTGAATCATGACACTCTCCTTTGGATAATAAAGAATCAAAGAATGTTCTGTGGCTATCTTGGGATCAAGGAACATTCCTGTGATAGATGGTGATAAATGGTCTCATAGACATTGTGGCAAGTCAGCCAACAAGCTGTTATTAAGCACCTACTCTGTGCTAGGCACTGTGCTAAGTCCTGAAGATGCAAAAAGAGAAAAAGATAGTCTCCACCCTTGAGTACTTCACAATGGAACACAGACAAAGATGTGCAAATTGGATATACACGATAGATTGGAAGTCATCTCTGAGGGTTTGTTAACATTAAGGGGGATCATAGAGACATGTCCTAGAAGTGGAGACTTCAGGTGAACCTTAAAGAAGCCAAGAGGCAGAGATGAAAAGGGAGAGGGTCCCAGGCATGAGGGGCAATCAGGGAAAACACAAAGAATCGATGGATTCCAGGAAGGCAGAGTGACAGGGAAAAGAGAATGGGACTAGTAGTTCTATCGTGTCTACTGTGTGTCAGTCTTTGTGCTAAGTGCTTTTTACAAATATTATGCCATTTGATCCTCAAAACAACCCTGTGAGGCAGGTGCTCTTATTATCCTCATTTTATAATTGGAGAAACTGAGGCAAACATCACTGAAGTGACTCACCCAGCCGGGAAGTGTCTGAGGCTGTATTTGAACTCAGGTTTTTCTGCCTCCAGGCCCAGTACTGCACATTGGTTGCCTCGCTAAATTGAAGAGCATGTGTAGGAAAATAAATGGAAAGGAGACTGAAAAGTTAGGAAGGAACCCAGTTATGGAAGGGCTTCTAACTATTGTGAATTTTATATCTATTAGATGACATATTTCTAAAGAAACATTGGCTGTTATTAGCCATATTAGAGTGCTAGAGTGTTCCAATGGACATCAGAGAACCATGGAATATGTCTAGGCTTCATGGGAGAGCAGAATTATTCCTTGAATGTTGGAGGACTGTGTCTTTTTGCTCTGGGTATCATAGAGCCAAAGAATTCTCCAGTGGGCAGTGTAGACTGTTCAGCTCCCCCACCCTAACCCTAACTCACGCACCCCAACTTGGTGCCAGTCTTATCTCATCACAATCCCCTTGGGCCAAAAATGCATCCTGACCCTTTTAGCTCTGCTCCCTTTGTCTGGGCTGCCCTCACTGCTCCATGTTCACAGAATTCTTAAAGGTCCAACTCAGATGCCCCCTCTTGAAGGGAAGAATTCTATTTGATGTTCAAAGCCCACCATAGCCTACTTGTCTGGTCCTTACTCCCCGACACTGATCTCCTGGCTGTTCCACAAACAAGACACCCAGTCTCTCGACTTCCAGCATTTTCTCTGGCTGTGCCCCATGCCTGGAATTCTCTCTCTCCTAATCTCTGCCACCTGTATTTTCTGACTGTCTTTAAGCCTTAACTGAAATCCCACTTTCTACGGGAAGTGTTTTTCAATCCCTTTTGATTCTAGTGCCTTCCCTCTGGTAATTATCTCCTATTTATCTTATATATGGTTTGCATCTTATGTATTCGGTGGTTTGCTATACCCTCTATTAGAATGAATTCCTACACTGAGGGAAGGGACTGTCTTATGCCTCTTTTGGTATCCCTAGTGCTTAGCACAGTGCCTTGATAAATGGTAATTGATGGAACTCTAATGCACTGTTGGTGGAGTTGTGAATTGATCCAACCATTCTGGAGAGCAATTTGAAACTATGTACAAAGGGCTACAAAACTGTACATACCCTTGGATCCAGTAACACCACTAGGTCTGCATCCCAAAGAGATCATAAAAAAGAGAAAAAGAGAAAAGACTCACATGTACAAAAATATTTAGAGCAGCTCTTTTTGCAGTGGCCAAGAACTGGAAACTGAGGGGATACCCATCAAATGGGCGATGGTTGAACAAGTTGAAGGATATGAATGTAATGGAATACTATTGTTCTGCTAGAAATGGTGTGCAGGCAGACTTCAGAAAAACCTGGAAAGACTTACATGAACTGATGAGTGAAGTCAGCAGGACCAGGAGAACATTGTACACAGTTACAATAACATTGTGCCATCATCAACCGTGAGAGACTTAGTTTTTCTCGGCCATATCATAATCCAAGGCAATTCCAAAAGATATATGATGGACAACGACTTCCACATCCACAGCAAAATGATGGAGTGTGAATGCAGTTGGAGCAGGTTACTTCAGCACTTCTTTTCTTTCTCGTGGTTTTCTCCTTTTGTTCTGATTCTTCTTTCACAACATGACTAACGTGGAAATACATTTAATATGATCATACGCATGTAGCCTATATCAGATTGCATGCTATCTGGGGGAGGAGAGAGGGGAGAGAGAGGCAACATTTTGGAACTCAAAATCTTATCGAAGTGAATGTTGACAAGTAAAAATAAATAAGTAAATACTTGGAAAAACTGATTATTTGTTGATTGAATAAATGTAGTGGGCTAAGCAATATCAGTCTCTTCACAGAGGAGAGCCCGTTCGCATGTTGTAGATCTTTATGTTGAGCCCAAATCTGCCGTTCTCAGACTTTCTTAGTTACTGAGAGTCTTAGATCATTGAATTGTTGAGAAGAGCTAAGTCATCTCACCATGTTGCTGTTACTGTATACAATGTTCCCCGGTTGGGCTCACTTCACTAAGCATCCATTAATGTAAGTCTTTCCGGGTTTTCCTGAAATCCACCTGATCATCATTTCCTATGGAGTAATAGTATTCCATTCCATTCACATACCACAACTTGTTCAGTGACTCCCCAATGGATGGGCAGCCACTCAATTTCCAATTCTTTGCCATCACAAAAAAGAACTGCAAGAAATATTTTTGTGCCAGTTCACATATGCTAAGTGACCTAGTCATTTGTGGTTGTGTTTCTCATAGGAAGTCTAGCCTAGGATGATGCCTAAGGTCTGTGATTCCCAAATTCTGGGTTCTTTCTATTACACCCCCCTTTCTTTTCTTCCTAACAGACTGGAAGCTCCAGGGGGCAGGGTACATGTTTTAACTGAACCTTGTATCTCCCCATTGCCCAGCATGGACCTCTTCAGTATAGAATGCACTTGATTCATCTTTACTGAATGACTAGATGACTGTATGAACCCTATCTTCCCAGGAGGCCTGTGTTTGATGGCTGCTGCCATTCTGGCGCCATCATTCCTGAACAGGACCCCTCAGATACCCACTGTATTTGCTTTGGCTGACCTTAGTACTCAGAAGGTTGCCAGGTCACTGAATCATAGTGACCCTAATCCCCAATCCGTTCTTATTTTCTTATCTGGGCCTAGATCCCAAACCACCCTGTGGAGACCATTCTCACAAAGCTGATGACCCACATTTTTCAAAGGTCATCTTGAGCCCTACAGTTGTGGAAAAGGTTTCTTAATGGAAAGATCCATTGACTCATAACCTAAGGGCAAGCTTAAGCCTCTGAGATTAGCTAGAATGTGAATTAGTAAACTTCTACAATACCAGGGCTGGTAGGAGTCCTAATTAAGAGTTGGGAAATCTCAGAAAATAAAATGTTGGAACCATAGAAGGGACCAGAGAACACAGAATATTTTACCTGGGATAGAGCATAAACTGTCTGAGCTGGAAAAGTGGTGTCTGAACTGGGAATGTCCAGGTCCATCATCTTGCAGATGGTGCACCTGAGACTCAGAGACCCAAGTGACTTCAGTGGCAATGCT
This sequence comes from Notamacropus eugenii, assembly GCF_028372415.1. Taxonomy (NCBI): domain Eukaryota; kingdom Metazoa; phylum Chordata; class Mammalia; order Diprotodontia; family Macropodidae; genus Notamacropus; species Notamacropus eugenii. The sequence goes on from NC_092872.1 coordinate 757,106,000, forward strand.
CAGTTCTTTCCATGCCACTCACTCAGGTTTGGATTCATCTATGGGGGATTAAGAGAGAGACACAAGGTTGATTCTCCCAGGCTGTCTATTATCTAAAGGAATGGGACAGCTGGCAATGCAGGAAGCCTTTCTTTGGGTCCCTCAAAGCCTTCCTCCATTGAGGTCTCCCTTCCCCTCACTTTCTCCCACCCTGGACAGGTCTTATGCTCAGAACAGGCAACCGCTGTTCCACTTGTCTTCATTGCTGTCTCTCCTGACTCTTTTCACTTGAGAATTCCTCTCTATTCCCTACAATTCTCATCCAGTGGGATACTCTACAGAATCTTTCCTTGATACTCTGAGCTGTTACACACTGCCCTGCTATCTCATATTTTGTCCTTCTCTCATGGGGTCTTCATGAAATATTATTGAGGGGTAGTTAGATTTCTGAACTTTAAAGATCTAGGTTCAAGTTTCATCTCAGAAAGTTATAAGCTATACAAGTCTGGGTGAGTTATTTTGTCTCCAACTCTCAGTTTCTTTGTAAAATCATAGACTAAGACCTTCAATGATTCAAATGAGGCAGTTAGGTGGCTCAGTGGATAGAGCACTAGGCTTGGAGTCGGGAAGACTCGTCTTCCTTAGTTCAAATCTGGTCTCACACACTCACTAGCTGTGTTGCCCTGGGCAAGTGACTTGAATCTGTTTGCCTCAGTTTCTTCAACTGTAAAATGAGTATGAGAAGGAAATGGCCAAACCACTCCAGTGTATCTGCCAAGAAAACCTTACATGGTGTCACAGAGAGTCAGATACAACTGAAAAATGACTCAGCAACAAGATTGCCACCCAAGTTCTGCTATCTCCAGTGGGGGAATGGAAGTTAAGGTCCCTGCTAACCTTCAAGCTCTTTGTAACTATGAGCTATTTGGATAGATGATCATGACCTCTGTGTGTGATAGGCACTCCTCCTACTCTGGGGCTTTGTGTCTCTCCTCTTTTGGCTGGTTTATGTCCTAGCAGATGCTTCCCAAATGTTTGCTGATTGACAAAATGAATGAATGAGGTAGCAAGCATCTTGGTTCAAATCCTCCTTCTGACAATTTCCTGTGTCAGCTGAATGAAGTCCCTTCACCATCTATTCCAGTTTTCTCTTCTTTGACATGAGAGCACTGGGCTCCCCAGTCTCTAAAGTCCCTTCTGCTTGTTCTATATCTGTGAGCCCTCAAAGGTCTTGCTTGCCCTCCAGCCCAGACTATATATGGGGGAGGGGACAGGATGTGGCCATTCGACAGCACCAAAATATTGCCTGCTAGAGGTCTTTGGGGGTGCAAGAAGGCTCTGGCTCTCTCCCTCAGACCCAGGCAGGCTCCCCCTCCCCCTCAGGATCTGAGGGGTCCTCGAGGGTTGGGGATGTTTCTCTATTGCTCGAAGCTTGAGTCTTCATCTATGTTCCCTCCATTACTAGGGGCCAGTCAGTGGCTACCCAGGTCCATTTAGCACCACTTAATAACAATTAGCTTGAACTTTTAGAAAGAGATGTTTTCTTGGAAAACATAGCCAGAATAAAGGACACCTATTTTCTCCAAAACCCAGGGTCATGGTCTCCCTCTCCTCCATCACATCAATCTCTAGGGAGAGTAGGCTCAGTTTAACAGTATTCCAAGATAATGTGGGTCCCTCCATGGTCGCATCCAGGTTTAGCATGGCCTCCAAAGGAGTCCTTCGCCCAGGTGTCCCTGAACTGGGTTTAGATGCTCGCTTTTTGCTCTTCGGGACATTGATGTTTTGCTAACTGTAGAGCTCTTTCAAGTTTCCCATGGATGGCTATCCCCACCTTTTAAAACTCCAATCTCCTTAGAGGCACTAATCTCCTTTACTTAGAAATGAAAAGAATGAATATAGAGACCAAGAGTGGAGACTGTTTTTAGAAGGCAACATGGTCTCAGGGGGAAGCAGACTCTAAGCCCTATCCACTAATAATATTGTCACTCCTCAAAGGTAGTGACAGAAGAAGTCACCGAGTGAGATCCCACCAAGACCAAGAGTGCTGAGTCAGTGACCAAAGGCTGGTGCCTCCCAAGCCATTCAGAGAGGTGGAACATCCATTTCTGCTCCCTGGTCTCTCCAGAGCACTTCCATTGAATGTCTTCATGACTCTGGAGTAGGCTCCCCAGCATATCCACATGGAGAGAGGCCATCAGAGGCACACAGTATGTGCAGAAGCCTCCATTACCTTTGAATGTGGAGGTAAGACTCATGTACAATGGCAGAGTATAATTCATAAATGAACATTTGCATCTCACCGGGCAACAAACATGTTATTCTACTAAGGACTTCAAATATTTCTGTCCCTCAACATTATTTGCTTAACAAATAGAGTTTTCATGGTTAAAGAAAACCTTAGCTTCGATTTCTATCACCCTCTGTGAGGTCCCTTATGCAGATGGGAGCCAAAGCAGGAAAGGTGTTCTACTCCCACCCTATTTCATCACAGAAAAGTCTGACACCTGCATGGAATCTCTAATGCAGTCAAAATTGTAACCCGAGTCAATTAGTTTTTAATATGTTTGAAAAGATTGAAGGACTTTGATCATTGTTATTGGCTAAAAACAACTCTTGGCCTGGGAATAAAAAAAAATAAGTCCCATCTAGCCATGAACTGAGTCAAGGGGGAACTGATCTGATAGTGAAGAAGCTTTAATTATGTCTCTGTGGGGCTCTTCCTCATTTTCTGTCTCTGTGTTTCTGTCTCTGATTCTTTCTCCCCTCCCCACTTTGCCCCTTTCTTGCTATCTTCCCCCCCCCACTTTCTTTACCTGTCCCTCTCACCACTTCAGCTACCCTCACAGACCCTGTGATTCAAAAGAGGAGACCAATAGTGAACAAAACAGCAAAAGAGAAAGAAAATACATTTGTATACAGAAAGACAGCTGCTGGAGGCAGGAAACAGTTTCCAAAAGGATGACCCTTTGGACCATAGAAAAAGCAGTCTGCAGACTCACAGTCCTTCCCCCCAGCCCTCTTAGCCTGCCTGAGAATTACACCAAAGAGATTTTATATGGCATCTATGAAGACAGAGAAATTCCAGTAATTAGGAGCTGTCTGTAATTCCTTTCCCACATGTTTTGTTTACTCATGTGCCTCATTACTATTTTATCCTACCTTTAGCTGACTTTTACGGTGGAGTTTGTTTTTTTTTTATTTTTGGATTAGTGGAACAATATTTCTGAGGTTTGAGGGATACTTTGCATCAACAGTTCATTTTAGTAAATACCTTTTCTAAAAGCTGATTGTTAGGTTGATTGCAGATGGAAAACATACCAGTGCGGGCTTCGGAGTGACAGTAGCAAAAAATCAGACTTTTGGAATCAGTCTTACAATCCTGAATAGTAGTAGTCAGCTGCCCTCTGGAAATATAACCTGTTGATTGGGGAAGGAGTCACAGAGAGAAAGTACAAAAATATTATTCCTGCTTTTACAGAAGATATCATTGAGGCTCAGAAAGATGGATGACTTGCCTGTGGTCACATCAGTAGTATCAGAATTGAGACTTGAACCCAGATCTCCTGAATCTAGGCTCGATACTCTTTCGACCATACCATCATTGGTAATGAAAAGGTGACCTCTGTTTCCCAAAGGATCACAAATCCTGAGTTAGAGAGTCTGTTATGTATGTGTCTTATGACATCACCGAAATCTTTCGGTGTCACTCTGAAAAGAATGGCAGAGTTTGGTGTCAGAACACCTGGGTCTGTAGTCAGCTGTGGCTGCTCCCAGCCTGGACAACCAAAAGCAACTCTCTTTCCTTCTGGGAACCTCAACAGTATCACCTTTCAAAGGAGCAGTTTGGGTGGGACCGCTCCAGTATTCTCTAGTACTAACCAGAATGTGGCTGTGGTCCCTAAGATTCCTTCCAGCTTCAAATCTGATGATCTTACAACCTTCCCTTTCAGGTCCTAGGATCAAAACCTGGAAGGGTCATTAGAGAGCCCCTATTTCAACCCCATTACTTCACAGAAGTAGCTAAGTGATTTGCCCAGGACCACCCAGGCATCAAGGAGCCAAGAAATGATCACCGGTCAGAGTTAGTGAATGGATCGTGGCAGGATGTGCAGACTTGGAGGCACAAAGCAGCCAATGGATGGATGACACAGGGAGCACGAGGGGCAACAGCTTTGGTGGAAGTCTTCCTAGGCAGATCTTGAAGCCCCTGCTTCTGAGGCTAGTTGGGAGTGTGTGTGCTCCTGGCAAAGGCTGTGGATCTCAGGAATGCATTTTGGACCCTGAAGGAGTCTTTCTGACGTTCTGAGATTAGGAATCACATAATCAGTCCCGCTTGTAAAGAGCAGATATTTTATCTGGACAAAGTTGCCATGGTTTTTCCAAATGGGGCTGTAACCAGGCAGGCAAGTTGGCACTTGAATGCTCCTCCAAAGGCAGAATTCTTAGAAATGGGAGCAAATCTTGACTTCTTTTGGCCAGCATCTGTCCACGGGACATGGCAAGAAGATACTGAACTATCTTTGCTAGGATTTAACAGAGTTAAGCATCAGGGTATTCCAATGGGGCCTCGGGCTTTTGGGAGGGGAAGGGGAGAGAGCGGTCACGTGGTCCCTTCTCAGTCTCTGCCAATGAGCTCATCATGAATGGCTTCTTTCCTTCCCAGACAGCCCCAAATGATCTTGTTTGCATTCGAAAGTCCTTTTCAGCTATAACAGTCTAGATTCTGTGAAATCCATCTGGGTTGAGACAAAGCAGCCTTGAGGCAGAGCACATGATTCACATTTGTAATGGGCATTCCCTTAGGACAAAATGACCTGTTTTGTGCTGGGGCTTCTCTAGGAGAGACAGCCTAGTCTAGAGAAAGAGAAACTGACTGACCTAGGAGTCAGACAATCTGGGTTTGCATCCCAGCTCTGACGATGACAAGCAGTCTACACCTGAGGATGGTGGTGATGGCAATGGTGAGGAATGAGGAGGGCATGGGGATGGTGAGGGAGAAGGGCTAATGATAGAGGGTAACGGTGATGACAGGGATAGTGAGAAACTACTAAATGTTGATAAAGGACTTTCCTCACAACAACCAAGAACTCCCAAATGGGGCTGGTTTGGAGAGAGGGTTGTCTATTTTGGCTGGCGCCAAGGTCCTTGAATGGCAGAGGAATTTGGACTTCTCATGGAGGAGGGGAAGGCTTAAGGAATGCATCTTGAGATCACTTAAGGAAGTCAGATGACTACATTTACAATTTTGCTAAGAGCCAGTTCTGCAGTGTGGATGTGAACACTGGAACAAAAGATGGGGAGGGAGGAATGGTGATGGGGTGAGTCTAAGGGCAGGAGGAGAAACATGCATGGCAGGATGGTGGTGGTGACCTCTTGGTATAAAAGATGGCTAGTCCTAGGGAGTGAAAGGTCCTTCAGGGCTTAGCCATCTGCTTGACCTTCTATGCGTTCTGTTCTTTGACAATCACAATCCCTCCCCACCACATAGAGGACTCCCAAGACCAGGCACTGAGCCCCCATATTGAGGACCTGAGATGACTCCCCACCTCAGACACTTTGCTACTGAAGTGCCTATCCCTATACAAGTCACTTTCCCTCTTTGGGCCTCAGTTTTCTCTTCTGTCAGTAAAATGACATTTGGACTAGCTGACTTCTGAAGTCTCCTCTACCTCCAGATCATGGATCCTATGTTGCGGCTTCCTCTGGAAGCCCTCCTTGATTTTATCCCCACCTGGTCTCTCATGCCCTATGACATCCACAGCCCTTTGCCAACACCCTGTGTACCACATGCATACATATGTCCTCCCTCCCAAAGTCAGTGAGATCTTTGAGGACTGAGTTGAGGTTTCAGCAAAAACCTGCCCTTTGGAGGAGCTGGGTTGGGGGTGGTGCTTGTAAGCTCCCTGAGAGCTGGGCTTTGTTTTATCTTTGCCTCGGGCAGCATCTTCCAAATAAGTGACGAGACCCTGAGGCGGGATGAAAAGAGCTCATGCAGAGTGCTGGCCTTGGAGTCAGGAAGTCCTCTGCTCACATTCCACGTAACCCAAAGATGAGCTGCAGGGGTGGTCTTGTATGAGTCAATTCTCTCTCTTGGCCTCAGTTTGCTCATCCGTAAAATGAGAGGTTTGGACCCAATGGCCTGCAGGGCTTTGTAGTTCAAGATCTTTGATCTACTTGCTCTGTGCCATCTCAAGCCACCTTCTCACCTACCAACTGCAATCTAGGTCTCTTTTACCCTCTGCCTGGCAACCGTGGCCTCTGCTCCTGGGTCCCTCCAGAAGCTGAGGGCAGAACTTTCTCCCTAACACCAGTCATGCCCTGTCCTGTCCCCTCCCCATTCGAGCCTCCCTTTTTGGGTTGTGTTCTCCATGTGAATGTAATCCCCTCGAGGGCAAGGATCCTATTTCTCACATACATTTGTATCTTCTGTGCTTAGCACAATGTCTGGCACATTATAAGCCCTTACAATTAACCAATCAAGCAGTCAATCTCCTCCTCTCTGTCTCTGTCTATCTCTTTTTCTGTCTCTCTCTGTCTGCCAGGGCAGTGACTAGAACAAGTTTGTCCGGCTTCTGGCTTTGGACACCAGAATTCTGTTGAATACCTGAATACTGTTTCACCTCTGAATGCTCTTGGGATGGTCTGGCTTAGTCAGGTCTTACACCATGTTCTCTGCAGACTCATCCTCCCCCACAGCCTTTGCTGTTTATGAGATTATAGCCTTTGCCATGTTCTACTTTCCTCATCCATAATGTTTTACAAATAATGAGTTCGTATTCAAACTCAGTGTTGCTTTTGGCCCACCATGTCTCTCTGCGTGGCAAGGAGATCAAATGCTTGCTGGATGATGCAGTTTCTGGGCTGCCTTAGCCTTTTTCTTATTTACATCAGCTAATCTTCTCAAGATAAGATGGAGAGTCAGTGTAGAGTAGTTAGTAAAGAGCTGACCTAGGAACCTCAAAGAGATGGGTTCAAGACCTGACTCTGACCCCTACTGGCTACATGACCTTGGGCAAGTCCTTTCCCTTCCCCCGGAAAGTCTGTGAGACTTAAGTTGGAGAGTAGGTAGTGACTTGCATAGATGGAGGGAATTTCCTTACCCTGGAGTTTTCTATCCCAGTATTTCCAAGGCTAAAGAGTTCAAAACCTTATGGATTTGGTTTATTCTAACTGTGTTTCCAAGCCTTCCCACGCCTTCAGCCAATGGACCAAGTCTCTACCACTGGAGCCCAACTTGAAGGAACCTGCACTTATGAGGTGACTGATTGCTATTAATTATTCATATTGAGATTGATATTATTATCATCAGCATCGCCAGGGCCTCCTACTCCCATCTTGTGGATGAGGTTTAGATAAAAATGGTCCTGGCACAAGCCACCATACTGCTACATTCTCTCACAACACCAACAGTAACAGCAGCTGCCATTTACATCAACCTTTTCAGGTTGGCACAGCACTTCAAAGCATTTGATCCTCACGACATCCTAGGAAGAAGGGGTTAGCGTTATTCCCATTTTCCAGATGAGGAAACTGAGACTCAGTGACTTGTTCAGGGTCACCTAGCTTGGCAGCTCAGGTCGAGCACTCTATGGGCTACACTACTTTGCTGACCCATATTTCAACTCTCCCCAGCCTACTGCCCATGTACAAGGGAATGAAACAATTATTTTCTGTAGCTGAAAGAAAGTATTAGAATGTCAGGTCAGTCTATGAAGGTGCACGGGAAGAGCCCTCAGTACTGAGGTCTGATGGGGGTTAGAGCAATGAGCTGGGATGATGGTGATGACGAAGATTGTGATGAGGATGATGATGGGGATGATGATGGAGATGAAGATGATGATGGTGGGGATGATGATGGTGATGATGATGAAGATTGTGATGATGATGATGATGGTGGTGGGGATGATGATGATGGTGATGATGATGGGGATGAAGATGATGATGATGGTGGTGATGATGATGGGGATGATGAAGATTGTGATGATGATGATGGTGGGGATGATGATGATGGTGATGATGATGATGGTGGTGGTGATGATGAAGATTGTGATGATGATGATGGTGATGATGATGAAGATTGTAATGATGATGATGATGATGGTGGTGATGATGACGATGGTGATGGTGATGAAGATGATGATGATGATGATGGTAACGGTGATGATGATTATAGTGGTGGTGGTGAGAATGGGGATGGTGAGGATGAGGATGAAGATGATGCTCGTAATTGGGATCAACCTTTTCTGGCTTTCCCCACTGCTAGGACCCTTCCTCCCAAATTAGCTTGGATTTAATACTGAATATCTCTTTGTACTGCATCTCTTTATATTCATTCTGTGTATAATTATTTGTACCCCTGTTGTCTGTCCAGTTAGAATGCGATCTTCATCAGAGAAGGGATTGTTTCATCCATGTCTTTGTGTCTTCAGCTCATAGAACAGTGCTTGACACATAGTAGGTGCTTTATAAATTCATGCTTGATGAGGAGTTATTGTTTCCTATATCTGTCTCTTATTTCTAGCCTCTCCTACCCTGGTTGCAGACTGTAAACTTCATAAGTGCAGAAACTGCCAGATTCTACATCTGCTGGCTCTGAGGACCCTCTTGGAGCACCTTTTGCCCTATAGGTCCTTTATGACTTGGTTAAATTGAATGAAATAATGCTAATTCAGAGACCAAGGCTTTTCCCAAAGGGGATGCTGAGAGATAAGACAAGATAGATCGAAATGTTGAAGTCGGAAACTCTAGAGGGCTTTGAATGGTACGCTAGCCTTTAAGGTTACTTTATTCCATCGTCTGAGAAGCCTGAGGCAAGAGGAAGCTCTACTTCGCCTAATAACATGTGATGAGAATGTATGGAATGGGGATAGATGACCCCTCTGGTCCCTTTCAGCTCTGCGTGTGTGTATCTATAATCCTCTGCTTCTCAGACAGTAGAATGAAGTAGAACATGCTCTTACCAATGGAGAATACCAATTATGGGTCCCTTGGGCATCTGGGGGGGGGTGAAGATTCCTGAAGTTTTATTACATGTACCTGCCTCCCACTTCCCCATCATGCCTTCCACACCACCTCTTTCCCCTCTGGGATACTACACCTTCCAAAACATTTTTCAAACAAACGTACACTCAGGGACTAATTCATAGGCAATTTGCTCTAGTCTTTGGGACTCGAGGCCCCAAAGGCCTCAGCTAACAGCCAAGACTTCCGCACACATTGGAGAAAGTCTTGTAATACAAACCAGCTGCTAAGAACATGTCTTTAAATAAATTGATACCAAATTTTCCCTGCGTGGTTCTGTGATCATACTCTTTAAACCAGCACCACTGACTTTAAACTTGGCTGTTGAAAGCAGCTTGAAAAAGAAGCTAAAGACAAATCCCAGCTGGTGTTTCTCTGACAGGTTTCTTTGGGAGGGGCCTTCCCAGGGAACACCCTCCTCCCCACTTCACCTGTCCTTGGCATCATCCCCTTCTACAGATGGGGAGGTCAAGGCACCTACTCCCCATACCTTGGTCCTAGTTCAGGTGGCAGAACTAGCATTACTGGGACAGACCCTCAATTTCTCCTGTTATGTGGTTGACCTGGGGTCTCAAAGGTAATGCCAGCACACCATCAATGCCCCCATGTCCTAAAAGCTTCAGTTAATGGCTCAGCAACAGACTGTGCCTGCTGTCCAAGGCACAGTTTAAACAGAGTCAGATAAGCTCATCGCTGGGGCATGATAATGGGGTTATGTTTTGTTTTGCTTTCTGGCTGCAATTCTTGGTGACCTTCTACTGAGCTACTCCCTCTGTGAGTGCAGACCAAGCATGAGCTGGCTCAACTTAGTGCCTTCAGGATAGCTCAGGGGCTACAGACAATCAACTCCATTCTAATAGATAGATAGATATACAGATGGACAGACAGTTTGATAAATACTAGAGGTAGGGATGGGGAGAGAGAGAGAGAGAGAGAGAGAGAGAGAGAGAGAGAGAGAGAGAGAGAGAGAGAGAGAGAGAGAGAGAGAGAGACAGAGACAGAGACAGAGAGACAGAGAGAGACAGAGACAGAGAGACAGAGAGACAGAGACAGAGAGAGGTATTGAACATTTACTCTGCAACATGTCCTGTGTTAATGCAAGTGCAAACCAACAATCCCCCTTCCCCCATCCTTAAAGAGCTTATATGCTGTTGGGGGTGTTGGGGGAAGACAACACACAAAGAAGAAACCAGTGAGGGGGAGGGAGGGCAGAGATGGCCTATGATGGGAGGCATGATAGGGGCTCTTCCCAAAAATCATGCCCCCCAGGGAGGGAGTAACTGCCCTTGGTCTGAATTATCAAGAGTCCATTATTCATATGTTCATTGCATAGATTAAAAAAACCCCTCACACCATGAGCCAAGCAGTTTGGAGATAAGGGTTCTCTTGTGAACTGGAGACTAGACTTTTTCTCTGTGACTCCAGAAGGCAGAACCAGGAGCAGCTATTCCCCCACATAGTGGGAATATAAGGGAATGTAATACCCTTGGATGAGACCAGATGGCTTTGAAAGAAGTGAGTTCCCCTTTAATGGAGGTCACTGAGAGAAGACTAGGTTGGCAATTCCAATCCAACCCAACAAACATGTATTAAGCATCATATTTTGGTCCTGTGTCAGGCACAAAGGACAAAACAAAAACACTGTCCCTGACCTCGTGGAGAGTTTATTCTACCACAACACACATAAACAGCTAAGTCCACACAAGATCACTGGGTAAGGGAGGAGACATCAGAAGGCATCCCTTCTGAGAGGGCCCATGAGCCAGTGAGTCTAAGATGCAGAGCTGAGGATGGAGGGCATTCCAGATGTGAGGAGACAGCTGGTTCAAGACATGATTGTTTATGAGAAACAGCAAGAAGCCAGTGTGTCTGGAACATAGACTGCAGGAAGGGGAACAGAGAGTGTGATAAGCCTGGAAAGATGGACTGGAATGAGATGGTGGAGAGCTTCCAATGCCCTAAGGAGGAATTTCTTTTATTCCAGAGAGAATAGGGAATCACCATGAAAGCTAGGTCTTTATATAGTGGATAATAGTGACAAGAGGAATATTTCCCAGACTATAATGTACCTGTAGTAGGATACATAAGGAAATCCAGAATCTCTGGGGTTCAGGATTCCAAAGTCCAATCCATACCCCAGCAAAAACCCTGTTGACATTCCCAACAATTGATTCATCATCCAGCCTCTGCCTGAAGGGTTCCAGGAGGGGTTAACAGATTTAGAGCTGGGAAAGATTTAGAGGAAATCTAGTCCAGCCCCCTCACTGAATAGATGAAGACATAGAGGTCCGGAGATGTCACAGGACACACAGGGAGGGAGTACTTAGAGGGAGTGTGGTAAGGAGAAAGGCTTCTGGATCTGAAGTTACATGACAAGTTTAAATGCAGGCTTTGCCACTTAGTATCTGTGTGACAGATGAATCACCATTCCTCTGGGTCTTGTCCATAAACTAAAGAGATTGGATGAGATGATCTCTGCAATCCCCTCCAGCTTGAAATGTAGGCTCCTAGGAATAAGAAAATGGCAGCATGAAGTCTGGAACCAGGTTTTTATCCCCAGTTTTTATTGAGATCTATTCACGTGTTTAATTCAATCCTTAAAATACCTTTGACTTTGGTGATTTGGATGCCCTGTCCCCCAAACCAGATCCCACCCACTTTGGGTCTGTTCTCAGTCTTCACAGGCTGTTGGATCCAGAGTTCAGCTGTCTTCTGAAGACCTCTCCCATGTTGGCCAAGATAGCTCTTAGACGACACATGCCCGTAATCTCTTCTGCAGAGGAGGCAAGTTCTGAGGAGGCCTGAGTCAAAAGTTCTCCTGCCTGGTTTGAGTGGTGGTTAATCATAGTTTGACTTGTGCCAGGGTTTGAAGAGATGTCTGACACTGAGGTCATGTTCTCCTCCCATCTTTCCAAAGCCTGGCTTTTCTGCCACCTGGGAATCTGATGAAAAACGAAGTCCTCAAGACTTCTCCACCCAACCTCCCTTCTCATTCCTGTAACTCCAAGAGAACATAATTCCAAGAGCTATGAGGGTGCCCTGGAGGAGAAGCCTGGCTCAGAAGCCCTCCTCCTGTATTGTTGACCTCAAGTAAGGCATCCTGGGCCACTGCTCACTCAGGGCTCATGTAGCCTGGTGCAGGAACCTGAGAAAGAAGGAACTGGGACCCAGCAAACAACAGTGCAAAAGCTGTTCCCAATTTCAAGGCTAGCTGACGTCTGCTTCCCTGGTATGCAGTCAAACATGTTTTCCATCTAGGAAATTATAAAGGCCACAAGCAGTTTACATTGCCCATTAGCTATGTGTGCTTTACAGAAGACAGTGTTCCCTGGTCACTATTCACAGGAAGACTTACTGGATGATTCCTTCAACCTTTCCTCCCTTTCTTCCCATTTCTCCTCTTCCTCTCCTCTCCTCTCCTCTCCTTCTTTCCTTCCTTCCTTCCTTCCTTCCTTCCTTCCTTCCTTCCTTCCTTCCTTCCTTCCTTCCTTCCTTCCTTCCTTCCTTCCTTCCTTCCTTCCTTCCTTCCTTCTTACCTTGGAAACTTGTGTTAGTGAATGAGAGATAGATGATGACCCAGAAAAGATGAAGGAGTGGTCAGACAGGTGGGAGGGGAATCAAGAGAGAAGAAAGCCATGAAAACCCAAGGAGGGGGAGAGTTGTACCCAAGAACAAAGGGGGGTCAGTAGTGTCAAAGGCCGCAGAGAGACCAAGAAGGATGAAGATGAAGAAAAGCGGATCTGAACATTAAGAGACCCCCATGACGTCGAAGAGAATTGTTACTGGTGATGGATGCAGTGAGAAAACAGCAGACTGGGAGCAGCAATGTGAGGGAGGGAAGGTGTGACTGGGAGCCCTTCAGAGCAGGGACTGGCTTTTACCTCTGTCTGTATCCCTGGTGCTTAGGCAGTGCCTGCATATACTAGGTGTTTAATAAATACTAGTTCACTAACTAGGCACACATGAGAAAGATCTTCATGGAGCATGCCACACACAAGTCCTACTTAAGACCCTGAGCACAAATCCTGAAGGAGTGGGGCTGGAAGATGCGTCCATCCCAAACACATAGAAAGAAAACCTCAATTTCTATTTTGGCAAAGCCTCTGAGCTCCCCTGGAGTAGGTTTAAGTCTGCATCTTTTCCCCAACAGAACTGGCTTAGAGGTCATTGGTGCTGACCCTGATCCAATTACACACTGAACTTCAGCCACAGGGCCATGAAACTTGGGCACATGCACATCTGGACAATTTGATTTGGGCACATGCACACCTGGGCAGTCAGACTGGGCACATGCACATCTGGACAACCAGACTTGGGCACATGCACATCTGGACAATTTGATTTGGGCACATGCACACCTGGGCAGTCAGACTGGGCACATGCACATCTGGACAACCAGACTTGGGCACATGCACATCTGGACAATTTGATTTGGGCACATGCACACCTGGGCAGTCAGACTGGGCACATGCACATCTGGACAACCAGACTTGGGCACATGCACATCTGGACAATTTGATTTGGGCACATGCACACCTGGGCAGTCAGACTGGGCACATGCACATCTGGATTTGTCTGCTTCTTACAGAACGTGGATGAGCAGTGACTTGTTTGTCATGTTGGATGTAGAGCTGCAGACCACCTGATTTCACTTTTTCTGAGAAGAAGTCAGTGTAACTGTATTCTGCACCCCTCTTGTCTTTCCTCATCTGTGAATGTGTTGTACTCTAGCAGGATGGAAGCTTCCTAAGAAAAGGCAGTTTTGTCTTTGTATCATAGCACAATGTCTGACACGTAGTAGGTGCTTTCTCCTGTGTTATTATACCTTTCCACCCTATCTTGACTTATATCTAATCTTATTACACATAATTCTTCAGCAAACTGTACTACTTGTGTTACTTCCTTCTTGTCTTGCCCTCTTCTAGTTTCATGCCTCTCATGTAGACTCAGGTGCCTTGAATAGATGTCCCTATCTTTAGAAATGCTAATCTCCATTGCTTCTAAATTGTTAATGGAAAGTAAGATCTATTAGCATTCTCTAAATATTAGTGCCCTGAAGCAAAATACTTTGCCTCACCCTAGTTACACTTTTCTCAAGCTATCACTGGGGGGTCAGTGATAAAGGAATAATGAAGTGAATAAGGGGTTTGCTCACCTCTTATGACTCTAGTGAAGAGGGAAGAGGGCCTGCCAACACTTTTCAAGAATGTGCTATCAGGAGGGAGAGAATTTGTTGGCTATAAAATCTATGAATGTCAGCAAGTTTGTGGATAAGAAACTGGAGTTTACATAACAAAATGGGTCATGAATGAATCATGTTGGAGTGAAACTGGGGATAATCAAGGCCGATGAGAAGGCAATGGGTCAGAAGGAGGAAATGGGAGGATAGACCTAAAATGGTTCTAGGATTACAGAGCCAGTCCACCAGGAAGTAGCTTGGTATCGTGTCCACCCTTGATCTGTGGCTCCCCAAACTGACTATTCCAAACAGAGCTATAACTGTGGGTATTTGGGTGTGGGTCTCCAGGAGGTTTTCTCCACAAATCTCCTTGATCTCTTGAAACAGATGTGGGAAAGGTTCTAGGAACAAGGTTGAATGAGGTTGAAGCTGGAGAATAATAGGCCAAGACTTGAGATGAGGAAAGCATTGCTATTCACCTCTCAAATGCAGAATGAACCACCCTGGTTGGTGGGGGTAGATCCTCCTTTTGTTGTGCATCTTCTGGTAGGTGCTGGAGAACCATCAGTCAGGGTGCTACAGAGACCCTGCCTGGTTCACACAGGACCCCAGAGATCTTTTCCAATTCAGAGATTACATGATTCTGTGACCTATCATAGATAGCAGTGGAGTTACATGGAATCAAAGAACCCAAATGATTATATATCCTCTGATCTCAGGTTGGAAAGGGGCCTCAGAAAGCATGTAATAAAACCTCCCTCAAGAACATCTCTGAAAAGCAATCCTCCAAACTTTGCTCATGGACCTCTGGCGAGGAGTAATCCACTCCACTTTGTGACAGCTGTCATGGTCAGAAATGTTTCCCGACCTCAAACCTAAATTTGCCATCATGCTCCTCCTCATCACTCTGGGTCTTCCCTCTGGGCCACTAGAACAAGGTTAATCTCTTTGCTCATGAGAGTCCTTCAGACACTAAGGATTGCTCCTATGCTCCCTCCTCTTGGCTCCAAGTTGTCTCTTTCCCAGGCTAAGCATCCCTCCCTCCTTCAGGCAATCTGCGTCTGGAGTGAGCTCAAAGCCCTTCACTATCCTGCTTACCTTCCAATGTCCTGATACGCAAAGAGTGGAAATGATTAGCCCAAGGTCACATATCAAGACAGTGGTAGAGCTGGATTTATAATGTAGGTCTTCTAGATTGACTCAATGAACCACAAAAGAACAGAAACATGCAGGTGAAGGGCATAGGTGAAAAGTAAGACGGCCATAGAGCTGCCCATGATAATGACCAAATCAAAGGACACTCAAGGCCCAACCTGGTTCCAAAGATTGTCATTAAACTGAACCAAAGGTCTGTGCTATGGTGATCCCAGCACTGGCCTTTTGGAGCCAGTCACAGGTTGCTCTTGGCACCCTCTGCCTTTGATGATACAGATGCAGAAGGAGTGAACTCCCCCCTGAGGTCCCCAACAATTCATGTGGGCTGGATGTAGGGAGTCAAGCTTCCATCCATATAGTTAGTGGGTCATAATCCCCTATTCTAATCCATTCCCTCACCTTAAGGGTGAAGGAAGGTGCAGGCTTGGGTCCTAACAGGACAGAAAAGAACTAGTGTTTTTTTCCTGGAAGTACTAACCTCAGTTTCAGAACTTCAAGTCCCTCCAATTCTCCTCTCTGTGTCGCTCTTTGTGGCAAGGGATCAGAGACGAACTTCTTGGAGCTTTTTTCGGTTGATTTTTTTCTCTTCTTTTCCGCTGACCCATGAGGTAGCAGCAATCTCAACCATCACTCTTTCCTAAGTTCTTTCTCTGCCAAATGGCATAGAAGTAAGGGAGGTCAGGAAACCTCCTGCCTCCTCCGTGGACAGTGGTAGACAGAAGGCTGTTCCTTTGTGGATGGCAGTAGGCAGAAAGCTACTCTCTTGATGAAAGGGAGACTCTGAAACTCATTCTTTCCCCTTTGTCTCTTTTGTCTCTTGCCATCTCTGCTAGGAACTAGAAAGTCCAGAGGGTCCTGCCTGGGCAGGTATCAAGTATAATCCCATTTAATGGGAAAACATGCCTTTTTTTTTTTTTCCTTCATGGTTCCTGTTAAGGATTCTATTTACATCAAAGAGGACACGTTGTTAATCGATCTGTATGTTCCATGGAGGAATTGGGTCTGTGATTTCCATAACATGGGGAGCTCCCAGGCCAGTAAACTTCCTTCATTGAGGCAAACCCGCATTTCTCTGAAATGTATAATCTTCAGATTGAGTGGCCAACATCTCTAAGAGGAATATCTCATCCAGAACAACACAGACAGTAAGAGTGGCAGGATTCTAACTCAGGACCTCTGGAAACTAAGACCGTTGTCAATTTCTGTGCCATTGAGCTTCCATCAGATTTTACAAACTACCCTGGGTTTGTGAACTAGACCAGGTCCATGAGAAGGACATGCAGTAATAAAAACCTGAACATGCATTATGTGCAAAGCACTGAACCAGGCCTTGGGACCCAACATGGGGGCAAAAAGAAATGTCAACCCTGCCTTCAAGGATTTTCCATTCTAGGTCATGGATCAGGTGCGTTTATGAAGCACTTCCTATGGGCCAGGTGCTGTGCTGAACACTAGCAAAAGTCAGTTAGTCCCTGCCTTCAAGGAGAGTCCATTCTGTTGGAGAACAAACACAGCATGTAAAAGAGAGCTAAAAAGCTGGGGAAAGGGAAATAAAAGGCACCCAGATGGGGGCATAGTGCCAAAGTCCCAGAGTCTGAGCTGGGAAGGGAAACAGGACCAGATCCCCAGGTGGAGGCCTCTGAAAGAACTCAGGGAGAGAGGTGGGCCACTGGAGGGCTGGTGTACAGGGTGAGAGACCCCCAGGCACAGAGGATTATTCCCTTCCTTTGGGGAAAAATACCATCCACTCATGAGAAAATACAGAATACACACAAATTCCAAGATCGGATTCAAGTCCAAAGGCTGAGCCCCACTTTTTCTGGGAAGGGGCCCCTCTGGACACGGGAAACCATGGCCACCTGCTCTGGATTTATATAAGCTGGGTTCCCTTCCAGCGGGAGAAAACTTCAAAGATGTGGAATGAGGCTTCTCTCATCTCTCTGGCTCATCATACTCCCACCTCAGAGTTCCAGGGGAAATCTCTTAAATAGTCAAAGGTTAGGGGTAGCTCATGTCTAGACTTTCCCCTCATAGGGTCCCATCTAAAGGTACCCAGGACAGCATAGATACTGGGCATTGGATATTGGGTTTGCTCATTTGCTCTGATGCCAAAGCAAATGTTTAAAATATAAAGACATTAACAAGGATGCATAACATAGCAAGCAAGACATAAAACAATATGCAGTCCTACTTGTTATTTACTCCTGATGATCAAGACAATTTTGCCCAACTGTTGACCATCTATTTCTCATTCCCCTTGGATCTGGGCTGCCTGAGCCGTTCCCAAGGACAGTTCTTCTGTCCTGCCAGGACATGGCTTGGGCTTTCGTAATCCTCTGCTCCTGGCAGCAGTCATCTTCCCTTCTGAGAAGTTGGGAAGATCATCTCCTGTTGGGCAACCAGCTCCTGACTCAGGAATTCTTGACCTCTCGAACTCACCATCTGACTGTCAGGGCTGGAAACGTCTGCTGTTCTGTGACCTGGGCTCAGAGAAGGAAGCACGACACAGAAGGGTCAGCCAGAGACTCAAAGCCCATGCCTCCCTAGGTGAGGTTCTTCTTACTGACCACTCTTGCTGAGGGAGGTAAGGGAGAGAAATCCCAGCCCCTGCCCTGGAATTCTAAAGGAAAACTGTAATGTTCCCTACTGATCAGAACCCAGACGTGCCAGTAACAATCTCTTCTTTTCTGCCTAAAGTCTGCTCTGTGTTTGTGCGCGTGTCTTTTCCTGCCTAGATTTTACCACCATCTTAGACACAGCCTTCAGTCACAGGGACATGCAAGGTGTAGTTGGTGACATTTATCCTTTGTCAAGGGTTCAGAGCACAGACTCAGCTCCATGATGAGGACAGCAGCTTGGGGTGGGGAGGAGGCCTCCCCTGGTTACCACAGATACACTTACAGGGATTCCCTACCAGCCCCTCAAGCTGCTGTAGCTCCACAAACAGTCTGCCCTAGTTACCTTGATTTCTTGCACTTACTTCATAACTCTTTGTGATATGGCTTCCAACAATGTCACTCTCCAGATACTCCTCTCTCCAAGGTTGCCAGTAACTTCATAATTGCCAACCCCTATGGGTTTATTCAAACCCATTCCTTCTCCAGTCTTTGACCTTCTGACCAGCCTGTCTTCTCCTGGGTCCTATTTCCTGTCCTATTTTTCACAGCATTGCCTTCTCCTGGTTCTTTTCCTCCTGACTCCTTCTCAGTCTCCTTTCATTTGGGATCCACCCATTGAGTTTGGGCATCCCCTGTCCTAGGCCTTCGTCTTCTCTCCCTACACATTCTCTCAGTCAGTGATTTCCTCCCCAACTCTTGGCAGAGGATGCACAGGTTTCTATATTCTACCCTCACTCTCTCCTGAACTCCATCCAATCCCCCATCACTTACAGTCCATTGGGCATTTCAGACTGAAGGGCCCAGAGACACCTTAAAATAGAATTCAAAAGAGAGCTCTTGATCCTTCACACCAAATGCCTCTTCAGAATTTCCTCAGAGACACATCCCATAGAACAAATATTTCAAAGGAAAAAAGATCAGAAAAATCCATCACTGCATAGAAACAGTCTAAAAAAATCAGCCCAGCCCCTGAAGACCTCTCACTCCTATGCAAGGGGAGGCGGGGCGCAAAGGTCTTTTCCTGGGACCAGGCTGATTTGAGGTAATTTCCGGAGTTCACTTTCAATCATTTTGTGTGTGGTTCTTCTTTCCATTTATGTAATTGTAGCCCTTGTGGATGTCATTTTCTTGGCTTTCCTGCCTTCCCTCTGCATCAGTTCATGTAATCTTTTAAAGCTTCTCTTACTCATCACATTTATCTTTCCTTGTAGCACAGTACTATTCCCTTTTGTTTACATTCCACAGTGTATTTAGCCATTTCCCAAATGATGGACAACTATCAGATTTCCAGTTCTTTGCTATCACAAAAGTGGTATCTATGGGGACTTTCTCTTATCCATTACCTCCCAGAAGCAAATACCTGGTAGTGAAATATCTGGGCCCTAGGGTTTGGCCATTTTATTCATTCTACTTTAAATTTCCAAGTCGATTTCTAAAATAGCTACGTGGTTCATGGCTTCATCAATACTGGATATGTCTGTCTTCTCAGCTGTCATTTTCTTTATTAATCTAATGGGCATAGAACACAGTTCTCATCTCCATGCAGATGGTACTCAGATCTATTTGTCTGGCCCTCATGTCTTTCCTGATCTTTAGTCTCACATTTCCAACAGATTACTGACCATCAGATTGGATGTCTCATAGACAACTCAAACTCGCCGTGCCCAGAATGGATCTCATTGTCTTTCTCCCAGCACTCCCCTCTCCCTAATTTCACTTTGACTGTCAGAGGAGGCACCATCTCCCCAATTTCTCAGGCTTTTCTATCGGCTTCTCTGTGTATTGTCTCTTTCCCTTCCTCTACCCCCACTCCCAGGAGAAGGAAATTTCCTTGAGGTTAGGACTAGGTGCCATTTTGTCTGTGTCCACAGTAGCCAGCACACAGGTTTGGGCTTTCACACAGGTTGTGTGAGCTTATTCATGTTAGGATCTTCCAGAGTAGAAATCCCCCTTTCCAAGGCAGAGCAGTTTGTGCATGGTACCAGAGAATGCCTAACTAACATCTGGTCACTGGATTCAGATGGCTCTGGAGAAGAAGTGAGGCTGGTGACCTGCACATCCCTCCTTCACTCAAAACAAAGTCAAATGCAAGTCTTGTCATCATTTCTCTGATGACCTGGTCTTCTTTGGCAATGAAGGATGAACACAACACAGCTAACATCTATGTGCTGGTCTACCGAAAGCTGCTCCTGTGCTTTGTTGGATGAATACTTGTGGCAATGTAATTTTTTTGGTCTAAATTATGCTTACATTGGGATAGCAACCTCCCAATGAAATTTCCTCTAACAGTGCAGGTTGTCTTAGATAGCTGCCTGGGGTCCTGAGAGTTCAAGGGTCTTGCCTAGGGTAACACAATTAGTTGGGAGACAAGGTGTGACTTGAACTCAAGCCTTTATGACTCCAAAGCTTGATCTTTATCCACCATGCAGCACTGCCTGTCAGTGGAAGAAGGTGTTTGAAATGTGCTTGTGGAACAACAGAATGAAGGAGAGATGGAGGAGAAGGGAGGGATGCAGCCAAGGCCTCTCTCTGCTTCCCATCTTGCCCTGCCTCCATCCCTAGAGGTGTCGAGGTGGTTCAGGGTGCCATCCCTCACCTTTTGCCTGGGCTTAGTCCCACACATCCTTTCCTAGACAGTGATGGCTGCCCTAGAAGTCCTACTTGGTAATCTCTTGTTCCCTGGTGCAATTTTCTCTTCTATGGAGCATCTGTTGAGATGACCTAGTGCAGAGGGAAGAACCTGGGTTTCAGAACCAGGAACCTGGGTATGAGTCACATCTCTGACCCTTATAAGTCATTGACCTTGGGCAAATCATTTTCTTTCTCTGGGCCTTAGTTTTGTCATCCCTGAAAAATATAGTGGATTTGATTCCATGAATACTTTCCAGTTTTAAAATTCTGTGTCTTTACTAAATCTTGCTTTCCTCTTTTGTGAAATGAGGATAATAAACTTGCCCTCCTGCGTCAAGGGTTTCTGGGAAGTGTCACACAGGCTAAGGGTAGAGACTGTGCAAACAAACCTTCAATGGGGAACGAGATGGAAGATGATAGAATTTCACAGACCTTTGTTAAGTACCTACTTTGAGTGGACAGTGTACCTACTACATTCTCATCACCAAGGGTGGAGGAAACCTATGGCTCCTGCCTTCACTATGCTTAGTTAGTCTGCTTGGTGGTTGTCATTATAGGGAAAGAGGCTTTGATCCAGAGGAATTAGATCCACACTAATCTACTGGAGACAGGCTCTCTTTGAAGGGATCTTTGGTTGGGAAGGGAAGGAGCAGACCACAAGAGAGGCAGGCTGCCCAGACTGAGGCCTTGAAGGGATGGCTATCCAAGGTGTTAAGCCAAGATCTTAGGGTTCCCTCTGTCCAATCCTCAAATTCCCCTTGGTAAAGAGGAAGGGTCAAGCCAAGGCTGACTTCTCAGTGCATCTGGACAGAACTGACCTTCTGTGAAATTAATGGTTCTGGATGAACCTTGCCAGATCCTCTCAGGGCTCAAACTGCTGACTCCCTAGTGGCAAGGGAGGATTCTGGGGAAGCCACATTCCCCAAAAAGAGTCTGGTGACCTGAGAGATTCCAGGCAGCATCTAGCCAGGATTGCAACTCACCAAGAGAATAGAGTTTCTTGTCTCCTCAAAGAGCTAGGAGGAGATTCTCTTCATACAGGTTTTCATCAACAAAGTATTCCCAGAAAAAGCTCGTAAATCACCCTCAATCACTGGACCCTTGGCTTCATTGGTGTTTCCCTGGTAATAACAGAACTTTTATCACTTTCCCCATCTCCTCCAGCACTTAAGGAAATATTATCCCAGTTGATTCACTGGGAAACAGTAAAAAACAAAAATAACAAATTGGCTTTTCCCTGAATTTGCTGGGGGTCAATCAGAAGACATCCCTAGGCTCCTTACATTTAGAAGTAAGCCTATAAAATTACACTCAAACACTGTTGTGCAGCATCTTTTAAAATTTATATGCATTGGATATGCATGTCTCCGAACAATAGGCCTGGTTCCCACATCATGTCATCCATCCAATGGGGTCCTTCGCGGAAAATGATGAAGCTTCTCAGAAGAATCCCACTGGGTCAGAGGGAATGAGGGCTTGGCCCATTGTCTCTAAATAGGCATGTCGGCATTAAAGGGCTCGGGAGATTTGAGCCATTGTTCCAGGAATGCAGACTCTAACCGAGTTAGAGTAATTGAGGCTCGCCTATGATCCTCTTGGCCCTCTGAGCGGATCTTGCCAGGACCGGGATTTGTTCCATCTCTGCTGCCATTTTAAGGTTTGCTTTCAAAAGGAGAGAAAAGGAAGGTGACCTTTTATTTATTTATTTATTTGTTCTTAATCAGAAAATGGGCAAAAGTCCTTCTTTGGTGGGAATGCGGTACGATGTATGGGAAGAATCCTGGAGGGGCTTAGAACTGCAGGCAGCCCGAGAGATCAGCCAGCACAGCGAGGGGCCAAGGGAGGACCTCGAATCTAAAGGAAGGGGACTGCCCTGCAGGGAAGTCATGAAGATGGAAGATGGGCAAGGATTGGTGATGAGCAGACCTGAAAGGAGAGCAACAAGGCAGATGGAAGTGAGGGTGCAGGAGGATGAGAGTAAGGGGGCAGGGGAGACCTGGGGCAAGCGAGCATCTCAGGGGCTGCTGAGAGGGAAAGCAGGGAGAGGGCTCAGCTGGGGCAATGGGGCCAGAGGAGGAAGCAGCCTTCTGGGACTGTCTGCCTCTGCCTCCTCCTCCTCTTCATCATCGTTTTGTTTTTGTTATGATGACAACAAACTTTTATATTGTGTTTTACGGTTTGCAAAGCACTTTACCTTCTTATCTTGTTTGATGATTTTACCTGAGTGAACCTGCTTGATGTTAGTCTTTGTTTCTATGCTGTGGATGATGTGTCATTGCCATAAGCAGCCTTTAAATTGTTATGCCTTCGGGCAAAACTCCAGTGGCCCTACCCTAGTTGTATCTATTTTTTTCCAAGAAGTTTGATGGTGAAGAGGCCAAGAGAGAGAACTAAGCCATTCATTCAGACCCTACAAGTAGACCTCGATGTTTTGTCCCAGCCAGTGTCGTGAGTACATTTTAACCAAGCCCCACAGTGTTCAATTTAATGAAGTAAACATTTGTTAAGCACCTACAAAACACTAGGTAGTATGTTGAGTGGGCATTGGGGAAGCCAGATTAAAAAATGGAAGAGTGCTTGGCTTCAAGGATCTAGCACTCTGCAGGGCTGACAAGATGTGCAGAAATAACTGCATACAAGTCGATACTAAACATGTGAAAAACAAACACAAAGTATCCAAACCTGGGGCGCTAGGGAAACAAGGTTGCATTGCACCTGAACTCGGAAGGAAAAGAGGAGCTCCAAAAGGCAGGAGTGAAGAAGAAATGCATACCAGGCACGGGGAACCGCCCTGCCAAGCCAGAGAGATGGGAGAGCCAAGTGCTCTGTGAGAGAGACCACGAGGAGGTCACTTTGGCTGGTCTGTAGATAGTGGGAAGGGGGTAATTTGCAATAGAAAGGTCAGTTAGAGAAAGATTGCAAGGGTTTTTAAAAGCCAAATGGAGGAGTTTCTGTTTCCTCATAGAAGTAATGGGGAGCCTCTGCAGTTTGTATAGCAGGGCAGTAACAGAGTCAGATCTGCTTTAGGAACATCACTGTGGTAACTGTACCAAAGATGTGTTGTTGTGGGGGAGCTCTTAGGGATGGAGAACAACCAGAGGGTAATGCAAGCACTGAATCTCAGGGTGATTGAATTAGGGTTTTATACATTCACAGAATTTCATCATTTCAGAGCTCAAATGGACCTTACAATCCATCTAGTTAAACCCCTACCCGCAAGACTCCAGCCTTTCAAGACTGATGTTGGAGGGAATCCAACCATATTTCCAGGCAGCCTATTACACTTTGGATACACCCTTTAGAATGTGGTTTTCCCCCTTTTCTTCTGACATGAATCCAACAATAACCTGTGTCTAATTTCTATGTATTTCTCCTCTGTTTATGACTAAGACAAAGAAATCTGACCCTTTTTCTATGTGAAAGCCCTTCAAATACTTAAAGTCAATCACCTTGGTCCTCCTGAGTCTTCACTTCCTCAATTGGCTCAACTGATGCCCATCTGGCATGTACTTACAGCCCTCCACTGCCCTCCCAATGCCCTTATTCAAGCCTCCACCAGGGAAACCTCTGCTTTGTTGTTCCCAGGGTCCCTTTGTGAATGAGGGTGCTCTTGGTAGCTATTCTCAAATTAATGCAATAGAAGAGGTCAAAGTTGACATGACATGGAGGGGAAAATGGTTTACTCTGAATGTTCAATTCATCAGACACTTAGGAAGTACCTACCCTGTGCCAAGCACATGGGGCATATCATGCATGTGGATAAGTAATAAAGCAATTGAAGAGCAGGAGAACCTTACCAACTGGAGGGGGATAAGTTAAGGTCCCCAGGATGGAGAAGCATGAGATTGTATCCTTGAAAGAACCTTGGGATTCTCTGGGCAGAGGTGACGAGGATTGAGAAAGACCAAGGGACTGAAACTGTCCTCAATGGCCAGCTAAACTTGACATCATTGCCTCTTCTGAGTCCCATTGCATCTACCATGTGGCTCAATGTCATAAGTCCTGGATACATAAACAAGGCAAAAATGGAATCTCTCCTCCAAAGGAGCTCACATCCTAATGGGACACAACATGCGAACAGCTATGTACAAATCCAGGCCACAACAATGGTACCAAGTGGGACATAGGGACAGGGTCAGAGAAACCTAGGGCTGACTTGTGCTTCAGACACTTGCTAGCAAGTGACTTCAGCTTTGTCTGCCTCAGTTTCTTCATTTATAAAATGGAAATAATAGCAACATGAAGCTAAGAGGACATGCCTTATGTAAAACACTTTTCAAACCTTAAGGCATCCTAGAAGCGCTGGGTCACCACTGTGGCACAATGTGGATATGGAGCAGGGCTGTGCGGAGGGTTGGCGGTAAGGGGGACAGTCATGATGACTCATTCCTTTTCCCCTGGCTGTTCACATCACTGGTAGCCTTTAATACATTCCCAGTCTTCGACACAGAAACAATAGAGATGCAAATCTTCAGAACTCCCTAAAGGAGTAAACTGCTGATCTAACTCCTGAGAACAACAGGTCTCATGGACTCAGATCCATGACTTCCTTCACAAAGGCCTTTGGGTATTATAAGGCTTGGAGCTTGAAGGCCATCAAGCGATGGCATGAAACTGCCTCCCCCACCAGAGTGAAGTCAGTCAATCATTACTTGTTTTTAAATGTGGTTCAGGGGAAAAACAAAATAAAAGAGGAGTTTGAGGTGTGAGGATTAGTTTAACCCTGAATGAATGTGGGCAAATCAGCCCACCTCTGTGATCCTCAGTTAATTGTCTGTAAAATGAAAGCATTGGTTTAGCCTAAGGTTCATTTACCTTCGGATCTGAGACCCTGGTGTAAGGTGGGACTCCAATGATGCCACTCCTGCTGAAAAGGAATTATCTCAATTTTGTAGGAACCCTTCTAGATACTGAGTATGAACTGGGCCAATTAATAAAGGTCATTGGATGAAAGACTTGTTTCCAGCCTAAGGAAGGAGCCATTTCAATGCCAGATAGAGATTCTGAGCCTCTGGGATTATAGACATTGAAGCAGATGGAGTATACCATCACATTCGTGAGGCACAAAATCAGGAATTGAGCTGAGGCAGAAGAAAGAATGGAGAAGGGCCACTGGCTGTACTGTTGTCTCAGAGCAGATCAATTCTGAGGGATGTCCCAAGAAAAGCTCTGTTCCTTCCCCAAGTCACCAACTTAGTGCCCGTCTTTCCATAGACACCATAATGATATTTGCTGTTTCATTTTCCAAACATTTCCAACAAACTATATTTTTCTTCAATCATAAAGAGGCCAATGGTTAGCTAGAGAAAGATAAACATGTAGATGGAGAGTCCAATCTCTTCATGTTAGGAATTTTTCTAACCGGGGGCTCAGAATGATTGTGGTTAAATGCATGACATGAACTCTCTAAAACTGAAGACAATGGAACCACATGGACTTGGGGTGTCATTGCATGGCCACCATGCTAAAGTGAGGGTAACAAAGTGTGACTCCAGAAACTCAGGCTCCTTCACTTGCATAGTAGTCTCACATCTGATGCTTCTGCTGGGTGATCATAGACTCTCCCTCATATGGAGATTCAACGTCATCTATCCCTGACATCTCATTTTATAGAGAAGGAAACTGAGGCCTACTTAGGGAAAGAGACTTGCCCAAGGTCACAAAATGATTTAGAGCCCTGATGGAACTCTCTTCCTTGTCTTCTGACAATCTACTGCTCTCCTCCATTCCACCACGTTGTCCCTTAGCCTTACTAGAATCTTTTGGATAATAGGATTTCTGAGTTGGACGATGCCATAGAGATCCTCCTACCAAAAACTCAGGTGACACTTGTTAACAGAGGACTTTTCTGATCACATCAGTTATTGGTGCTCTTTCTGTCTCTCTCAGTGTCTGTCAGTCAGTCTGTCTGTCTCTCTCTGTCTGCCTGTCTCTCTTTCTCTCTCTTTCTCTATCTCTCTGTCTCTTTCTCTCATTCTCTTTGCTTTCTTGTCTCTCTCCATGTCTCTCATTCTGTGCTCTCAGTCTTTGTCTCTCTCTGTCACTCTGTCTCTGCTTCTATCTCTGTCTCTCACTCCGTCTCTCCTCTGTCTCTCTCAGTGTCTCTCTATGTCCCCCTCAATGACTTTGTGTATATTTTTCATGTATTTTGTGCACACGCACATGAGTCTATGCTATTTCTCCCCAGGAGAATGGAAGTCACCATTGACTGATGCTCTGCTAAGGAGCATGCTTGCCCTTGGCCAGGCTTCTTCTCAGATGGCAGACACACAATCTGTTACCTGGGTGCATTCTTAAAGTCTTCCCAATCAGACTTGACCTAATAGATTTTGGGTTCCCCTGTCCCAGCCCTAGGCTATGTCCACGCTCTTCTGAGACCTTGGAAGACGTAATCCTTGGAAATGCAGTCAGCAAGGGGAACAATTCAATATGAGGTTTTTAATTGAGAAAACTGAATGCCTCCTCCAATGACAATGAAAGCACTCATGTCAGGTTCCACTTCCAGATGAGCCGACATCCCTGGGGTAACAGGGATCTGGAAAGCCACATTGTAGGAGGACATGAAAGATCAATGCAAAGGGCTTGGCTTAAGAGGCAGAACCAGCAGGTAACGCGGCATTTGGAGAATCCAGAACAAGCAATTTCAGGAACTGCAGACTTGACTTAACAAGAAGAGGAAAAGTCCTGCTTCTCTGGGTCCCAGTTACCTCCCATAGAAATAGGGGCATTTCTCTAGCTGACATCTAACTCATCTCCTGATTCAATATCCTGTGATCACAAGAGCTGAGTTCAGTTTCTGACCCACCACTTCTTAGTGCTGGGCCACTGGTTTTTGGAGATCTTTAACTGGATATCCTCTCAAACTTAACAAGTCCTTCCCCTATTCCCAAATTCCCAGTTTCACTCAAGGATATAGCATCCTCTTCGTTACACAGTCCTTCAGCCTCTGTCATCCTCAATACTTCACTCTCCCTCAATCCACAGATAGAGATTCTTATCAAATATTGTTGTTTCTACTTCCACGGCATTTCTTGTTTATGTTCCTTACTCTTTATTCATACAGGCAACCCCCGGTCCAGGACTCCATCACCTCACTTCTGGACTATTTTAACAGCATTGTATCCAGTCTCCCCTCCTCATGTCTCTGCTCACTTGGATCCATCTTCCACTCAGCAGCCAAAGTGATTACTCTGATATTCAGCTCTGACCTTGTTATCTTCCTTCCCTATTCAGTGAACTCTGTTGGTTCCAGGATCAAAAAAGGTCCTGTATCTGAAATGGTCAGAGGATATGAACAGGCAGTTTTCAGATGAAGAAATTAAAAGTTACCTATAGTTATATGAAAAAATGCTCTAAATCACTATTGATTAGAGAAATGAAAATCAAAATAACTGTGAGGCACCACATCACATCTATCAGATTGGCTAATATGACAAAAAGGAAAATGATAAATGTTCAACAAGATGTGGGAAAATTGGAACACTGTGCATTGTTGGTGGAATTGTGAACTGATCCAGCCATTCTGGAGAGCAATTTGAAACTATGGCTAAAGGGCAACAAAACTGTGTATACCCTTTCATCCAGTAATACCACTGCTAGACCTGTATCCCCAAAAGATCACATAAAAGGGAAAATGACTCACATGTACAAAAATATTTATAGTAGGTCATTTTGCGGTGGCCAAGAATTGGAAACTGAGAGGATGTCCATCAATTGGGGAATCACTGAACCAATCGTGGTATATGAATATATTGGAATGCTATTGTGCTATAAGAAATGAAGAGCAGGAGAATTTCAGAAAAACCTGGAAAGGCTTATATGAACTGATACAGAGTGAAGTGAGCAGAACCAGGAGAACATTGTATAAGGCAACAGCAACAGCAACATTGTACAATGACCAACTGTGACAGACTTAACTTCAATGATCCAAGACAATTCCAAAAAACTCATGATGGAAAATGCTGCTCACATCCAGAGAAAGAACTAGAGTCTGAATGCCAATCAAAGAGTACTATTTGCTCTCTTTTTTGATGTTTTTTTCTTTCTTGTGGTTTTTCCATTTTGCTGTGATATTTCCTTCACAACATGACTAATGTGGAAGTATGTTTAATACGATTGTACATGTATGGCTTATATCAGATTGCATGCTGTCTTGGGAAGGGGAGAGGAAGGAAAAAAATTGGAACACAAAATCTTATAAAAGTGAATATTGAAAACTATCTTTACATGTAATTAGAAAAAAAAATACTATAAAGTGGAAAAAAGGAAACTAAAAAATAAAAATAAAGTCCTCTATTTGGCATCTAGAATCCTTCACAATCCAGTCCCTTCTGATTTTTTCCAGTCTTATACTTTGCTACCCGCCATGTACTCTGTGTCCAGCCCTACTAACCTGTCTGCTGTTCCAGAGTCCCTGCTTTATCTCTTGTCTGTCCCCCATCTCTGAGACACTTCCCTTGCTCCCCTTTGCCTCTTGGCTTCCCTCTAATATCTTCGTTCAGGTGACTATTCCAGTTTCTTCTCTCTCTAGCTTGAGTGTATGTAGGAGGTTGTTTGTTGTGTCCTCGTTAACCTGGAGTTCCTTAAGGGCATTTGCTTTTTTTGTCACTGTTGTCGTTACTTTTCTTTATGTCCTCAGCTTAGCATGATGTCTGGCACACAGTAGGTACTTAATAAATGATTGCTGACTGACTGACTGAAATGGAAACCTCAAAAGCTCCCTGAAAACAGGGATCATTTTGGCTTTTGCTTTGAATCTCCAGCACCAGCCTGGTGTCTGACACATAGCTCGAACTTTATAAATGCTTTAAGAACAAACAGACATCTGTCTGAACCTCAGTTTCTTTATCTGTAAAATGGTAAAAAAGAAGAGTTTCTTTGCCCATGTCACATATCATCATGAGGAACAGACCTTGTAAACTGCAAAGAGCTTATTGAGGTGAGTCATTGTACCATTGTACAAGGAAAAGTGAAAAACAAATTGCCATCTTCAAAGCAATCTCCTCCTCTTCTTTTCCTTGCCTGACTTTCTTCTCCTCATACATGGCTGTCACCTCCTCCTCCTTGAAGCTGCTCCTGCTGCCATGTTTTGAAGGACTCCAAGCTGTTAAGTTCTTGTTAGTTTTCTGTAAACATATGATTCATGCTTTATAAAATATGATTTTCTATGTTAACAGGCTTCTGATGGATGTAACTCAGCCCTGTTTTCTATTCTGCTCTTTTCCCAGTATCTATAAAACACAAGAAAAGACATCTTTCAGGATGATATACCGAAGACAACCCTGACTTTCTCCTGGCACTTGGGGCTCCTGCCAAAGGCACTCATGCCTCAATGTTCCCATATTTAGGTGCTGGATCCTTTCCTGAGGGTGAGCTGTCTGAATTGAGTCACATCTCCTCTTTGCCTTGGCTTCCCTTTCAGCCAAATGGAAAAGCTGTGTTGGAAATGGATCTGCTTTTTTGGTCCTTGTTCACTGGCAAGGTTGACATTACAGAGAGGTCAGGCCATATTTTATCCTCCCAACTTGGAATTCCTTTGAAAAAAGAAAATGGATGACAAGACATAACGTGGCTGAGGCTCTGAAAGTGTCCATGTCAAGAGTGTGCTCCAGCTGACTCATCTCCTTGACTTTACTCCAAACCACTCTAAGGTTTGGAGGAATTGGGGGAACACAGTTGTTTTTTAAGTCTCTTTGGCCCTCTCCAATTTATGAACTAATAACCTTCTGAGAAATGCCACCCAAGAGCCGAGCTTGGAAGAAACATTCCAAACAATTCAAAACTCTGGAACAAAGCTGGGTTGGCTTGAGTGAGAAGAGGCCAGCCCTTGGGAAGCTGGTGGCAGGGTTCTGAGTGTGGTATAGTAGGAGGGAGACTTGATTCCATTTACCGGAATAAGGTGAGCAATGACTAGAAAGATCCAGGGTTTCCAAAGGGTGTGTGAAATTTCCCAAAGTACA
Organism: Notamacropus eugenii; assembly: GCF_028372415.1. Classification (NCBI taxonomy): domain Eukaryota; kingdom Metazoa; phylum Chordata; class Mammalia; order Diprotodontia; family Macropodidae; genus Notamacropus; species Notamacropus eugenii. Next base: position 757,136,545 of record NC_092872.1, read on the forward strand.
GAATAAAAGTCCTTCGCAACTTTCAGAGATGATCTTTAAGCCTTTGTGGTCAATAAAATTCAATACGTGTTGACCAACCCATTGGTGATGAACCTCCCAAAGAGTCTGTGTCTGTCTTTGATTTTTGAGTATTTTGTTAAGGACTTTGTCAAAGGCAGACATCGCATATCCATCAAATCTCTGGATGCCACCAAGTTGAGATGAGTAGCTAACACTAATACATTTGGCAATAGAATCAGAGTCCAAAAAGATCTTGACTAGATGAAGCATTAGAATGAATCTCAGAAGATGGAATTCAACAGAAAAAAATGCCAAGCCTTGGATTTGAGTGCAAAAATAAAATCAACTTCCTAAGCATAATAGCTAGCCTAAGTATATGTATAATTACAAGTCTAAAGAAGGGGAAGCATAGTTATCAGTTGTTAGCATATAGTTTAATAATACATTTTCAGTCCCTGTAAGCTCAAGATGAAGTAGCAGAGTGATGTGACTATGAAGAAATCCATTGGGTTGCATTTGGAGAGGTATAACATTCAGCAATCAAGAAATAACTGATAGTCCCTCTATCTGCTGCTGGAATCAGGCCTCGTCTGCAGCATTCTATTCAGTTCTGGGGACTGTAATTCTAGAAAAACATTGAGAAACTAGATAGAAAACCAACTGGAATGGAGAAGAGTCTAGGGTCCGCATCATATGGGGTTTAGTGGAAGGAAAAGGGGATATTTAACCTTAAGAAAACTCTGGAAGGAATATTCAAGTATTCAAAGTAATGCCTTGTGGCAGAGCACTAGACTTGTCCTTCTTGCTCCAAGAGGGTAAAACCAATGGCAATAGGGTGAAATGATAAAGTGGGAAATTAAGGCTTGATGTTAGAGAGAACTTCCTAACAATAAGAGCCATCCTATGACCTGACCAGAGGGCTGTGGTTACTCTTCTTCTTCAAGCAGAAGCTAAATGATGGTTTGCTGGCTGCGTTGTAGGGATTTCTTTTGTGTATGAGATGAACTCGGTGACCATTGAGGTCCCTTTCTACCTTCACACTGTGTGATTTTGGGAAATTCTTAAGTTATCATCCAGTAAATAGATGGTTTGAAAAAGTCTGGCCATGTAAGGAAGCAGAATGTGGTATGGGCTGCCCAAGCTTTGAATGTGTCCTCACCATATGTGAAAAAACAGTAATGAAATCCCCTTCTCACTGATTTTATCCTCTGTGGAGGGGCTGTGGGAAACCACTGATAGCAATCTTAGAGGATGAGCAGACACAGGTGACTTGAATCTGGCCCCCACAACCTATAAAGGCATGCCCACATCCACGAGATAATAAATTCCTCAAAGGATTTATGCATATTAAATACAAAGTACCTTGATGATGTAGAAAAAAAGAAAATGCTGATACAGTGAGAATCTCTGGGGATTATTGATAGGAAATTAGATTTAAAGATCTTCTTTTACCTCTTTGTCATATCAGTCTCTTCTCATGTTATAGTCAGATGGTTCAAGGATGGTCTCTTGAATGGGACAAGATCTGGAATGCAACCCAAGCCATGTCTTATCTGAGCTGGAGTAACACTTTTCTGAAACTTAGCTTGTTTATCTGTCAAATAGAGGGTTTAGATGAGGTAATCTCCAATCTTTCTTCCAGCTTAACATCCTATGATCCTGTAAAGCATACCTCAGTAACTCCAAGTTGTCTAGGGAACAAAGACCTTAACCAATTGTCCAAGGCCATGCACAATCTAGTTTCTACTTACATACCCAGCCTTCCTCCTATTCCTTTACCCAAACCCTCTGCTCTAGACATCCTGGTCTTTTCTCCATCCCCTAAATATGGTATTCCCATTTCCTTCTTCAGATGTCTGTTCATGCTAACCCCACTGCTATCATCCATGGTTTTCCTCCATCTCTGAATTCTTCCTACCTGCCAGACCCACAACCACTCAGAAGGGGGCATCTTAGAAAGCTGAGTGGGGGGGGAATGGATGAAAAATCCCAGTGGTCTAGACATGCCTCTGGATGATGAGCCAGTGGGTTAATCCATTAGTGCATATGCTTAGGACAAGCACTGCAGATACTTGGCTGAGTTCAGAAGTAAATTGGAGATGAGGGGGCTTTATTGCATAGCACATTTGATACCACCGAGTCATTACCTGACCCTAAACATATCTTTATTACAGCAACATCCCTGAGAAGTTGTTCTGTGGCTACAAATCATGGATCCCCTCCATCCCTGAGATATCTGAATTGTACATGCCCCAAAAGGAAGGGAGAGATAAATGGCAGAGTAAAGTCAGCCCCAGCACTTTGTCAGTGCTGCTTGGTGTTCAAAAAAGACCATTAAAGAGGTCATAAAGAGTCCATAGGTAACCCAGGCTTGTCTGGGCATCATGCCCAGATCTACCTAGAGTGGAGGCCTCTGCATCCCCTACCACATAGGTGGATGGAAGCTCCTTTGACTGGCTGCATAACTGGTAAAGATGGTGTCTTCAAAACTTGAGGGATTGGGCCAATATCAGCTCCTCTTTCTGGTTGCATATGTACTCCTTGTTGATAATAGAGTATGAAGATGTCAGTTCAGCCCTAGCAGAAGCCATGAATAGGACGAGTGATGGGGGAGGGATTTCCTTTTCCTGCCCCCTCAAATATCCCGATGAGGAATGGGCTTGGGGATGTTTGTTTCTCTTCTGGGTTCTTTGTCTTTCTCAGTTTCAGGGACAGGTGGCAATATCCGTTAAACCTGGGATTTCAAGTCATGGAAATCTTGGAGCCAGCATGGCAAGCAGACTAGTATAACCATAATGCCCAGCAGGGAGGGCAGGGTGCCTGCTACAGGAACTGGAGGAGAGTTTTGGACTTGGAAATTGGGACTTGGCTCCATAGGAACCAAGTTAAGCTCTGAATCTAATCCCTTTCCCTTTTCCAAAGAGACTGAGGTGGTACAGGACAGGGGGGAGAGGGATTAAGCCTTCTCTGCATTGGGGAAGTAGGTTTGTACATCCTCGGTTACATCTATTGGAGGAAACAGCTCTTTGTAAAAGCTATATTACTGTTAGTGCCTAAATTGCACTGGGTTGTTGGAGACTCCACTACACTTGGGAGGACACCATCAGTGGGGGTTGGAGCCATTTGTAGGGAGCCTAGACACCCCAACCCCACTTAACCTTATAGGAGAACCCTAGGAGTGGGGGTGAAATCTAGCACACTTAGTCTTCAGCTGCCAGGAGCCAGGTGGTCAGGATGACACATATAACTGGGAAAAATAGCAGTGTGCTCCTAGACAAAGGTAGGGAAATCAGGTGGGGTAGCCAGCAGGGTACTGATCTGGTGTCCATGAAATATGAATAGACCCAGAGGACTTTTCAGATTGGGATACACCTGTTAATGGGATTTTTAGTAGCCACATTTGAGTTTAGCAAATTAGTTGGGGCAGCTAGGTGGTGCAGTGGATAGAGCACCAATACAGGAGTCAGGATTACCTGAGTTCAAGTCTCACCTCACCTTGACACTCACTAGCTGTGTGACCTTGGGCAAGTCACTTAACTCCAGTTGCCTCATCCTGGGTCATCTCCAGTCATCCTGATGAATATCTGGTCACTGGATTCAGACGGCTCTGGAGGAGAAGTGAGGCTGGTGACCTGCACAGCCCTCCCTCACTCAAAATAAAGTTAATTGCAAGTCATGTCATCATTTCTCTGATGGCACAGTCTTCTTCAGCAACGAAGGATGAACACACATACACATAGTAAATTAGAAATCTAGGAGGAAGGAAAAGGAGCTGGTGAATAGATCCATGAAGCCATCCCCACCAAAGTCTGGGGTCTATTGTCCCACAAGGAGCCACTGGCTGATGGGAGAATAGACTATACAGTTCTAGAAGAGATTAAATGTTGGAATCACCATTGTCCTCAAGATATTTCTCTCTGCTATTGGATAGCTAGTGGGCTCACTCATTCAGAGACATTGTCTCCTTCTGCTTCATTCTCTTCAGTGATAATGGTGGTGCGATCAGTGGGGGTGGAACATGGGGTAGAGAGAACAGTCCCTCAGTAGTGCTTCCCCTTCCTCTTGCCACCCTCTGGCTCAGTAGCAGGGCTCTGCCTCCTCGAGTCTCTCCCAAATCTGGAGTCCCCTCTGCTGGGCTAAGTGAATGGCTGAAATTGTACGTCTTTAAAGCCCCCTGTGGTGTGGTTAGCTGGTTTGGCTAGCTAATTAACAAGGGGCTCACACTTCATAAAGAGATCCTGAGCAGTTAAACTGCGTTGTGTGAAGCCCTTACCATTTACTGCCTTGTAATGACAACAGTGGGGAGGGGAGTGCAATCCTACCCTAACACTAGGAAGAACATTGCAAAGGTGAACAGTGCCCAGAGGCAGGGGATGGGATGATGAGGGATCTCAAGCTTGGGCTATACAGGGACTGGTGAAGGGAAAGTTTAATGTGGAAAAAGAGAAGTCTGGGGGGAGGGAGATGATGAAGGCTATCTTGCAGAATGTGGATGGCTGTCTCATGGAGGATGGCTTACACTTGTTCTAGCGGACCTAGAGTAAAACTTGGCAGTAAGGGGAGACATTTCAGAGACATAGATTTCCTCCTGATTGAAAGGAAGACAACTTCAACCATCAGAGCTATCCAGAGTGAAAGGAGCTGCCTTGGGACTTAAGGAGTTCCTCATCACTGGAGGTTTTCAAGTGGTCAGAGCCTTCTATCTGGAGTGGAAGATTTGCTGCCTGACGAGTCCTCTCCTAGCTCTGAAATCCCATGCTTCCCGGAGACTGAACCAGAGGCTGATTGGACGGAGTGGGATGAGGTTAGTTTTTGAATGGAATGCCTGACCCCCATCTCTGAAGCATTTGTTGAGGGTGGGGAGATTTGTTCTGTATCAGCTACAGGCCTCTACTTCATATGCTTCCAAATTCTCTTCCTCTTCTCCCCAAACCACAGGTGATCCAGAGCTCTAATGAATATAGGGGTAGCTATAGCCTGACGTGGGGTTCAGATGAGCCTTGGGGTTCCCAGTACCAGGCTTTCTGCTCTTTGGGAAACCACAGTGAACCTAGAAGAAGCATGCACAGTGGAGAGAGATCTGGGCTTAGCTTTGGGAAACTGGATTCAAATCTTGTCTCTCATGTATAGTAGATCTATACATCCCCAGGCAAGACAGTTAACATTTCTGAGTTTCACCTTTGTCATTCGGAAAATGAGAAAAAAGAGATCCATAACTCAGACCTCACAGGGCCGTCGGGAGACTCAGATATCATCCAGGAAATGTTCTGTAAACCTTCAAGGGCTCTAGAGAGACAGCAACTGTGCTTGAGGTTCAACGCCTCTCCCTTACCTGGTCCCATCTGGCCTCTAATAATGGAGCCCCGAAGTTGGCATGATAACGAGCAGGGACTTGGCCAGGGCTTACTCAACATCTTTTATTTTATTTATTTTTTTTTTTATTAATTTTTTTATTTTTTTAATGTTTAACAATCACTGCCATACAATTGCGATTTTATCCCTCCCCACCCACCCCCCACTACCTCCCTCCCTCCCCACGACTGCATACAATTCTGTATAGATTCTACATATACTTTCCTATTGAGTATATTTTCACTATAGTCATGCTATGTAGTCAGACTAAGATAAATGAAAGAATCCGTATAACAAATCAGAACATGATACACAAACAGATACACATACACAAACATGATCTGCTACATTATGTGAGTGACTTCCATATTTCTCTCTCTGAGTGTGAAAGGCATTTTGCCTTGAGGTCCACCATTGGGATTTTTTTTTTTTTTTCAGAAGTTCTTGTGTTATTACAAAAATCTAAGTCTACCAGAAAAAACTCTCACACACTGTGGTTGTTGCTGTGCATAAAGTTCTCCTGGTTCTGCTCCTTTCACTCAGCATCAGGTCATATAAGTCCTTCCAGGCCTCTCTGAAGTCTTCTTGTTCATCATTTCTTATAGCACAATAGTACTCCATTACATTCATATACCATAATTTATTCAGCCATTCCCCAATTGATGGACATCCCCTTGACTTCCAGTTTTTGGCAACTACATAGAGTGCTGCTATAAATATTTTTGTACATGTGGGACCCTTTCCCATTTTTATGATCTCTTGGGGATATAGTCCTAGTAGCGATATTGCTGGGTCAAAGGGTATGCACATTTTTGTAGCCCTTTGGGCATAGTTCCAAATTGCTCTCCAGAATGGTTGGATGCGCTCACAGCTCCACCAACAATGAATTAGTGTTCCAACTCTCCCACATCCTCTCCAGCATTTATCATTTTCTTGTTCTGTCATGTTTGCCAATCTTATAGGTGTGATGTGGTACCTCAGAGTTGTTTTGATTTGCATCTCTCTAACCAATAGTGATTTAGAGCATTTTTTCATATGATTATAGATAGCTTTAATTTCTTCCTCTGAAAATTGCCTGTTCATATCCTTTGACCATTTATCAATTGGGGAATGACTTGTATGATTATACATTTGGGTCAGTTCTCTATATATTCTAGAAATGAGGCCTTTATCCCCGAGCTTAGCTGTAAAAATTTTTTCCCAATTTACTACATCCCTCCGGATTTTGGTTGCATTGGGTTTGGTTGTGCAAAAACTTCTCAGTTTAATGTACTCAAAGTTATCCATTTTGCATTTCATAATGCATTCTATCTCTCCTTTAGTAAAGAATTCTTCCCTTCTCCATAGATCTGATAAATACACTATTCCTTGCTTCTCCAGTTTGTTCATGGTATCAATCTTTATACCTAAATCATGTACCCATTTGGACTTTATTCTTGTGTACGGTGTCAGGTATGGGTCTATGCCTAATTTCCGCCACACTGTTATCCAGTTTTCCCAGCAATTTTTGTCAAACAATGAGTTCTTATCCCAGAAGCTGGGGTCCTTAGGTTTATCAAACAGAAGGTTGCTATATTCCTTGCCTACTGCATCTTGAGTGCCAAGTCTATTCCACTTGTCTACCTCTCTGTTTCTTAGCCAATACCAAGTGGTTTTGATAATTGCTGCTTTATAGTACAGTTTAAGGTCTGGTAGCGCTAGGCCACCTTCCCAAGCATTTCTTTTCATTAGTCCCTTTGATATTCTGGACCTTTTGTTTTTCCAAATGAATTTTGATATTATTTTATCCAGCTCTAGAAAGTAATTGTCTGATAGTTTAATTGGTATGGCACTAAATAAGTATATTAATTTGGGTAGAATTGTCATTTTTATTATATTAGCACGGCCTACCCATGAGCAACTAATGTTTTTCCACTTACTTAAATCTGAGTTTATTTGTGCAAAAAGTGTCTTGTAATTGTGTTCATATAGTCCCTGGGTTTGTTTTGGCAGGTAGACTCCTAAGTATTTTATACTGTCTACCCTAACTTTAAATGGGATTTCTCTTTCTATCTCTTGCTGTTGAACTTTGTTGCTAATATATAGGAATGCAGAGGATTTGTGTGGGTTTATTTTGTACCCTGCAACTTTGCCAAAGTTGTTTATTAATTCAAGTAATTTTTTACTTGAATCTCTGGGATTCTCTAGGTAAATCATCATATCATCTGCAAAGAGTGATAACTTAGTTTCTTCTTTGGCTATTCTAATTCCTTGAATATCTTTATCTTGTCTAATTGCTACAGCTAACATTTCTAGTACCATATTGAATAATAGTGGTGATAATGGACAACCTTGTTTCACCCCTGATCTTATTGGGAATGCATCTAGCTTATCCCCATTGCATATAATGCTTGCTGAAGGTTTTAGATAGATACTGCTTATTATTTTATGGAAAGTTCCCTTTATTCCTACGTTCTCCAATGTTTTTAGTAGGAATGGATGTTGTATTTTGTCAAAAGCTTTTTCTGCATCTATTGAGATAATCATGTGGTTTTTGTTAGCTTTGTTGTTGATGTGGTCGATAATGCTAATAGTTTTCCTAATATTGAGCCAGCCCTGTAGTCCTGGTATGAATCCTACCTGATCATAATGTATTAATCTCGTGATAAGATGCTGTATTCGTTTTGCTAAAATCTTATTTAAAATTTTTGCATCTATATTCATTAGGGAAATTGGTCTATAATTTTCTTTCTCTGTTTTGTCTCTTCCTGGTTTGGGTATCAAGACCATATTTGTATCATAGAAAGAATTTGGGAGGACTCCTTCTTCCCCAATTTTCAAGAATAGTGTATGTAGTATTGGAATTAACTGTTCTTTAAATGTTTGATAGAATTCACTTGTGAATCCATCTGGCCCTGGAGATTTTTTCCTAGGGAGTTCATTGATGGCTTGTTCAATTTCTTTTTCTGAGATGGGGTTGTTTAAGTATTCAACTTCCTCTTCTGTTAATCTGGGCAATTTGTATTTTTTAAAATATTCATCCATCTCGTTTAGATTGTCGAATTTGTGGGCATAAAGTTGGGCAAAGTAGTTTCTAATTATTGTTTTAATTTCCTCCTCATTGGAGGTGAGTTCACCCCTTTCATTTTTAATGTTAGTAATTTGGTTTTCTTCTTTCTTTTTTTTGATCAGATTAACCAAAGGTTTATCAATTTTATTAGTTTTTTCATAAAACCAACTATTGGTTTTATTTATTAATTCAATAGTTTTCTTTATTTCAATTTTATTAATCTCTCCTTTGGTTTTCAGTATTTCTAATTTGGTATTTACTTGGGGATTTTCAATTTGTTCTTTTTCTAGCTTTTTCAACTGCAAGCCTAAGTCATTGATCTCCTCTTTCTCTATTTTATTTATGTAAGCATTCAGAGATATAAAACTTCCCCTAATAACTGCTTTTGCAGCGTCCCATAAGTTTTGGTACGTTGTCTCACTATTGTCATTCTCTTGAATGAAGTTGTTGATTGTTTCTATGATTTCTTCTTTAACCCAATCCTTCTTTAGAATTAGATTATTTAGTTTCCAATTGATTTTTGGTTTCTCTTTCCATGGCCTTTTATTACATGTAATTTTTAATGCATTATGATCTGAAAAGGATGCATTGATTATCTCTACCTTTCTGCACTGGATTGTGAGATTTTTATGTCCTAGTACATGGTCAATTTTTGTAAATGTTCCATGTACCGCTGAGAAAAAGGTATATTCCTTTCTATTCCCATTTAATTTTCTCCAAAGATCTATCATATCTACCTTATCCAGAGTTTTATTTACCTCCTTAACCTCTTTCTTGTTTATTTTAAGGTTGGATTTATCGAGTTCAGAGAGGGGGAGGTTGAGGCCCCCCTCTAGTATAGTTTTGCTATCAATTTCTTCCTTCAACTCCCCCAACCTCTCCTCTAAGAATCTGGATGCTATACCACTTGGAGCATACATGTTTAGTAATGATATTGCTTCATTGTCTATGGTGCCTTTTAGTAGGATATAGTTTCCATCCTTATCCCTTTTGATTAGATCTATTTCTGCTTTTGCTTTGTCTGAGATTAGGATTGCTACTCCTGCCTTTCTTACATGAGCTGAAGCACAATATATTCTGCTCCATCCTTTGACCTTTATCCTATGTGTATCCCCCCGTTTCAAATGTGTTTCTTGTAAGCAGCATATTGTTGGATTATGGCTTTTAATCCATTCTGCTATCCGTCTCCGTTTTATGGGAGAGTTCATCCCATTCACATTCACAGTTATGATTACAATCTGTGTATTTCCCTCCACCCTCTTTCCCACCATTTGTGCTTTTAACTCTCCCGTCTCCCTTCCCCTCCTCAATAGTATTCACTTTTCTCCCCCTCCTCCTGCAGCCTTCCCCTCCTTCTTTTAGCCCCCCTCCCTTTTAGTCCCCTTTACTCTTATTGCTTCTTTCTTCCCTTTTAGCCACCCTCCCCTTTCTTCCCCCTTCCCCTCCTACTACCTATAGAGCTAGTTAGGATTATCTGCTTAAGGTTATTGTTCCCTCCTTTGAACAAATCAGATGAGAGTACCTCTCAAACAATGCTCATCTCCCTCCCCTCCTTCCCTCTACTATGGTTTTGTACTTCTTCCTGTGATATAATTTGCCATTTTCTGCTTCCCCCTTTCCACACCTCCTATTACATTCCCTTCTCATACTTAAATCATATTTTTGCCATGACATCATTTACTTTATGCCCGTTCCCTCTACATATATCCCTTTTATCATAATAGCTGCACAGTTCTCAAGATTAACAGGTATCATCTTCCCTTACAGGGAGGTAAACAGATTGCCCTAATTGAGTTGCAAGTTTTTGTTTTTGTTTTTTCCCCTCTGTTTACCTTTTTATGATTCTCTGGAGACCTGCATTTGAAGATCAAATTGTCTATTGAGTTCTGGTGTTTTGGTCAGGAAGCTCTGGAAATCCCTTATTTCGTTGAATGACTTTCTCCTTGCCTGAAATGTTATGCTGAACTTTGCTGGGTAGTTGATCCTCGGTTGGAGTCCCAACTCCTTTGCCTTACGGAATATTGGGTTCCAATTCTTTCGATATTTTAATGTAGAAGCTACAAGGTCCTGTGTGATCCTGACTGTGTGACCTTGATATTTAAATTGTTTCTTTCTGGCTGCTTGTAGTATTTTCTCCTTCACTTGATAGCTCTGGAATTTGGCAACTATATTTCTTGGGGTTTTGAGTTTGGGATCCCTTTCTGGTGGGGAACGGTGGATTCTTTCGATGACTATTTTGCCCTCTGAGTCTAGTACTTCTGGGCAGTTTTCCTTGATGATTTCCTGGAAGATATTGTCCAGACTCTTTTCTTCATCATGGGTTTCTGGCAGGCCAATAATTCTTAGATTTTCTCTCCTGGATCTATTTTCCAGGTCAGTTGTTTTTCCAATTAAATATTTTAGATTTTCTTCTATCTTTTCATTCTTTAGATTTTGTTTGACTGATTCTTGTTGCCTCATTGAGTCATTAGTTTCTACTTGCCCAATTCTAATCTTGATTGTATTGTTTTCTTCAGTTAGCTTTCGCATCTCCTTTTCCATCTGGCCAATTTTTCCCTTTAAGGAGCTATTTTCTCCATTTAATTTTTGTACTTCTTTTTCCATTCGACCAATTTTCCCAGTTAGGTTTTGGGTTTCCTTTTCCATCTGATCAATTTTCCCTATTAGGTTTTGAGTTTCCTTTTCCGTTTGATTAACTCTTCCTTTTAGGGAATTATTCTCTCCAGTTAATTTTTGAACTTCCTTTTCCATTTCTTCAATTTTCTTTTTCAGATTGATGTTCTCATCAGTGAATTCTTTTTTTATGGTTTTAAAATCATTGGCCAGTTTTTCTTTTATATCCTTCTTCAGACGTTCCAGGTAATCTAGTTGTGCTTGCGAGAAATTCATAGTCCCATCTGAGGTTTCAGATGGAAGTACAGTCTCAGCTCTGACCTCTTTGGTGTTTGTGTTTTGGTCCTTATCCCCATAGAAAGATTCTATGGTTTTTTCACTTTTCGTCTGCTTTTTCCGATTCATGATGTTGGCTGAGTGTTGTAGCTTTTGGTTCTTTCAGTCAGAAGATACAGATCTTTTAAGTTGAGTTGATGTTTGTCTAGGCTAAAAGCAGGCTTTTTTTTGTTGTTGTTGTTTCCCAGATCAACCCTGGGTTTAGCTTGATAGGTGTGTGGGAGGTGTGGTCTGGTCTCAGGCTATCTCCTCAGCTGGCCTGAGGCAAAGGCAAGGTCCAGGGGGATGGTGATCCCAGCTTCCCTATTGTCTTCCCTTTTCCCCTGGAGGGCTGGGGCACGCCTAGAGGTTAATGCGTGTTCCCGCCCCTCCTGGGGCTCGTCTCCCGGGCTGAGGCTTGCTTGGGTCTCAGTGCGAATTTTTCTCTGCCCTGGGTCGTCTGTCCCTCCAGATAGCCTCCACCACGGTAGGAAGAATCCCCCTTTGCCACCTCTCCAGCCTCTGGTGTTATGAGACCACCCGCCCCCTTCTGCTGCTCCCACTGATCCAGGATCAATCTGGGGAAGAATTTTATGGTTCCCTCACGGTCATCGGGGGGGAGGGGAGAGCACTTACTGATCACTCCGGCATCCCAGCTCCTGGATGTTCAAGTAGTGACCCACTGAAGTCCCGTCTTTAGGCTGAAGATTTCAAAGGCTGTTGCGCTGATATCGTTGGCTCGGCCTGGCTTATCTCCTGCTCCGTTGGTCTCGCCCGCCACTCTCGGGCCCCTCGGGTCGCCTCCGCCCTGCTGCGCTGACCGCGCTGCGCTGTGCGCCGGGGTCTTACCCCCGCGGAACAGATCCCTCCCGTGGACCTTCCAGTCCAGCCTGGGCTCCGAATCTGTCAAAGTCCGTCTCCCACTGGATTCTACACCTCCAAAGTCTGGTCAGACTCTCCCCCCAGAAATATCCAAAGGAGTTTTTCCAGGAGCTTAGGTGAGTCGTTGCTTTCACTCCGCCATCTTGGCTCCGCCTCAACATCTTTTAGAGAGAGTAAAACTCCTGGTTCAGGAGAGGGAGCAGGAAGAAGCCAAACTCCTGTAGAATAGGAGCCACCCAGATCCTCTGCTAAGAGTTTAGGCTCCAAGCTGAGAAATGCCTTTCCTAGCACAGGACATACAGCCCTCCTCCTCGCTCCCCTACCACCTGCCTTCACAATCAGAGCATGTGGATAGGGACCATATGTTCAACTTGAGAAAGCTGAGAAGTCATGAAGCAAGAGAGTGAGGAAGGGCCTGGGGACCCCCGAGCCTCAAGAGGACTCTAAGCACACAGACTGTCCAAGCCAAGAGGGGAGAACACGAAATGTGTTACCTCGGGACACAGAATGTCAAAACTGGCATGGAACTTGAAATCAGAGAGCGTTGGGTCCGGGAGGGAACCTCTGAACCAAGAGCTCCAGACACCATTGAGATCTGGGAGTGTTGGACCCAATGACATCGAACACCCCTTTCAGTTGTGAATCTGTGATGTGGGCTCTTCCTCCACCAAATGAGGCAGCTCTCAGCCCTTCCTTGCTCACCCTTCCCATGGGCTCCATTTTACAGAGGGGGAAACTAAGACTTAGGAAGAAATAACATCAATCCTAACAGCCGATCCAGAGATTCTGTTAACTCCCTGCCCAGTCCTCTCTGCACTCTATCCAGCTTCCTTTTCAGAAAGTGTGAACAGTAGTTATTAGAAAAGAGGGTGCTACAGAATGACTTTGATGGCGGAATAACGCATGATAAAAGTCTGATAGTATGTGAAAAATGAATTGGGGTGTGTGCGTGTGTGTATTTGTGATTGTGTATGAGGTTATGTATGTGTGTGTTTGTGTGTGTGTGTGTGTGTGATTGTGAGATTGTGTGTGACTGTTTGATTCATATGTATGAGTGTTTATCTGTCAGAGGACCTGGGCCGGCACCCTGGTTCCATGGCATCCCAGCTTGGGCAGAACATGGATCCTTTCTAGGCCTAGCTTTTCTGATGCGCAAACTGAGGCAAAGAGCCCTTTGCCCCCCACCTTATGGTCTTGTTACTTAAAGGGGATGTGGAGTCAGGCCTTACTTTAGCAAGTCTTCTCTCCCACCCTTCAAAATGACAGGGGCCCTGGATATAGGAGCCCCTGAAATGAGGCATTTTCTCTCTCCTAGCTATTAACCAGCTGGTTCTTTTCCAATGGGAGGGGCCTCCGCCCTGCAGGTGACCTTGGGGGAGACCAAGCCAGGCTCTGGTCCTGTTGGTGTGGCGTACATTAAAAAACAAAAACAAAGAAGCTTTCTATCAATTTTGGAAATGAGAGAGACAAAGAGAAGTTTCCAGATGGGCAGAGGGAGGGCTGGTCCTTCTGGGTACATTATTCAAAACAAAACTCAGTAACTGAGTTCATGTAGGGTGGAGAGGAAAGGAGACGAAGAAGGCTCAGGTACAACAGCTGCCTTGTCAGCACCCAGCCAGACTTCTCAAGCTTCCCTCCTCAGGGTGGATGCTGTCTCATTATGCATCTCTCTTTCTCACACTCAGAAATTCCTGCTCTCCCAAGCCTTCCTGCCCCTTAGCAGTGACCCTCGCACCCACGACAGCTGTGGGTGGGGGAGAGTCACTGTGGAATCTCAGCTTGGATACTCTGCTGAATATCTTTCTTTTTTTTCCCCCCAAATGAGGTGTGAGAATGTTCAGGAAATGAATCCAAGGGCCTGTTCTGGTGAACTGTTGTCATCTGCTGCAGTACTGTGGGAAACTACCAAGGTTCTGTTGAGGAATCCCAGACCCAACCTCAGTGCCAAGAAGACCTTGCCTGGCTTAGGAATCCCAGACCCAACCTCAGTGCCAAGAAGACCTTGCCTGGCTTGGGAGTCAAGGTATTCCAATGCCACTTTTACAGATGTGGCCACCGCAGCTGGCAGGGCTGGGAAAAGGTTAGCTGTACTCCCCCAGGTGAGAAGAAAATACTGGCATCATTGAGGTTTTTGGAATTACCTTCTCCTCAGTGGAGTAAAGGGAGCGGAACCGTGATTAGGGTGGGGTAGCGAAGACTTTGGCTCAGGATACCTTCTTCCTCATCATCCAGAGAACAGGTTTCCATGGCTTGTGCCTCACAGTGCTCTCCCATCCATGCCCTACAAGGGATGGGGGACTGGGAGGGGGCAAGCTCCAGGAGAGGGGATGGGAGTAAGATTATGGACAGGGGAAAGCCTGAGCCCAATTCTGTGGGAATGACCCCACCTTATGAGATTGAATGCACCATGGTGCCTTTAAGCTGGCCCTCTGCCCCCTGCTTCACCCCACACCATGGTCTGGCCTCCATGATGCCATCACTGCTCTGAGCCAGGTGGAAAGAACTCTGAAAATGAGATACAGAGAGAATCCCAAGGTCATTGTAACATCTTCTTTCTTAGGTTTCTCACAGGACAGCAGATTCAGAGCTAGAAGGTGCCCTAAAAACCATCCATCAGTCAGGCTCTCTTGTGTTACATACTGAGGAAACTGAGGCAGACAAAGATGAAGTGATTTGATCAGGATCACACAGGCAGTAAGTGTCAGAGGCTGGATTTGAGCTGGGGTCTTTCAGAATCCAAACCCAGCCTCTCTCAACCCTGGGCTACCCAGAACATTTTCTTTCTTGTCCTAGAAGAGTAGATTATAGGATCAGGCTACCCAGAGGATTAAAATCCCCCTTTCTCTACTCAAGAACTAGAGATCACAGTCCTTCCCTCTGAAGAACGGCTGCCTCCAGGCCCTTCTTTCGCTCTACCCAACTCCACAGATCACCTTCAACTGCTCCAGTGGGAAAGAGGACACCCATGAACACAAGGTTCTCTTTGCCTCACACAAGAGTGTGGGGCTCCATAACTAGATGCTGCCTTTTGTATGGGTGAGGAAGTGCCAGGATGCAGAGGAGAGGACCAACCTGTTAGCACACTTCAGGAAACTGAAAAAAGACATGACTCTTTTTGACAGGTGTCTATCTCCTTGAGTCTCGTCCTCTGTGTCCCCTCAGCAAGGCTCCTCTCTCCTTCATGGGGAGGTGTCCCTCAGACGACTCTAAACAAAGGTCTGCACCTCATTGTCTCTCAGGTTGTTTGGGGGAGCTTAGTAAAATAATGTAGAACTCTCCTGATCTCTCCATCCTCCCCCACTCACCCCTGCCACCTATCTTACAGGTAAAAGATGTAAGGAAGGAGAAGGGACACATGGGAACACACTACAAATCAGGATTCATCCAAGAACCTCATGTGTCAAGAGTGCCATCAGACAGTGTGGTCACAAGAGAAGAATGACCTGGCTTTGTAGCAAGAGGACAGCCTGACTCTGACCCTGATATCCAGCTGAGGTCATTAGAATGTACCAAAGGTGCACAGAATATTAGGTGGATGCCTTGTGGCGAATGGACAAAATGGAACTCGTATGATGAACAGGCAGGGATGGGGTTCAGGAGTAAGCATTCACATCATGGATTTAGAATTGGAAGTGATGCTAGAGGTAATCAGGATCAATGCTCCCATTTTGCAAATGGAGAAACTCAGGCATAGATAGTTAGTTGACTTGCCCAGGTCACACAACTAGTAAGTCTCTAAGCAAGGTGTGAATCCAGTCCTTCTTTAGTTTATATCCAGAGCCCAAGCTCCAACGCCATATTGCTTCTGATGTTAATATGATCACGTTCACTGGAGTGCTGTATGTATTATACATACGCTATATTGCATATATTATGCTGTATGTCATTTATAATATATATACACATGTATATATGTATGTGTGTGCATATACATGTACTTGAACTGATGATCACAATAATGTGAAACACGTACATGCACACACACGTACACATGTCCCTTTTCTCTTTGGGGAAGGTGACTCTTTATTGACTCCAAGGTGTACAAGTTACATATTCCTTATTGATGGTCTCTGAATTTCTACCTTTTGTCCCAGCTCTTTGCTAAAGCTCAGGTACTTTTTCTTACTCTACGCCTTGCTCTTTGGTTATACTTCTGGTTTCTCAGGCTAGGTGAAGGGGACAGAATCTTAGTAATACCACAAGTAAGTAGCTGAGGATCTGAGCTTGAAGAACAATATGAAATAGAACCCATGCAGGCAATGAATAATTATAAATATCTTGATAGTCTCCAGGCAAGACAAAATTATCAAGAAGAATAATGACTACATATGTCAAGAGACTTGCTGGAAGCATAAAGTCAAAGACTGATGGGAAGAACATGTCCAAAGCAGTGAGCAAGTCAACAAGCATCTATTAACTACCTACTGTGTGCCAGGCAGTGTGCTAAGTGTGAGTGATGCCAAGAAAGGGAGAAAAAACTTAAACATATGCCAGTGATGTTCAGTATAAGTGGTCTTGGTTTACCACTGAAAAGGGCTTATGAAGCAGCTCAGATACAAAAATAAAATCAAAAGTCCCTCCACGAGTGAGTGAAAACCATGTAAAGACCCCAAACAATATGGCAGCACAGATGTTCTGAAAAATGGTGTTATCCAGGGGAATTCATTTACAGAAAGAACAGGTTTCCTGAGAGTGATATCAGATCAGGTCATTGACCCCAGAAACTGGAAGAAACACATTCTTAAGGAGCCTGGACTTATTGGTTAATGGAGGTTTTAGAAACTGTGCAGCATACGATGAAGGGTGGACCAACAAGGATATTGTGGCCCTGATTATTCAACAGAGACTCATTATTCCTCCTAAGTGATGAGATGACAAGCCCCCATCTTGCAATCAGAAACTGCAAAACAGACTTGAGAATTCAACAAATTCTTTAAATGGGAATCAGTGAGCCAGCACAGATAATGCTTTCACCCACAAAGACCTGGATGTAACATTGAACCCTCTCCAACCCCAACCTTGATTTAAGAATTTTGTTCATAGATGTTGCTGTACCAAGCACTCTGAACCTTCAGGCTGCATGGAATGAAAATCCGTTTGATATATAGAGATCTTGTGGTGGGAAAAAATGATTATTAAGTGAAAATAATGTGAAGAACATTATTTTCTTTGATGTTTTTCTGTCTAGTCCTGGAGTGCTCTTGAAGATGCTTCCAGTAAATGTATAGACAATGGGACTGGCTCCCAATGTTTTGATTCAATGACAAAAAAACTCAATTTTTTTTTTATCAAGATATGCAATGGTTTGCTGAACACTAAACATAAAGGAATGATACAAGGGTAGCAGCTTGTCCAAGGTTTTCTATCTGAACTCTATCCAATGTAAAGAGGCAAACAAAAAACGTGATGATGTATAATGATAAAGTTCTATACTGCTTTAAATGGTGCAGCACATTTTGTATTCATTATCTCTTCTGAGCTTCCCCAAACCATGGGAGTCAGGGACTCCAGGGATCATTGTAACTATTTTTGTAGATGAGGAAACCAAGGATTTGTGGGGTTGGGTGACTTGTCCAGAGTCATAGAGATAAAAAGAATTAGGGGAAAGATTCAAACCCAGGTTTTCCTGATTGCAGTCTATTTACTAAACCATCCTTGCCTCTTGTCTCCATGAGCAACAGAAGTAATCTGTTGGGGGTAGGACCAAAGGCAATGAGTGGGGATTATGAGGCAGCCAATTTAGGTTCTATGCAAGAAAAGCCTTCCTCATGATGACAGCTGTTGAAATTGAGGTGAAGTACCATGAGGAGGAGTGACTTCTCATCAATGAAGTTCTGCAAGCAAGAGGCCAGATGGCCAGTTGGCCAGTTGGCAGTGGTGCTGGGGAGAAGACTTCTTGCTTAGGTAAGGCTTGGTCTCATTGATTTTTGGGGTCCCTGTCTGCTGTGAGATAGGATTGATGATGACAGGAATAAGAACCATGGGAGACGTGGTGTATTGGAGTGGACAGAGTGCCAGCCTCAATGCCAGAAACTCCAGGTTCGTCTAATTCACTCTGGCATCGTGACCCTGGGAAAGTTGCCTAACTTTTTAATGAAACTCTGAGTTGTTAAACTGTTTCTCCAACCACAAACTCCCTCCACTCATGGAATCATGGGCCCAGTCCCTCTTCCCATCTTTAATAAAAGTAATGAGACTGATAAACATTAAGTACAAAAGAAAATCATAGGACAGCACTTAACACCAATACCATTTCCATCTAATGACATTAGCTATAAAATGGGAAGGGAAATATAACAATATTAATATTTATGATACAATAGCCACAAACATGAAAACAATATTGACAGTGTATAATGGGCTTCTCTGCAAGAGCTGATGGCTCGGACCCCTGAAGCTTGGCTTCTTCTTAATATTCTAATCCTTTCTTAAACATGTCGTGATCCAGTCTCTGGGGCCCCTGGGGACAGGGCGCCAAAGGACGACCTTCTGAGGATGATCTCGCTGTTAGGGGTCAGCTATGGGATTTGTGGATTGTCCAGCTATCAGAGACTAGCTCAGGATTGCCTAGATGCTCCCAAATCGGTCATCTTGGTGAAGTCACCCCATTCGGCTAGTGCATGCCTGTGAAGCTGCCTCTCATTAATCATCGCCTTCTGCTCCCTTAGTTGTTCCAAGCCTGACTGATCCCTTTTCCTCACCAAGCAACCATCTACTTCCATTCTCCAAAATGTTATTTATTTCCCTGAATTCCTTGATTTGGCTGGACCCTTCTCCCGTAACCTAGAGTATATAAATGAGAGCAATGAATTACCCAGACAACATCAAAGCATGGCCGCCTTTTACATCAAATCGTTAACTTTAAATGCTCCCCAAATTCATGTTCCAAGACGCTGGAGAGAGGTAAGAAGTTCAAAGACCCTGAAACATAAAACAGAACTCGCCAGTCAAGTAATTTAAAAGCCTTTCTCCGAATGTGTGTGTGAGCTCCCAAGGACACGGCTCACAACTGGATCAGCATTCTGGCTGGGGCACCAACAATGCGCTGTGAGGGTGCAAGAGCTCTGTGAGCAGGAGACAAGCAGCGAGCACGAGGTCTCGTCCAACAGTGGTCCGAGGCATGTGGTGCCGTGCCATGGGCCAGGTCTGCTCCTTCTCAGGGTCTTCTTTAGGTTTTCTCTGGTGGTCCCCATGAGCAGCTTTGCCTTCTTCTCACAGTCTCTTAGATCTGGAGTTGTTGTATATGGAAGCAGGACTTCCCCTGGACACAGGACCTGGTTCAGATTCTGGCACTGTCAGGATTCTCCGTGTGAACTTGGCAAGTGACTTGATCTCTCTGGGACCCTCATCTGCAAAAGGAGGACTTGAAGTATACCACATGGCATAGAACACTGAGCCTAGAGTCAGGAAGACCTGAGTTCAAATCCAGCCTCAGTCACTTCCTAATTGTATGACCCTGGGCATCTGTTTGCCTCAGTTTCTTCACCTGTAGAATGGGGATAATATTAGCCCCTACCTCCTGGGGCCATTGTGAAGATACAATAAGTTCCTGAGTGTAGAGCCCTTAGCACAGTGCCTGGAAAATAGAGAGTGCTCTACAAAGTGACCTATTATTATCATCATTTTGATAAAAGCTAATTTCTTCTCATTAGTGAAATGATATTGAGGAGATACAAACTGTAACTGTTGATGGCTATTGGAGAGAACACACTGGACTGGGACCTTCAGTCAATAGCACTGGAATGGCGTACCAACCCTTCAGTAAGACTTGGAGAACCACGAGGGGCAACGTAGGCTTCCTCTGTGACTCTAACTTGGTGGTGAGCTTGGGAGCCAGGAAAAGGATTCATTCACTGAGCTTATAAAATGCTTGGAGTGGGACTTCATCCTCGATCCATGCTGGGGCCACAGAAGAGATTCCTCACCGGGACTTCCATGATGGGATTTCCTAGTTTTTTAGAACAACCAAGAATAATTGGCCATTTGGTTTCTTTGTTTTTCTGTTTTGATGTGTTTCTATTATATCATCCCGTTGAAATAACTTGTGACTGAAAGAAGTGTGGATTTTATGTCCCTACCTCACTGGCACCTCACTGGTAAATCTTTGTATTTTCCTTTGCTTTAAAACCCCCCAGACTACTTGTCTTCATGGGAGATGCTTAAGTTCCTCAGGCCCATACAATGGTGTTGGCCTGTTGGCTTAGAAATCTAGAGTCATTGACCCAACTTGTATTAGCTTTTTTACCTGAGCCTCATGCTGGGTCAGGACACAGCTACTCCTTCTTTCTTTGTATCTCCCTGAGTCTACTTGTCCTATCGTTGGATGACTGGAATTTGACCAGGATTTCTCTTGAAGCGGCAAGAATCCATTGTGAGAAATTTCAGGTGACCTTTGCAAATTTACCTAAATAGCTAAGAGGATCACCTAGGAAGACCACTAGAGAAATTTTGGTGTGTTCCTTGAAGAGTGGAACACCTTGAATCTTGGTCCAGGTCTCAGAGAGAATCATGATAGTTGTTACTCAAGTCAGTTTGGTTTCTCACCTAACTTCCAGTCAATCCCAGTTCTGTAATCTCTAAAGGGAGAGCTCCATATTCTTTTAGGTTCATGATAGGGACCAAGCTGTTTTCCAGAGAAGGAGATGTTCTTTCCCTTTTAAAGTAGTTGGTGATTAAACTAAGTCTGTGAGCATGGAGCCAGAGCAAAGAGCACGAGTGCTTGGCAAAAACTGGAAAGGGTGTAGCACCCACCCCGTCCTCCCAGACTCAGAGCCAGCTTGAAAGCACCACACCACATTGAATGGGTTTCTCACCTGAGGATGAATTGTCCCGTGCCATGTGAGTGCCCACTCTACAACATGCCAATCCATGTGGGGAGGCTTGAAACCTTTGTTCTTAATTTTAGAGCCTACACAGATATTCTCTGTGTGACTGATTTGGCTACTGAGGCAGAGCTGAGTGGAATCCAAAAGGTGCTGACCAGGGAGATCATGTTCTCTCTTTCTTGGTGGTGCCTGAAGTGAGCATTGCTGTAAGTCTTCAAGTGGGGCCATGGATGATATCAGAATGACAGAGCTGAGATGTGACTGTGACAATGGCCTCTGGTGTCTTTTTCTCATGTTTGCTCTTTCTCAGTTGGTGTTTTGGAAATTGCAATCTTGGAAGCTCTGAACATTTGAGAGGGAAATCCATCAGGAATCCAGGGCCTCGAGTCTAGAGAAGAGTTTAGAAGCAGCGTCCAATGAGGAGTGACTCCTCAGATCTAGCCCCACAGGAGATCCACTTGGTAGCCATTACACTGCTTTCTGGAGTGATGTTATATTTGAAAATAAACTTGGGGGGCCCAACACATGCATCATCTTCAAGCCCACATTCCCTGGGTTCCGACATGATGGAGGGGAGAGTGTGCCCTTGGCTGGGGCTGAGATATGTGTATTTTTCTTCTCAGTCAATGTCCCTTTTAAAAGCAAAATAACGTGAATCAGTTAAGTGATATTTGGGTCCTAATTTCTGTGTCAGTCAGTGTATGGGAGCTGCCCTCTGGTACTGATGCCAGAGAGGACGCAGGTGAGCTGAGGCCGCTGGCATTAGTGATGAATCTCACCCCCCTCCATGGAAGGACCCTCAGAACTCTGAGGGAGAATGTAGCTCGCCTCGCTTTGGGGGCTGACACATGGGACTGCGTGGGAGCTGGGAGAAGCCCCTC
Source organism: Notamacropus eugenii (assembly GCF_028372415.1). NCBI lineage: Eukaryota > Metazoa > Chordata > Mammalia > Diprotodontia > Macropodidae > Notamacropus > Notamacropus eugenii. The sequence goes on from NC_092872.1 coordinate 757,158,462, forward strand.
AGAGCTACAGGGGCCATCCAGAACTGTGCACGACTGCCCAGACAGGATCTGCCTGGGACAGGACAGGAATGCCATCACCTCCCTAGCGCTGGGCACCACATGGCTCCTAAGCCAGTCCAAGATTGGTCCCATGAGCTTTCTGAACTGCCATTCCCTGCTGCATTGTCATGCACAAAAAGTGCATCCTTGCCACGGAAGCCTCTGACCCTGCCACACCTTCTCTCGTTTTGTGCCTTGACTCAGATATGAATGGGGGTCTGTGATCTCACTTGGGGAACCAGCGAGTCGGATCACAAGGCTGATCATATGCTCCCACATCTCAACACAGGGAGTCTAACCGAGGTTCTGGGAGGCCTTCCCTGATTGCTTCTGACATTTAGGGAATGCCAGGGGCTCACACTGCCTGTTCGCCCATCATCACTCCCTCTCTCCATGGGACCAGCCCATCTTCTTTCCCTAGCTTGCAATTCCTTACCTCTGATATTTAGCAACCCCCTCTGACTTCCTGTCACAGGCTCAGTATGCTCATGGGCCCCTCCACCCTCCTCTCTGGGATGTTTAGGTGGTCAGAGGCAGCGGGGCTCTGCATCTCATTGACACACAGCAACGCTGACAAGATATTCTGCTGCTTTGAGAAACTTGGGTGGGGTAACTAAAAGGGTTTTGTAAGTTCTCTCTTTCTCTCTCTCCCTTCTCTTCTCTCTCTGTCTCTCTCCTCTCTCTCTTGATGTTTTCTAACCCACTTAATTCTTTTGATTTCCCAGAAAAAAATAACATGAGCTACTTTATCAAATATCTAGGTTATGTATCTATAGCAATCTCCTGAGCTAGTAATTTTGTAACTCTGATAAGAAAAGAAATGAGATTAGTCAGGTGACAGGCAGGCAATAAGCATTTATTAAGTACCTACTGTTTGCCAGGGATTGGGCTGAGTGCTGAGAACCACAAACATTTAGTCTGACCAAACCTGTTTTTACTACAGTCATGTAGTCTCTGTGATTGTGACTTCTTTCTCTAGGTGTTCATGAGCCCTCGTTTTAGTGACCTGTTCTAGAATATTCCTAAGACTCAGAGTAGATCAAGCTTACTGGTCTTTATAGTTCTGAATCAGAAACTGATTGTGGATAGAGACAGCACCAGGCTTGAAGTCAGAAAGACTCATCTTCCTGAGTTCAAATCCACTCTCAGACACTTACTAGCTGTATGATCCTGGGCAGTCACTTTACCCTGTTTGCCCCAGTTTCTTCATCTGTAAAATGAGAAGGAAAAGGTAAACTGCTCCAGTATCTCTGCCAAGAAAATCCTAAGTGGGCTCACAGAGAATCAGACACAACTGAAATGATTTAACAACACCAAAATCAGAAACTAATGAATTTTATCTATGAAAATAATGTTAAAGAAGATGCATGACCATCTGCTTTGCACCTCTGCCCTAAGAACCAGAGGACTTTTCCTTCTGACTTCTGGCTGAAACTTTCCTTATGTGTTGTCTCCACCATTAGAATGTGAGATCCTTAAAAGAAGGGACTATCTGACTTCCATTTACATCCCTCGGCTGAGCAGAGGGCTTCGTAATCAATCATTAACTAAACAGCCATCGAGGTCTTTCTGTGTTCCAGGCACTGTGCTTAGCAATGGAGATAGATCATTCCTGACCTCAAGGAGTTTACAGTCTAAGGGAGAAATTTAAAATTTAATCAGTCTGCTAAATGCTTAATAAATGTTTTTCATTTATTCATTCCTTCACATTGTACATCTTCTTCTCTTCTGTTTTTGATCATGGGAATGTAATCTGCTCATCTTCAGTCTTCTTCCTGGCAATTCCATGCAGTACCGGTGCAGAGCTCCTCTGCCTCATGCCTTATTGTGAGTTGAAATCCTTATGCTTGGGTTCTACAAAACATAATTATTTCTTCCAGAAGTGCCAGAAATTCTGGATTTTTCACAAGACAGATGATTTGTTGTCATCCTTATACTATTGAGAAGCCATCCATTCAGGATACTAAGTGGCTTCTCCTAATAGAATTCATGTTAGAATGAAGAGGAAGAAATTATCACCCTCACCATCTCACCACCATTGTCTTCATCATCACCATTGTCTCCTTCTTCATCACCATCTATCACACCTTTCTTTAGAGCTTTCCATTGGACAAAGGGACATTCTGTACAATATCACATGAGGTATATAGCATAGAGAATTTTGTTGCCATTTTATTTTATTTTTTTCTCCCTCCCCTCTCTCCCTCTCTTCCCTCCCCTTTTCTGAAAATGGTAGGAGCTCGGCATAGTTTATACATAGGCTATCATGGAAAACATATTTCTGTATTCATCATGGTTGTGCAGTAAGAAACAGATCAAAAGAAAAACAATAAGGAATAAGTAAGTAAAAAAATGCACTTCAATCTGCTTTCCGAGTGTGTCCATTCCGTGTGTGGAGGTGGATTATTGCTTCTACTTTAGACATGAGGGGATTGAGCCACAGAGAGGAAGAGTTGCTTGGCCATCATCACAGGACTCGAACTCAGATCCCCTGTGCTCAAGGATGGTGGTATGACCCAGGATAGAGTTCAGAGGATGATCATGTGTATTTGTGAAGTTAGTTTAAGAGCGGTTTGTTTAAATGGAGCCAAGGAGAAAGTGAGAGATTGATGTATCAAGATCGGCTAAGATAAGACTTCTCAAGGCACCGGATGACACAGGTCACTGGACATAAACTAAGGAGAACTGAGTTGAAGTTCTGGAAATGGGAGCCATTAAAGGTTACTCATGAAAGTGATGTTTAAGATGAAGCCAGAAGGTGGCACTGTTGTACCATAACCATGTGCCATCACCCCAAACTTACCCTTCTATATAGAGTCTTGTTCTACAAAGCCCTTTTTGTTTGGGATTTTTTTGATTCACTGTCTTGTCAAAGGACAATGGCTAAGCTTAAGTAACCTCCAGGAGATCTCTGGACCCATACGTGATTTCCAGGTGTGGCATTTAACAAGGTATAAAATTACCCAGACTGTCAATCAATCAGACATTTATCAAGCACCTACTGTGTGTCAGGTACTCTGCTATGCCCTGGGGATATAAAGACAAAAGTGAAAACAACCACTCCCCCAGAAGAGCTTAAAATCTAGCTGGAGGAGACTACAGCTACAAAATAGTGAAGGTCATTCTGGGGGGAAGGGATTAGTAACTGGGTCATCAGGAAGAGCCTTACAGAGACACTGGCTCCCGACCAGAGCCTTGAAGAAAGCTCCAGATTCTAGGAGGCAGAAATGAAAAGGCAGAGCATTGTACACATGGGAGTCAGCCAGAGCAAATGCCCAGAGACTAAGGGAGGACAATGTGGGAGGGACAGAGAAAAAGTAAATTTGGCGGGACCATGCAGCATACGAAAAGGAGTGAGGTATAATGAGGCAGGAAAGGTTGGCTGGGAATCAGGTGATGAAGAATTTCAAATGCCAACAAGAGCTGTTTATAGTTTATCCTAGAGGTAATAGGGAGCCACAAGTACTTAGTGAATTGGAGACCTGACATGGTCAGATCTTTGCTTTAGAAAAATCAGTTTGGCAGCTGTGTGGAGGATGGACTGGTATCAGTTTGGCAGCTGTGTGGAGGATGGACTGGTGAGGGCAGAGAGGGAACAAGGAGCCTGATTGGATCATGCAACAGTCCAGGCTACGGGAGATGTGAATTTGAATTAGAGCAGTGGACCTGTGAGTGGAGAGAAAAGAAACCAGTGTGAAAGATGTGGTGAAGGTAGAATCCCAAAGACTTGCAAATAAGTTAGATCTGTGGAGGACTAGGTAAACTGAGGACAACAGTGAGGTTATAGTCTGGATGAAAGGCACAATGGGGGTGCCTACAATAGGAAGGGGATGCTCATATCAGCTGAGGTTTGGAGTAAAAGACGGCGTTTGGGTCATGTTGAGTTTGAGAGGCCTGTAAGACAGGTCGGACATGAAGAGGGCCTTAGAAATCACTTTGCCCACCTCCCTCATTTTATAGTTGAGGAAAGTGAGGCCCAGAGAGAAAACTGGAGTAACTCCCACTTCCAGAGTAACAGGGGCCGAGCTGGGTCTGGTTGACGGAGCCTTGGAGCCTGCATCTGCTCCTCTACTGACCACCTCCCTCTATGGCTCTGATGACATTGAGTTTGTTTTTGGAATTATTATCGTAATTATTAAATAGGGATTTTAATTACTTTCTACCCTCAATCCCTCCCCTTCCCCCCACAAAAGCCCTGAAAGAAATGATGAAAGTGAAAATCAAACTAATGAAGGACTGAGAGACTTCCATTTTGCCTTGGCTTTCCTCTTTGTTGCCTCCAAACACCTGAGTAAGGCACATCCCTTTTCTTGGATTCAAACTGGCATTTGTAGAGCACTTGAGGTCAGCCAAGTGATCCCACCTGTCTTCCCATTCAAACCATAACTAACCACAAGGCTAGGAGGTGGGTACATGTAAACATGTGTAGATTTCATGCATAAAAAGGTCCATTTTACAGATGAGACAATGAAGGTTTTGGTGGGTTAGGAGGCTTACCCAAGGACAAACAGGTGAGCAGTTGTATCAGGGACAGAACTCAAACCTCAGGTCTCTTGTACCTGATTCCAATGATCTCTCTATTGTATGTTATGCTGAATCCTTTCTAAGGGTCTCCTCAACTCTTGCATTCTGTGCTTTCTCTTTGGAGAAGTTGTTTTCACCTCTTAACCCCAGTTTCCTCCTCCACAAAATTGGAGACTTGGGCTAGGTGATTTCCAAGATCTTTCTTGGCTCTGGTGATTGCTGAATGTTGTTGTCCAGTCAAACAACTGGACCCTGGCCAAAGGCAGTATTTGGGGGTCTGACATTTGGAAAGGGAACTACAGAAATGGGGGGAAGGGAAATGAGGTAAAGAACAGCCAATCCCCAATGTGGTTTGTGCTCCCATCCAAGCACAGGCCCTTGAACACCGCATCAAGGTTCAAGGAAAGCATTGGATCAGCATCTACTGGGAGAAGCAATTCAGGAACCCTGGTAAGTTTTCCCTTTAACAGGGCCCATCCAGAGGAAATGTTAATTCAGAGAAATAACCAAAATGTCAACAAGTAACCAGCAGGATATGTAGGGAAGAAACAAGGAAAAACATGCATGTGCATGTGTGCACACATGTGCACACACACACAGGAGTGCTCTCTCCTGTAGACTCCCACAGTATGAATGGAAGAGGAAACATGGGTGGAGAACACACATGACAAAATAACCTGAGGGGGAAAGAGAATGATGTAAAGAACAGGCATGACGGGGGAAGACACATGGAGGGAAGAGAGAGAGAGAGACAGAGAGAAAGGAGGAGACAGAGAAAGACAGACACACAGAGAGAGGAGAGATAGAGGGAGAAGGAAGGAGGGGATAGAGAGAGGGGAGGGGGTGTTGAGAAGGAGAGAGAGAGAAGACAGAAAGAGCACACTTGGAAACTTCAGAGCCAGGACACATGCACCACAGGGGCAATTCTCTTTCACTCAGGATTACTTCTCAGATACAATGTTTCTCTAACTCTGAAACTGATTTCCCATGGAGTTATAGATGTTGCTCTGGAGATGCTGTTATCTGGGATGCTGAGCTCTGTGTTGCTGGTGTTCTCTGCAGTGACATCTTCTGTGCTGTAAAGAATCCATGGATGTTTTGCTGAATTACAACCATTGGTGAATCTCTTGGGCTGTCCTCCCCTGCCATGGAAGCCTCTGATTCTACACTGAGTTGGAGCACCTTTATTTGACCTTTTCCCATCAAGTGACTTATCAAAGTTGTTTCATAAGACTACCCATAAGATAGGATAATTTTAGCTCTTTTTTAGCTCTTTTATGAGTCAGGCTCATTGTCATGCCAAGCCAGTCAACAGAAGTGCTTAAGCCAAGTTTGTATTTTTGGATTTAGGATACACTTTCTTTTCTGCCTCAGCAGCCACACCTTATCTGCAAATTGTGTTGGGAACAGAAAGTTCCTTTGGATTTCCAAGCTGCCCTGGTACCTAGTTTTGGGCCATGCAGATTATCTGGCTTTACTTTAACCAGACTGGATGGGTGAATTGGAGTTGGAAACCCTTGACCTACCCTCCTGCAGACAGTTGTAAACTACTTTTCTTCCTATTAGATTTCATCCTAGATTTCTCTCATAAATCCCCTAGCCTAAGCCCCTCATCATATAGTTCATTCGAATGAGCAAGCATCTATTAAAGGCCTCTGAGTACCAGGTTCTGTGCCAAGTGATGGGAGAGAATCAGTCCCTATTCTGGAGGAGCTCAAGGTTTAATGAGGGAGATAAACATCCTAATAATTATGTGAAGTGGGGGAGGGGGAACGAATGAAACATGCACTTATTAAGCATCTACTGTGTGCCAAGCTCTGTGCTAAGTGTGGTACAAATATTATCTCATTTAAGTCCTGTAAAAACAGAATTGATACAAGAAAAACTGAAAATAACCTCAGAGGGAAGGCCCTAAGACCGAGGAAGACTGGGAAAGGCTTCTTGTAGGACTTGAAGGAGGCCAGAGGAGTCAATCGGCAGAGATGAGGAGGGAGAGAATTCCTGGCTTGGAAGGCAGCAAGAGAAAATGCCAGGAAGTGGGAAATGGAGGGTTTTGTGTGAGAAACAAGAGCAGTACCAAGAGAGAGGATGTAAGAGGAAGGTAACGTGTAAAGAACTGGATAGGTAGGAAGAGGTCAGGTCATGGAAGGCTTTCTAAGTGTTAGATTTTCAAAGTGACAGCAAGTCACCGGAGCTTGTTGAATAAAGAACCTGCTTTGTAGGAAATTCAGCTTGGCAGCTGAGTGGAGGATAGATTGGAGCACAGAGAGACTTGTGGCTGAGAGACCGACAATTGTAATATTTGGGATATGGTAATGGAGCAGGTATTGTAATGGTCCAGGTGTGAGGGGGTGAGGTCCTGAGCCAGGGCTGCAACATTGTCAGAGAAGAGTGTGTGTGTGTGTGTGTGTGTGTGTGTGTGTTAGAGAGAGAGAGAGTGGGAGGGAGGGAGGGAGAGAGACAGAGAGACAGAGAGAGAGAGAGAAGAGAGAGAGAGAGAGAGAGAGAGAGAGAGAGAGAGAGAGAGAGAGAGAGAGAGAGAGAGAGAGAGAGAGAGAGAGAGAGAGAGAGGTCAGGGCTAGATAAGTCGATCTGAGAATCACCTGATAATTGAATGGATTGGATCCAACAGAAGTGCAAGATGAGAAAATTGAAGCAGGGGCACAGTACTTAGCATCATGCAATTATAAATTTAGAACAGGTCAGGCCTCAGAAACCACATTATCCACCATCAACTGGTCTTAACCCAGTCATCCAGGTGAGGGTCCAAGAGGGCTAGAATTAGAGTTCAGTAGACCTGAGTTCAAATCTTGATTCTATTGCTGATTAACAATGTGATCTTGGACAAGTCACTGTCCCTGGACTTCTATTCCTCATCCAAAAGCGGAGGGTCTTTTGTGGTCCTTCCAACTCTCTTTGTCTTATCATATGAACCTTGGTAGTGGGAGCAGAAGAGGGAGTCAAATCAGATTGCACAGGGGAGACTAAGGCTCAAAGTCTGGCAGCACAAAGAGCTCAATTTACAAATTGGGTTGGATTTCAGAGGACAAAACCGAACTTCATGACATTTCCAACTCTGAAAGGGCTGTCTTGGGAGGGGGAGTTCTCCTTCCTTGGAGGTTTTCCAGCATAGGTTGGGTAATTCTTGTTGGACATTCCCAACAAGTGACAGCAGTGGGAATTCTTTCAGTGTGGTGCCTCGCAACTCAATGGCTACGCTTCTAGGAATTTCAGAGTAGGAAGAGTCCTTCAAAGCCCTCTAGTCTGACTTCTGTCCTCTAAGCTCACCACCAATGTTCTGTCCACTACAATACACTTTCCTCTATGCCATGATCTATTTATATTTGAAAAAGACACAGGTGATCAAATACACATTTCTGGTGGTGTAAACATTCAATACTCTCAAGGAAGAGGTTTGCCTACTGATTTTTGTCCCAGCTGTGAACTAGAAGGAGAGGAAAGCATTTTGGGTGCACGTAGAGCTCCTCTCTGGATTTGTTCTATTTTTTTTTAATCTGGAAAAAACCCTCCATGTAAAAACATCCTTCTAAAATCAGGCCTAAATGTGCAAGTACAAATGCGCTCCCTTTACAAAACCTGCAGAAGATCATCTTAGATGGACAGCAGGGAGTGTGTTTATCATTGAGAGTCTGGCAATGAGAGCTGGAGTGCCTGATGGTCAAGATGCTCTGATTATAATTCCTGGGAGGATGGATTCCTCTGCTCCGGCCACTGATACAGGAATAAAACAAGTAAGTAATGAAATCCACTTCCTGTTTGGAGAGGTCCCATTTTGTATTGGCCAAATCCACTGATTCCGTTCAATTTCATGCTTCCATAAATAAACCTGGCACCTTTTTAAACACTTTTCCATCTGTTTTACAAGGAGAAGTGTATTGCTGAATACACCTCCGGGAGTCACACCAGTGGGAAAGACTACTTGTAAGGAACACAGCATCGCAGCTGGAAGCAGCCCAGGAAAATAATCTTGAGATAGCCTGAGTTCTCAAACAATTGTAACAAAACACTGACATCATCCTTCTTTCCCAGAAGAAAGGAGAGAGAAAGAGAGAGGGGGGGGGGGGGGAGAGGCAGACACAAAAACAGGGAGATAGAAAGAGAGAAGAGAGAAGGAGGGAGTGGGGAAGAAGGAAAGAAAAGGAAGGAAGAAAAAAGCAAGGGAGGAAAGAAGGAAGGGGGGATGGAGGGAAGGAAGTGAGGGAGGGAGGGAGGGAGGGAGAGACAATCTCCATAGCCTCTTATAAGTCTGACATTCTGTCCTGTAAGGCTCTTTCCGGCTCTGACTTTCTATATTTTAAAGTTCCTCACTGTTCTATATTCTAGAGCAGGTTCTAAGGTTCCTCCCAACTCTTATATCCTAAGATCTCAATCTCAGATCTATGTACTTGGATCTCTCCCCACTGTGATATTCTGTACTTTGAGGTGTTTCCTCATGCTGACATTTCCTATTTTAAGGCCCCTTCTCTTTCTGATGTTCTGTGATCTATTTTCTGAAGTCTTTCCTGTTTGTGACATTGTCTATGTTTTCTGTTCTAAGATTTTTCCCAGGTCTACCATTTCCAGCTCCAGCCTTCTCTGTTCTGTGTTTCTGAGCTCTGTTCTCTGAGGTTTTTCCTGGTTCTAGCATTTTCTATCCCCAGATCTGTTCCATGTTTGCTGTTCTACAGCCCCTCCTGCCTCTGACACGCTAAGTTTAGGTTGAGAAACACACAGCAACTGTGCTTGACCAGTGGGCCCACAATCCTCTGGCCGTCTTTATCTACCTTTTGTTCCTGTTCAGATGGCAGAACACTTTCATCAGCCTGGGAAGGGTGGTGCTCAGAGGAGGTATGCATGCAGGGCTGCACAAGGGCCCCAGACCAGGGTTCTCAGCCTCACTCTTCTGGGAAATCAGTTCAGTGGAAATGAAAAACTGGTGAGAGATCCTGCCTTGGCCACGCAGGATGAGGGGTCCCTGGGGCCTGTCTCCTTCTCTCCATCCAACTATGCCCCCAGCAGCACTAGTCATGACTCTGAGTGCTTCCCTGAAGTCTCTGCCCCATGACAGACAAGCTACACCTGGTTCCCAGGCCCCTCCCTCCTGGATCACCAGCATTGATGAATGGCCTCCTGGCTGAGTTACCTCAGTGTTGAGAGGATGCTTCTAGCTTCCAGGAGGAAGGTTTGGAAGCCTCTCCAATGAAGCGCCCAGAAAGTCCTGAACCTTAGAGCTTAGACTAGGTCACTGCCAGCCATGTATCACCCTCTCGGATGTTCTGACCAACTATATTTCATGATGGTTTGGTGAACAAACCCAAATGGTTGAGAGTTTGTCCTCAGTGCCCCTGTTCTCAGAGAAGTCTCTTTCTAGCAGGGAAGATGGGACATGTTGGCAACAGTGGAGTACGTACAATAGGAAACTGGAAAGAACACCCTATGGAGAGGAAGAGCTGAAGGCCAGGGAGGGGAAGAGACCCCTGCAAAGCCACATAGGTAGGGAACACCAAAACCAGATTCCAAAGAGATGGCGGTCCAGTAATCTTTCCGTTGTCCCACTCTGGCACAGACTGTGTCTTAGTACTGGAAATGATTAGCCAACATCTGACATCAACCTCCAAATGTTTGTTTCTTTTTCCTAAGGGGAGTGGTCACTTGTCCAAGGAGCAAAAGGTCCCCATGTCTGGAGGGGAGGGCTGTGAAGGGCCTCCAGTCTCTACTCTAGGAGGATGAGTGGAAGAAACAGAGGCTATTTCACTCAGAGAAGAGGGGCTTCAAGGTGAACATGAAATAAATGAGTTGTGTTCATGTGTCTGCAGAGCTTTCCCAGGGAGGAGGAATTAGATCGGGTCTATTGGTTCTTAAGGGCAGAGGCTGGAGCAGTGAAGAGTCCAAGGAAGGAGTGAAAAAAGGGTCAGTTGGGGCTGGAGGAGGAAGAGCTCTCCCACAACTGGGGCTACCGCAGTTGAGAGTTAAAATTTTGAAGGGCTCAAGGGTTAGATTGACTAAGGGATTTCACCTTCATGATCTGGGAAATATGACACCATCCTTCCATGGCCTCATCAAGAAGCAAGAAGAACATAGTCAGCCTAAGGTCACAGGTGCTGGTCTGTCAGAGACTCACTGTGCAGATCAAAGCAAATCCCTCCCCCTGTTGGTGTCCCTTGTGGCATACACAAGGATGCCAGTGGGACCTTGTCTCTCTTGAATCATTTCACTCTGTCCCTTTGCTGATGTGAATTAGGAACTCCTGGGGAGAATTCCAGGAGAAGGTGGCATTTGAGCTTGGCTTTGAAGGATGAACTAATCAGTCCCACCATTAGTAAGTGTTAGTCAGCTACAAGTTATTAAGCACTTACTATGTGCCAGGCACATAGAGGCAGCTAGGTGGTGAAGTAGAGGAAGCACTGGACCTGTGGTCAGAAAGACCTGAGTTCAAATCTAGCCTCTGATAATTATTAGCTGTGTGATCCTGAGCAAGTCACTTAACCCTGTTTGCCTCAGTTTTCTCCTCTGTAAAATGATATGGAGAAGGAAATAGCTAACCAAGCCAGTGTCTTTGCCAAGAAAACCCAAGTGAGGTCATGGAGAGTCAGACACGACTGATCAACAAGACCCTCATCTTCATCCTCATCACTGTTATGTAAAACATTTTACAAACCTCAAAGTGTCATATAAATAATGGCTATTAATTTTAAAATAATAAAGATTATTAATGACAAATAGATTCAATTGAGAATAATTAATCACATAATTATTGATGGATACCAGATGGTTATATTAATATTATACAAATAACCAACAATAATTATGATTATGATAGAATTAATAATAACCTAAGATTCCTATGGTGCTTGCTATGTGCCAGCCACTGTTTTATGTGCTTTTTGAATATTATCTCCAATGATCCTCATAGCAACCCTAGGAAATAAGTACTGTTACCGTCTTCATTTTATAGATGAGGAAACTGAGACAAATAGAAGTTAAGGGACTTGCCCAAGGTCACACAGCTAGTAAATGTCTGAGGTCAGATTTAAACTCAGATCTTTCTGATGCCAGGCCCAGAGTTCTATCTACAGGGCAACATGGATTATTATTATTTTTCATTACTACATACATGGGAGGAATCAGTGGGGTCAGCTCCAAGAGTCAGTGACTTGAAACTAGATCAGTAATGCAGCTAGAGCTAATCCCACAGATAGGCAGCCCACATGCTGCCCCAGTCCCCACAAATAGACCTAAATACCATCAATAAACCTGGAGGAAAGTCCCCACACTTGGGTGGGTCCCTCTGAAGGGGGCATGGGAACACCTGAGGTTATATGGAGCTTCTTGACATAGGCTGGATGGCCATTGGATCTTTGAGCATTTGGGGGGAGATACTATAGAGCTGATGGGGCTGGAGTCAGTGGATTCCTTCTGAGCTGGAAGTGATGTGATTCACCATAGTGGGCCTTGTATATGGTCCTTTACAAATGTCCCACAGCAAGACTCCAAGGTGCATTCTGCAGGGATTGCTATCCCCATTCTACAAATGAGGAAGCTGAGGCTCCAAGAAACATATATTATTTGCCTGTTGTCACAAGCCTTTGTTAGACTAACCTCTGTTTCCCGACTCATCCCCAGTTGCCAAGTTTTTCACAGCTGAAAGTAATGTTTCTCTCCACATTTTCTTACAGATCTTTTTTCTTGATCTCTCCTTTTCCTCATTAAATTCCACCTTGTGGGCACTCCCCAAGCCTTAATAGGTTGTAAGCTACGTGAAGACAAGGGCTGTGCTATTTTTCTTCATTACATCTCCGGTACCAAGCACAAAGCCTTGCATGCAGCAGGTACTTAATCAATGTTTTCTAGGGGGTGAAGAGTCAGCCAAGGAAATCCACAAGCTGGCTTCATGGGGATTTTCCCAATATGCACTAGTGCATTGATGTGGCCTTGCTTTGTGATGATTGACAAGCTTTCTATCATCAGGGGATTTTTGCTTTTATTTTAATGAATGTTGGATTTTGTCTGGCATTACTGAGGCTGGGATTATGGGATTCTTCTTTCCTTATTGACTGAGGGATTCTGGGGCCCCTGGTGTTTATGTTGTCTGTTAGGGTTTGGCTCTCGTTGATGGAGCTCTGACACTGGGCTCATTCGAAAGTCACTCTCAGGCTCTGTGAAAACTTGCAAGCACTTTTGTTTCTTTGATGCTCTGGATTGCACGGCCATGAGCCCAGATGTCCTGCTCCATGGACGTGCCAGGGGTCTGAACATCTTTATCTTCCTGTCATTATTAGTTCTTTGGGACCCGGGTTACTTCCTTTCATTTTCTAGATGAGGAGAAAATGTTCTTCCTTTATCACCGTCCTTGCAGAAGGCTCGTCTTCATTGAGTCATGAAAGTCAGGGCTCTGGCGTCTTGGCAGCTGCACCGTCCTCCAACCTCATTTAAAATTCCCTGGGATTTATTAGGAGAACTGTTTTATGATGGTCTTTCCCTCCCTCCTCATTCCTCTCCCAGAGAGCAATAAAAGTACTTCTGAAATACTTTTTTCCCCCAAGCCTCAAATTATTCCAGTTTAAAACACAGAATGTCGAAGCTGGGAAGGACTTTAGACTATAGAACAGAGAATGTCAGAATGAGGTGGGGCCTTAGAACAGATTAGGGAACTTCAGATAAGGAAATGACTTAGAATCTAGAACAGAACATGACAGACCCTTCATATTCTTTCTTAGAACACAGGACAAGCTCTTTATTTTCCCACCAAATCAGATGACTTGGCATCTCCCTGATCACCAGCCATATCCTTCTGCCCCTGAATTTCTGTTCTTTCTATCCCCAAGGTTTAGGATGACCCATCCCTCATCTGTGCCTGGTTGACATTCTTCAGGATTTCCCTCCAATGCCAGTTGGAAGGGACTCCTTCCAGCCTGACCCCACAGCATTTTTTCTTTATTCCCCCCAGATCAATCATAAGTAGAAGGAAGAATTGTCAATTCAACAAATAGCAAACAATTGCTTCTCACTGCTCATAAGACCCTTGTCCTCAAGAAATGTTCATTCTGCTGGTGGCAGAGGTGAATGACTCAAAGATAACTTGAAACGGGAGCTGGGACCAGAGGTCCCAGCGAGGTTTGCTGTAGGAATCTGCTACACTTGAGCTGAGCCTTCATTCCAAGAATCTAAGAGGAAGAAAGAGGACATTCTAGGTCTGGGATCCTATTGAGAAGTTCTCTAAACTTCAGGGTGAGGATATTCCAGTTTATCTTAATAGTAAGAGGGGGCCATGAAACAGATTCTAAGGGAGTGACCTAATCAAAACTGTGCTTCGGAAGAGTCTCTTGGCAGCTTTGTAGAGGATGGATCAAACCAAACCAGGACAAGTAAGGAGATGCTCTAACCATCTAGAAGCAATGAGGACCTAATGCGGGGGGTGGGGAAGGCTTACCTGGGGAAAGGAGAGATATAATGGAGGCAGAACTGATAGAACTTGGCAACTGATTGGATATGGGGGAATGAGTGAGGGAGAAGGAAGAGATGAGGATTGAAACAGATTTGATTCCACAAAGACTGATTAAATGCTTTCTATGGGCTGCAAAGACAGAGAACAGAGCAGGTCATACCCTGAAGGAGGTTCTGTTCATCCTAATAGGAGCACATAATACAACTAAGTAAACGGGAAGGATTTCCAAATACTACAATGTGATCCCAGAGGGAGAGGGTATAAGGAGGATCCAGTGAAGGTCTCCCGTCCAAAGAGGCCCCTCATCTGTGCTTAATTCTCCCAGGTTGGGGGGACAGGAGAATGCAGTCCAAATATTGGGGATGGTATGCAGACCTTCAGAGGCTAGAGATGGGATATGGCAAGGGAGTTTGGTCTGATTGGAACATGAGTACGCAAAGGGAAAGAATATGAAATGAGGTTGGAGAAGGGAGTTAGAAGCTGGACCATGGGGAAGCTTCATAGATATCAGGCCAATGACTTTCATTTGGTCCCTGAGGTAATATTTTGGAGGAAGAGGATGATATGACCAGAATCATGTCTCTGGATGACTCTGAGGTGGTGAACCTGGGGGAATGGGATGATGGGGGTCTCAGTAGAAACACAGAACTTAGGAAGAGTGGGTGCAGTGAGTTCAAACAAAGGAATTCTGTTTCTGATGTTCAGTCATTTCAGTCATGTCTGATTCTCCATGAGCCCACTGGGATTTTTTTGGCAGTCATACTGGATTGGCTTTGCCATTTCCTTCTCCAACTCATTTTTACAGATGAGGAAGCTGAGGCAATTAGGGTGAAGTGACTTGCTCGGGGTCACACAACTATTAAAATTTGAACTCAAGAAGAATCTTCCTTACTGCAGGCCCAGCACTCTATCCACTGCTCCATTTAGCTGTCCTCTGCCAAGGACAGGAGGTAGAAAAAGATGCCTCATTCTTATCTCCTTCCCCCCCCCCACAAACACATGCATACCCCCTCACACACGTATACATACAAACACACACATACACCCCCTCCATACACACAAATATGCTCTATCCCAAGGTTCAGCATTAGGAATAAAATTTCATGTCTAACCCACGAGATAACAAAGGTTGGTGAATGGATATACAAGTTAACTTAATCCAATGTCTTCCTTTCGCAGAGGGAGCAGTGGAGGACCATGGAGCAAAAGCTCTGGGCCCAGGTAACAAGGATGTGGGTAACAGAGTTGGCACCAAAATCCAGGTCTCTTCCAGCTGCCAGGCTAGCTCTCTTTCCATCAATCTCTCCAGCTTCTTTGTCTTCTCCTGGGCTCCCCAGATAAAACAATCACTTTCATTATCTGATACCCACAAAGGCCAGGTTTGATATATTTCATTAGTCTGCCTTTCCTCTGAACTCCCAGCTGCCAGATGTGGGCTCTCGGGGATGGGTGGAGATCAGCAGTCCCCTGGGGAACATTCTGTTTCTCTGGAGAGCTGGAAAAGGATTGGATGGAAAGAAAGTGAGTTCAGGGAGCATGGGGTGAGTCACGGGTCCTTGAAACTTCTCAAGAACCCAGATTGGCCACCTTTGACTTTCCCTGAACCCTACCCTTCTTGGTTGGAAGATGAGGATTAATTCATCTTGACCCTTGTGAGGAGATATGTAACCTGGGCCAATGGCTCCAGATGCCTTTTTTATTACCACATCATAAAGCAATATTAAATGATTTCTCAAACCACAGCCAGAACATCTGTTATTGAACATTAGAAATGTGGTTTATCCCCAAATAAGCAAGCTGGCACTCAGCCCTGGCTAAAGTCATTCTTTACCTATGGTGTGAGAAGCCACGGACATTTCTGGTTTTTTAATCTGGCACACAAATTGTTTCACCCTCAAATGGTCCGTAAGGAGATACGGATATTTAGATATGTGTGATCCTGGGCAATGGCTACATTTTCTCTTTCTTTTCAAGAGCTGGGGTCCAAATGGGGGTGTAGCTCGAAACCAGGATCTAGGAATTGTTCCTGCTATACCTTTCACTGAAACCTCTTTCCCCATAGGTTGCCTTGATGTGTGCTGGCAGGAAATTGAGGAGCTGAGAGAGGAGACACAGGTTCAATGCCCAGTCCTGCCACCTATTGGCCATATGACCTTGTCCAAGGCTCCTCATCTCTCTTCAACTCCATTTCTGTCTCTCTAAAATGGTAAGTTTGACTATAGTCTCAAAGGGCCCTCCAAGGTCTAACATTTCCCATTTCATTCCATTTCTATTTTAAGCCTAATTATTTACCAGAACTCTCTGTAAGGGTAGCAGTCATCAGGTTGGTCAAACAGTCACTCTACTGCAATAGATGTAAGTGATAAAATGTTATGCTATAATAGCTTACCTTCAAGGGTTAACATGCCTCCATCAGTTGAACAAAGATTTTAAGGACAAATATCTCTGATGAAATTAAATGTCTTGGAAAGTCATTGTATGACCACGAGTGACCTTGAATAGCAAGTGTGTTGGGATCAATCGGGGAAACTTAATTATGTTCCATGGGTCTT
This sequence comes from Notamacropus eugenii, assembly GCF_028372415.1. NCBI lineage: Eukaryota > Metazoa > Chordata > Mammalia > Diprotodontia > Macropodidae > Notamacropus > Notamacropus eugenii. Next base: position 757,175,022 of record NC_092872.1, read on the forward strand.
CTATAAAAGAGTGGCCTATTTCAGAAGAAGACTCCAGCCAAATCCCCAAGGAATCACTCAAGATGAGGGTAAAGAAAGGACACCTCAGCTTTCTCCCCTGCTGCCCTGAACCCATCTTTGTGAACTTCGGGAGACAAAAGGACTGGGACTTTTCATTGGCATCCTTGTAGTGTCTCTGGGACCACAGAGTTCAATGGCAAGGTTTGCAAAGTTACTGAGGACAGAATGGGCAAGAGGAGGAAAGCAGACTGCAGGTTCTTCCCCTTCTTTCAGCAGAAGAGCTATGCCACGCCTACTGCAAACATCTTGGGGTCTCCAACAAAGGACTAACCAGGACCTATGAGTCACTGCTCTCCTTGTCATGTGAGCCTCTCAGCAGACACTTTATATAGGGGTAAACATTTCAAGCTTGGTTCTATGGAAAAAATGTGTGCAAAGCACACTTTTCTACTTAATCTTTACTAATATTTTCTCCACCCATTTATTAATCAGTACAAATAAATAAAGTGGTCCACTGATCTTGTTCTTTCTTACACGCAGCACTCTAGCTCTCATCCCCCTACGTTTGTACTAGCTGTTCCCCGATCCTCCTGTCTGCCTCTGGCTACCCTGGCTTCCTTCACCATTCTGCTTAAATTCCACCTTCTGCAGGGTCTCCCTTTCCTGATCTCTTACTCTTAATGCTTTGCCCTCTGACACACAAATGAAGTGATGAATGTAAAGTGCTTGTACTTTACCTGGCACTCAGTCAGTGCCTAATAAAAGCTTATTTTCTTCCCCTCCACCCCCATTAGCCTGGGAATGCTTTGGTTGAGGGCTTTTGTCTTTGTCTTCCTTAGCACTGTGCTTGGCACACAGTAAGCACTTCATAAATGCTTTTTGACCTCCTTATTCCTTTTTCAACCCTACTGAAGTGTTAGCTTCATCTCATAGTCATAGGGATTATTTTTGCGAACAGTAGAAGAATTTGTAAACCTTATGGTTCTACATGAAAGGCAGCATGAAGGATGGGCAGAGAGCTGACCTGGGCCCCAGCTGACCTGGGAACTCAGATACATAGAGGCTGAATGGTTCTGAGTAAGTTACTCAAGTTCTAAGTAACTCTCCGGAGCTATAAGTAGCTGAGGCAGACCGAACCTGCTTCCAAGATTGATTTGCCCAAAGTTACAAGGGAAGTGAGTGTCAGGGATGACCCTTTACCTCAGGGCTTCCTGACCCCAAGGACTGCCCTCTAGGCATGATAGAAAGCTGCCTCTCCATTGATTTTTGATATTTTTGTCAACATCTGTATTCTCCTCCTCATTTCAGCCACAATTGAATTAGATTTAGACATTCATTTCCACAAAATATTGAGTTTCAATTTTTCAAGATGGCTGAGAATTCTTCCCTGTTAGCATCAAGCAATATAGTGGAAGAAGCTGTGAACTTGAAATCAAGAGACCCAGGGTCAAATTTCAGCAGAACTTCCTTGGAGTCTTCAGAATGGGTCACTTCCCTTCTGAGTCTCAGTTCCCTCCATCTGTAAAATTGTAGTTGTGATCCCCCTCTCCCTCCATTTCCCTTTCCTGGTCACTGAGTATCAAGGAAGAAAATGGTTATAAACATTTCTTAATCAAGTAAATATGCATTTATTAAGCACCTGTTAATGTCCAGGCTCTATGGTAATTAATGGGGACATAAAGGAAGGCCAAAGATAGTTAGTCTAGACTTCAAAAAGCTCATGCTCTGATGGGGGAGACAATATGCAGCCAACTACGTCCAACCATGCTACAAGCAGGGTAAATTGGAGATAATCGGCCGAGGAAAGGCACTGAATTAAAGCAGATTGGGCAAAGCTTCTTGTAGAAGGTGAAATTTGAAACAGGACAAAGAGAGCCTGGGAAACCAAGAAGGAGAGATGAAGGGGAAGAGAATTTTGAGCACGGGGAACAGGCAACAAACCAAAATACAAAACTGTCTGGGGCCAAGAGATGAAATATCTTCTTATTAGAATAGCCTGAGGTCATTGTCACCAGAATGAGGAATCCATATCAATAAGGAAAGTGTAAGAAGACTGGAAAAATAGGAAGGGGCCAGGATTTTGAATACCTAATGTAGGATTTTTGTATTAAATCCTTTAAATTGGATGTTTAAGAGTAGCTTAAGGCTATAAAGACTTTCCATGGTTTCACTATATAGTATCCCTTAAAACTATGATACACTGTAGGCTATAACTAAGTGAATAGGAAAGAAAAAAGTCTTAATCAAGGTGTCAGATCTGGTCATTAACTGTAGCATAGATAGGACCAACACTATGCAATGGAAATGGATATGGATAAAAATTTCTCTAAACTTGGGAAAATCGTTGAGGCCATAGGGAGCCACTGGAGTTTATCAAGTAGGGGGGCAACATGATCAGACCAGTATTTTAGGAAAACTACTGCGATTGAATGGATGGGGGACTGGAATGGAGAGAAATTTGAGGCAGGCAAGATCCACAATAATCCAGGAGTGACGGAGGTCTGTAGTGGGACAGGAGTCGGCAAAGAGAGGCTCGCAAACAATGTCCCAGAGGTGAAATTATTTTTTTGGTTCATAGATAAAACTTTAATGTATAGTATTCCAGATGCAATTTCATATATGCATCACTTTTTATACTATAAGCAAACTTGTCATCCCATGTTGCACTTTAGCTGTAACCCTTTGTATTGAAAAAAAGAGCTTAGTATCTCTGCCCTAAATCACTTCTAGAAATTGATAGGATTTAAGCCCTTATTTACTTTCTTTTCTTCTTTAATAGTTTTATTTATTTTTAGATTTCAACTTTCACTTCCACAAAATTTTGAGTTCCCAGTTTTCTCCCCATCTCTCCCCTCCTGCCACCCCATAACACTTTGCATTCTGATTACCCCTTCCCTCAATGTGCCCTTCTATCACACCCCACCCTTCCCTTATCCCCATCTTCTCTCTTTTCTTGTAGGGCAAGACAAATTTCTATATTCCATTACCTGTATTTCTTATTTCCCAGTTATATGCAATAATTCTCAACATTTGTTTCTAATACTTTGACTAATACATTTGTTTCTAATACTTCTAACTTGTCTCCCTTCCTCCCTCCCCACCCATCCCCAATGAGAAGGCAAGCAATTCAATACAGGCTATGTATGTGTCATTTTGCAAAAAACTTCCATAATAGTCATGTTGTGTAAGACTAACTATATTGCCCTTCATCCTACCCTGTCCCCCCCTTTTCTCTATTCTTTCGTTTGACCTTGTCCCTTCCCAAAAGTGTTTACTTCTAGTTACTCCCTTCTCCCATTTGCCCTCTCTTCTATCATCCCCCTCACCCCACTTGTACCTTTCTCTCCTACTTTCCTGCAGTGAAAAATAGATTTTCATACCAAATTTAGTGTGCATGTTATTCCCTCTGTAAGCCATATGTGAAGAGAGTAAGCTTCACTTGTCCCCTCTCACCTACTCCCTTTTCTCCTCCATTGAACAAGATTTTTCTTATCTCTTTTATGAGTGATGGTCTGCCCCATTCCATTTCTCCCTTTCTCCTCTCAATATTTTCCTCTCTCACCCTTTAATTTAATTTAATTTTTTATAGATATCATCTCTTCTGATTCAATTCAACCTGTACTCTCTGTCTATGTGTGTGTGTGTGTGTGTGTGTGTGTGTATAATCCCTCCACCTGCCCAAATATTGAGAAAAGTCTCAAGAGTTACAAATATTATCTTTCCATGTAGGAATGTAAACAGTCCAACTTTAGAAAGTCCTTTATGTTTTCTCTTTCCTGTTTACCTTTTCATGCTTCTCTTGATTCTTGTGTTTGAAAGTCAAATTTTCTATTCAGTTCTGGTCTTTTCATCATGAGTGCTTGAAAGTCCTCTATATCATTGAATGACCATTTTTCCCCTTGAAGTATTATACTCAGTTTTGCTGGGTATGTGATTCTTGGTTTTAATGCCAATTCCTTTGACTTCTGGAATATCCTGTTCCAAGCCCTTTGATCCCTTAATGTAGAAGCTGCCACATCCTGTGTTATCCTTATTGTATTTCCACAATACTTCAATTGTTTCTTTCTAGCTGCTTGCAATATTTTCTCCTTGACCTGGGAACTCTGAAATTTGACCAAAGTATTCCTAGGAGTTTCTCTTTTTGGGTCTCTTTCAGGAGATGTTTGGTGGATTCTTTCAGTATTTATTTTGCCCTCTGATTCTAGAATATCAGGGCAGTTTTCCTTGATAATTTCATGAAAGAGAATGTCTAGGCTCTTTTTTTGATCATGGCTTTCAGGTAGTCCCATAATTTTTAAATTGTCTCTCTTAGATCTATTTTCCAGGTCAGTTGTTTTCCTAATGAGATATTTCACATTATCTTCTATTTATTCAGTCTTTTGGTTTTGTTTTGTAACTTTTTGGATTATCATATAGTCATTAGCTTCCCTGAACTTCACTCTCATTTTTAAAGAACTATTTTGTTCAGTGGGCTTTTGAATCTCCTTTTCCATTTGGCTAATTCTGCTTTTTAAAGCATTCTCCTCATTGGCTTTTTGGACCTCTTTTTCCAATTGAGTTAGCCTATTTTTAAAGGTGCTATTTTCCTCAGCATTTTTTTGGGTCTCCTTTAGCAGACTACTGACTTGCTTTTCAAGCTCTTCTATGGTCTGAGGCCATTTCATATTCCTTTTGGAGGTACAAGCCTTGACTTCCTCTGATAATATGCATTGTTGTTCCTCATCCAAAAGGATGGAAGGAGATACCTGTCCACCAAGAAAGTAACCTTCTATGGTCTTATTTCTTTCCCCTTTTTGGGCATTTTCCTGGTCAGTTACTTGACTTCTGAATCCTTTGTCAAGAGGAGGGTCCTAGTGCTCCTCCTCCCCCCAGGACTGTATTCAGGGCTGAGATTTGGATCAGCTGCTCAGTTCCCCCAGAGGCTTTAATCTGAGCCACTTGGACAATGGATCCAGGCTGCTGCTGCCTCTGCTGCCACCTGGGGCCAGTCCTGGGGGGACCCTGCTCTCCTCTTGCCCAACTGATAAAGCCCTCCCACACTGACCTTTGAAGCTTTCTTTGTCACTTGTGGGTTGAGGGATCTGGGACCTTCCCTGTTGGGGATTCTGCCCCAGAGGCCTGTTCTGGTCCTGTTCCTCTCCATGCCACGTGGGTAGGGCTGGGCTCCACTCTACTCAACGTCCCATGAGACAGACCTTTCCTGTTGGCCTTCCATGTTATCTTTGGGTGGAAATATCTTTTACTCTGTCATTCTGTGATTTATGCTGCTCTAGAATTTGTTGAGAGTCATTTTTTACAGGTATTTTATGGATTATAGGGGAAGTGCTAGAGCATATGCATCTTTCTACTCCACCATCTTGGCTCCACCCCCTTGAAATTGAAAGGCCTTGCGTATGGGGTGGTGTGAGAGACAGTGAGGAACCTGGGATGATTCTTATATTTGATAACTGGAAGGCTTGGAGGATGATGGTTGGTTAATCAGTTGGTCATCATCCTTTGGGCTTGAAGACCAAAATGACATCATTATGTTGGAGTCAAGGTACAGTGTATTCGACTGTGGCTAATCAGACCAATGTGAGCTCAGAATGCTCCATGTGAACATTTGGAATGGAGATGGCTCTAAATGTGGACATGTTTCTTTTGAGCTACTTCAATTCTGCTTCACTCACCTTCTTGTATGAGAATACACTCTGCTGGACAATCTCATGGCAGTGTTGCCCATGTCTCACAATCAATTCCAGTGGTGTTCAGAGAGACGTTGAGAGTATCCTTGTATCACTTTTTCTGACCACCATGTGAGAGTTTCCTTGTGTGAGTTCTCTATAAAATAATCTTTTTGGAAAGCATACATTTTGTATTCAAATGACGTGGCCAGCCCATCAGAGTTGTTCTCTCTGCAGTAGAGTTTAAATATTTGGCAATTTAATTCAAGAAAGGACCTCAGTGTCTGGTGCCTTATCCTGCCAGGTGATCCTCAGCATCTTCCTGAGACAGTTCAAATAGAAGTGATTCAGTTTCCTTGGCATGGTGCTGGTAGACTGTCCATGTTTCACAGGCATACAACAATGAGGTCAGCACAATGGATCTGTAAACCTTCACTTTGGTAGTCAGTCTAATACCTCTTCTCTCCCAAACTTTTCTTTGGAGCCTCCCAAACACTGAGTTAGCTCTGGCAATTCATGTGTCAACCTCATTGTCAACATGTGCTTCCCTTGAAAGTACACTACCAAAGTAAGTGAACTTATCCACAGCATTCAAAACTTCTCCATTTGTTGTAACTGATGGTTCCATGTATGGATGGTGTGGTGGTGGCTGATGGAGCACCTGTGTTTTCTTGGTGTTAATTATTAGGACAAAATTAGCACAGGCAGCGAAGAATCTATCCATGCCTTGTTGCACCTCAGCTTCAGAGGCTACATTGAGTGCACAATCATCTGTGAACAAAGAATCATGCACCAACTCTATCTGCACTTTAGTCTTGGCTTATTGCATTTTCTAGTTAAATAATTGACTATCAGTGTGGTAGATGACCTCGATGCTGTTTCATCCTCATTGAAGGTGTGTGACAACATACTTAAAAACATCATGTTAAAACCCATGTGAGCAAGCATGCAGTCTTGCTTCACAGTGACTAGGAAAGTACAAGAGCATCCTCCCTTATCCAGAACTTGGACAAGCATGCCATCATGAAACTAGTGTACAACACTGATGAGTTTCTTTGGGCAACCACATATTGCCATGATCATCTACAGGTCAAAGACCTTTATCCAATTGACAAATGTGTACAGATCTCTGTTCTGCTCCTGGCATTTCTTCTTGGTTGTCAGGCAACAAACACCATATTGACTGTTCCTCAGCCCTTTCTGAAGCCACACTATCTCTCAAGTAGATGGCCATCTTCCAAGGGAAGGATCAACGTAATAAGGAGGACTCTGGCAAGAATCTTGCCAGCAATGACTAAGAGAGAGAGACACCCCCCCGCCTCCAAGTCCCATCCCATGATTGTCATGGGTCAACTTATTTCCTTTAGGATGATGGAACTCTCAACAGTAATTGAGAACTCTGGGGTGGGGAAGGACTCAGGGAGAAAGATGAATTCAGTTTGGGACATGTTGGGTTCAAAATGTCAAATAAGCAGTTAAAGAAGCAAGACCAGAGGTTGGCAGAATTTAAGCACAATTTTGACAGGTAGGTTTGAGATCTACCAGCATAATGATGACAACTGAATCCAAGGGAGCTGATGAGATCACCAAATGAAATGACACAGAAGAAGAAGAAAAGGGCATGAGGGATGTTCATGATTTATGGATGTGGCCTGAAGAAATCACCAACCAAAGGCAATTTGAGGAAGAGTGGTCAGACATGTGGGAGGAGAACCAAGACAGAAGGGGATCCCCAAAACCAAGAAAGAAGAGGGCATCAAGGAGAAAGATACTCATGAGATCCTGATAAGATGGCTGATGAGATCTATAAGACAGATAAAAATTCCTGCCAGCCCCCAGGTATAGACTGGGAGATCAGTGTTGTAGGAAGGGACAGAGGGACTCCCCACCCATGACATGAGGCTAAAAAGGGTCAAGGACCTATGAATCACCCTGTTTCATGGACTATGCCTACATAAATTAATTTGACCTTTGTGTCTTTGGATATATCTGATGACTCATCTACTGTTTACTGGCCCATGTCCCAGTGGCCAGCTGCTGACACATCACAATTTCTTACTGGTCAATGGGTATATGGGCATCCCATGTGCCACAAAGTTACAGGAGACTTAAAGATGTGACTGTGGCTGTGTGTATATGTGTGTTTGTGTGTGTGTGTGTGTGTGTGTGTGTGTTAGAGAGAGAGACAGAGAGACATAAAGAGTCAGAGAGATAAGAGAAACAGAGGCAGACAGACATGCAGATAGAGAGATGGCATCTCTCTTCTTCTCAACTTGTCTATGGGTGGGTCCCCCGAGGGCTGAGATTGTGGCTGAGGCAGCTGTCTCCTCCAGTGCCTAGCTCAGGGCCCTACACCCAGTGAGGACACCATGATAACTCAGAGAATCATGTGGTTATCAGCTGGGTCATGGCACAAGAGGTCTCCCATCTCCTTGGATTGGATGGTGGCCAGTGGTCAGACTAACCCCTCCCTCAGACACGCTTGGCAAAAACAGGTTATCAAAGCCATAAACTGTGAATTCATGAGTAAGTGATGTGGATCCCAATAAATCTGCGCCTGAACTGAAGGATGTTGTTTTTGGGACAGACTCGATTCCTATGGGCTTTGCAGAGATAAATGCCTTCCATCACACTCTCACTCTTATCCACCCTCACTCAAAAGAGACTGAGTGTGCCAATCAGATAGAGACACATTTAATGGCTTTACCCCTCTTCCCCCCTTTCCTCTCCTGGGGTCTGACTTCTCACTTCCCAGAAACTGTTAGTTTCCAATGTCTCATTTTCAGGCTGATGTGGTCAAAATCAGCCTTTTCCTCTTCTGGGTTCTCCAGAGTTCTGAAACCTTCCAGGAAGAGAAGGCTGGAGGCAGGGGAGTGGAAAGTTGTAGTCATACTGTCCTCAGACTATGAACACACCTGTCATTAAAATACTCGACCACAGGGATGAAAAGACAGGGATCGATCTTCTACTCAGGCATCCTCCAAGCAGGTGCATACCCAGGCGACAGAAAGTCTCATTGATATTAAATATTCCTAGAGTCACTTTGATTCTGAACAAAAGTGGGTGCCCTTGGCCTGGGGGCTAGCTGAACAAATGGTGGTACCTGAGCATATGAGAATATGTTTTGCCATAAAGATGACAAAATGAGGGGAGATTTGGATGAACTGATGCCAAGCTAAATGAGCAGAATGGACACAGTGACCACAATAAGGCAAATAAAGACAATGCTAAAAATGACAAAGCTCACTTCAGCCATAGTGTGTCATCAAATGCAATGAAATTTGTAAAGGTATCTGGCATACAGCAGGTGCTTAATACATCCTTACTTTCTCTCCCACCTCCCAACATCATTTCTAGTAGATAGATGATGAAACCCAGTTCCCTCCTCTGGCTGCAGAGGAGGAGGGTTATGGGTGCAGAGTATTGCATATTGTCTGACATAGTTGTGGTGCCCTTTGATTCTGATAACTAGATCCCCCTTGCTACCAGGGTGGCTTTATTAGGGGCACATATAAAGAACCAACTGTGATGCAAAAACAAACGGCATGAAAAGAACATTTTTTTTTTAAAGCAAACAAAGTCATGGGGACTGACAGGTCTGAAGTTCCTGGGCTTCATTGAGCATCCCAGGATTAAAGTACGTGAGATGCTTTCCTTTACAGGATCATAGGCTGGGAGCCAGAAGGATCCTGACAGGCCATTAAGTCCAGCTGCCCCATTTTACAGATGAGGAAATGGAAGCCATCATAACTTAAGTGATTTACCCAGGATCACACAGGGAAGGTGTTTTGTCCCTTGAAATATCTCCCACTGCCCTGGGAGGGAGAGAGAGCAAACCTCTCACTTCTAGAACATGTTAAGGTTTGCTGGACACTTTCCATATCACATCGTTGGAATGGTTACTATTACCATTTTATAAATGAGGAAACTGAGATTCAGTGTAGCATAGAAACACTAATAGAAACACTCTGTCGAGACCTAGGAGACAATGGTTCTAAATTTCAGCTCTGGCATTAACTTGCTTTCTGACCTTGGACAAGTGACTGTCTTTGAACCTCTGTGTCCTCATCAGTCAAACGAGGTGGTTGGATCTCTGAGATGCTTTTCAGCCCTAACATCACCTTTTCCTTGTTCTAAGAGAACAGAGGGTCCTTCTCAACTCTAACACAGCCTGTTCCAAGGTGTCTCCCAGCTCTGTCATTCTATCTTCCGGGGTCTCTGCCAGCCCTGACGTCCTGTCCGCTGTGATCTAAAGGTGACTTAAGTTCTGTGAGTCTGTTGTCTGCCCTGATTCACAAAGTGAATTAAGGAATTGGGGTTAAATTAAAATTCTAAGGATTTCTGACTTATTCATACATTCAAGAAAACATTATGTAGCACATCGCATAACAAGTGCTGCTGAGCACTAGTAGAGACACCAAGTTTAGAATGGACACGCATCTACCCTTGGGCAGTTTCCAATCTAGTGGTGGCCTAAGACTAGATTACTTTAATGTCCAGCATTATGGAAACCCTGAAAAGTCTGAGGACCAGGTAGAGATTGAGGACTCTAGGTCCAGGACTCTGCCCTGCGCACGACACTGCCCTCAAGCATGTCGTCCATCACCAGATCAGTGATAAGATGATGGAGCCACCCTGAGATCCCACGTCAGAGGTCCCCATGGTGACTGGACCACTCTAAGAGCCCACGTCAGAGGTCCCCATGGTGACTGGACCACTCTAAGGGCCCACGCCAGAGGTCCCCATGGTGACTGGACCACTCTAAGGGCCCACGCCAGAGGTCCCCATGGTGACTGGACCACTCTAAGGGCCCACGCCAGAGGTCCCCATGGTGACTGGACCACTCTAAGGGCCCACGCCAGAGGTCCCCATGGTGACTGGACCACTCTAAGAGCCCACGCCAGAGGTCCCCAATTTCCTCAACTAAAAGAATCCCTTATTATTGTGATAATTTTTTCTTTGTCCAAACATGAAGATGATTGCACTATCCATCTCAGCAAACTGAAATAATTCATGAATCCCAAAAACTCCTGGGAATTCAGAGATTCTTGAACATGAATGTGCATCGTTCATCAATTTCTACAGCAGCTACAAATGTTTGGAACACAGTCCAACATTGACATGGGGGCCTGGTTATTTATTCTGTCCTCTGAAAGACTGCTTTCTAATTCCTTCTGTGGAGTCAGGCCAAATATTTCAGAGACAGTAAAGAACTATGAAAACTGACCAGGCTTGATGCCTGTGTGGGCTCCCCAACCTCATGCATTCACTACACATGGGGAACCGCTGTTCTGGGCATTGCAAGCAAGCCCACTCTAGGTGGGTGTAGAGGCTCCAGAAGCAGACTTCAAAGAATGGAGCATCTCCAGGTTGGGTCTCTCTTTATCTCTCAACTTTGGGATGTATATTTGTAAGATGCCAGTAGCATATTAACAAAAGAAGGTTTCAAATGAAGAATGCATGAAGAACGGTTCTGTTGAGAGGAATTGGGCATCCTCTCAAACACATGTCATCGTCTGGATTTGGGAGTTCAGAGGAGTCCCCAAGTCCCCAGTGTTCCAAGGAAGAACCCTGAGAGACCATAGATCAAAGACATACATCAGACCATTACAACCAAAAATCTGCAAACATGGGTCACAATTCCAGGCCAGAGATGTCCTCATCTTCACCAAGTCCATGAGATCTGATAAAACAGAAGGATTGAATACAAATTCGTGACTGATGGCTAAGGCAGGGAAAATGAAATCTTCATGTCTGTTTGTGGGCATCTCCACCTGGGTATTGTGTAACCACTTCAAACTCAACATGGATAAACATAACTCTATCCTCCTGAAAAAGTAGCTCTAGCAGGTGCTTCTCTGGCCAATGGACTTTGAACTGAATTCCATCCAATTCAACAAGCTTTTATTGTATGCCTACACTGTGTTCCATGCACCATGCTTGGTATCAGGAACACAAAGACATGAATCAGTCAGTCCCTGCCCCACCAGGAAGTAAGTGCACCATGTCCGAAGTAATTATGAAAACAGAGAAAAGAATCGAGAACTCTTGGAATGGTGTCTGCTGAACACTGGCATCTGAGGAGGCTGGGGATGCTGAGGAAGGGCATCCCAGGAAGGTGCACAGCCTGTGTGAAGGGACATCTATGGAAGAAGGACTGTCAGGTATAAAGAATCTGGCTAGAAGGCAGAGTGTGAGAGATGGAGTAAAGAAAGGCACCAGTGTGGGCATAATTGGTGACGCTAGATGAGGTGGAGCTGGACTAGGAGGGGATTTGAATGTTAGAGTGAAAGGTCTGTGCTTGATTCTAGAGGGCACAGGAGCAACTAAAATGGCAGCTGTGTTAGGAAGCTAGATTGGAGCGGGGGAGACTGGAGGCAAGGAGGTCATTGCAACAGCTCAGAAAAGAGAGATGAGGGCTGGCGGAGGAGAGAGAAGGGGATGCATGTGAAGGATAATGTGGAAGTAGAACAGATGGCCCTGGATAACCAATAGGAAGTAAAGAGTGATGGGGAGTGAGTAGCTGAGGATGAGACCAAGATGGTGACCCAGTGACTGGAAGGATGAGGGGGCTGCCAGCAGAGAGAGAGAAGGAGAGCTGGGGTTTGGGAGAGAAAGGTAACTAGAGCTGTCAGAGAGCAGAGCAGGCTGTGGGATGTCTGATGGGCAGCTAGGTACTCAGAAGGGCAGCTGGGTACTCGGAAAGGCAGCTACGGAGAGAAATACACACACATGCATTCAAATATATGTTATATTTATCCTACTTATGTACTAAGCAGACTTGGAAATATGGGATGCTCAGTGTGGAGTTTTTAATATTAAATAGGCAGTTGTGGCTGGTGATATACTGAAACTCAGGGGAGAGGATAGGGTTGGTGACAGATAGATAGATATAGATACATAGAGTGATAGAGTCAGATAGAGATAGATAAAGATAAGTAAAGTTATAGAGATGGGTAGAGATAGGGACAGATAAGGAGAGATAGATATAGATAAATAAAGATACAGAGACAGAAAAAAGGTAGATAAAGGTAGAGATAGATAGATAGATAGAGAGATAGATAGATAGATAGATGATAGATGGACGGATGGGTATAGTGATGGCTACAGATAGGGACAAAGATAAATAAAGATAGAGGACAGACAGAAAGATATAGATAAAGACAGAGATAGAGATAGATAGAGTGATATATACAGATAGAGATAAAGATAGAGATCTAGATAGATAAAGATAGAGAGACATGATAGAAAAAGATAGGTGGACAAAGACAGATAGATAGAGTGATAGATACAGATAATGATAGATAAAGAAAGATAGAGACAGAGATGGAAAGAGATAGACAGATTGGATAGATAGGTAGATAGATAGATAGATAGATAGATAGATAGATAGATAGATAGATAGATAGATAGGTAGGTAGGTAGATAGACAGACAGACAGATATGAGTCGCTTGCATAGAGATTATAATTGAACTCATGGGAGCTGATCACTGTGAGCCAGTGATTTAAGACAGATAATGTACAGGGGGAAGAGAAGAGGGACCAGGATGGAAGCCTAGGGGACCCTCACCCATAGCAGGCAGGACATGAATGATGATGTAGCAGAGGGGACTGACTCCAAGGAGCAACCAGGCAGATCAGAGTGGGACCAAGAGAAGCCAGGGTCACAGAAGTACATTCAGTAGATGATATCTAGAAGTTAAGATTAAGGTATAGATAGAGCAAGATGGATGAAGGAGGAGAAAAGATCATCAGGTTTAGAATTTAGATGAGGGTACCCCACCCCATCCCATCCCATCCCATCCCATGGGGATGTTACTCTGCTAGAGCCCACCTGAGTATGCCCTCCACGTGAATCCAGTATTGGGTGCTAGGGCACTGTCCAGTCCCTACTGTGCTCCTTGTAACTCCCTGAGGCAGTGACTGTTTTTTGCTCGTTTGTATCCCCAGCACTTAGCATGGTGGCTGGTACATAGTAGGCCCTTAATACATATTTATTGATTGATTGGTTCCTTTGCACATACTTAGATTGGAAAGGCCTTCACCTCCAGGTCATTCTTGGTTAGACAACTAGTCACTAAACCCAATGGAATGGCAGTTATGAGAAGCATCAGGATGTTGAATGCCCTGAAAGCTCACCTACTTCAGACCTGACTGATCTCTCCTACCTCCCTAACAGCTGCATCTTTGAACTATATCTCCAGCAGACTCCTGAGATAACACTATGTAAATGGGGCTGGGCAGCACCCTGTTACTGACACTGAATCCATATGGAGGGGATTCCCAGGTTGGCTTACTAGCAGAGTGATGTCTTAAGGGAATAGGAGACATGCCTGCATGAAAGAAGGAGGAAGGATGGTTAGCCTGGGCAGGGCTGGCCAGAATCTGGGGTTGTGGGCTGCTGTGGAGCAATAGTCAGGACATCACTGGATGCTTGGTGGGAATTGGGGTAAAAGGACACTGAAGACAGGGCCATCAGTTAAAACCTTGTGGAGTCTGATCTGGCAGGATTTTGAGATTGGAGAACCCAGAATATCAGAGATGGGATGATCCTTACAACATAGAATAAAGAATGTCAGAGCTGGGGTAGATTGTAAACCTCATCTAATCTTCTCTTTAATGGAAAGGAAAACTGAGTCAGGGGCATCAAGATCAGTCATGGGTAGATGCAGGATTTGAAGTCAAATCCTCTGTCTCCAAGACTTTCCACTCTTCCATATCTATTTATAGTATAATTAGCCCCATTTTGCAGATGAGACTGAGATCCTGAGAACTTAAATGACTATCCTGCAGCGCAACTGTGAACAATATCTCAGTCAGCACTTGAACCCAGTGAGTCGCCACTTTGATGAGCAACCTCATCCTGCACTATGACTTGGAATCAGGAGACTTGGATAGGAGTTCCAGTCTCATCACTCTTTACCTGGGTCATCGGGGTCAAATCCCTTCTCCTCTTTAGGCATCCATTTCTTCAGCTGTGCAGAGAGGACTGGCTGTTCTCCAAGCCCCGGGGCATGGGTTTCTTACAGAATGGATGGAAATGCAGGGGCTTCTTGGGTTTCCCCTTGGATGCCAAAGAGCAAAACCCTGGAAAAACCCAGAGACATGCTCTGCCTTTCCAAAGAGGCCACTGTTCTGGAATGGGAACTTTCCAGGATAATTTATAAGTTGTGGGGAGAAAGCAATGGTGGAAGATAAGCATCAGCCCTGTGGGCTAGAGAGGAAAACACAAGATCTGAGCAGCCAATATTCCCTTATTCAGAGAACCCCAGAGCTTTCTTGTGCCAGAGGAGAACCCAGAGACATCTGTCCTTAACCAAGAAGAGACATACTTCCCCTTTCCCAGGAATGACAGCTCCCTCTGTAAGTGTAGCACTTTACAATATACAAAATACTTTGCAATTTACTAGGTGCATCACCTTGATAGAAGGTGCTTTACAGTGTGTAGAGTCTGTGCCTTATCTAATTGGATCCTCACAAAATCCCCGTAAGGTTCACAAGGGAGAAATTGGGAGCTCCATTTTTACACATAGGGAGACTGAGGCCCAGAGACACATGAGGTCCTTGAGGGTTATACTTTGTTTTCCTTTTCTCTTTTTATCCCCAGCACTGAGCATAGAACCAAACACCTCCTGTTGGACATCTCAAGCACTTCACAGTCTACCTCCAGCCAACCTTTCCAGTCTTATATACTACTCTCTTTCACACACTCTGTAGTCCAACTCAATCAGCCATCTTGCTACTTCAGAATCCTATCACTGAATCTTCCAAGTCTAGAATGTATTCCTCCTGTTCTCCACTTCTTACAAGGCCCTGTTTGCTTCAAAGCTTAGCTCAAACTCCCACATAAAGGATTCCTCCCTTCTAGAATCCCTGATCTCACAGCCATGACTTTTTGTTCCATTTATGTGCACTTTGTAACGACTTCTCCGGAGCCCACATTTTCTCCCCCAGTGGGATGCAGATTACTTCCAATTGTTCCTCTTTTACTTTGTATCCCCAGTACAGAGTAACCAAATAAGTCTTCATGGAACCATTACTATGTGTCAGGCACTGAGCTTAGCACCAGAGGCTACAAAGAGAAAGTGAAATCAGTCTCCGTCCTCAAAGATCTTACATCCCAATGAGAAAGATGACGCATGTGTACTTAAGCATAGATAAGATACATACATAATAGAGGTGAAGAAACTTTGCAGCTGGGGAAGCTGTGAAAAAAGAAAGTGACACACTAAATCTTGAAAGAGGCTAAAATGTGGATGTTAGGGGACAGAGGTAGAGAGATACAGAGACAAAGAGAAGCAGAAACAGATAGAGAAGAGACAGAGAGACAGAGTGGAGAGACAGAGAGAGACAGGGGCAGAGAGAGAGAGAGACAGAGATAAAGAGAAACAAAGAGGGAGAGGCAGAAGGAGAAAGAGAGAAAAGAGAGAGAAGGTTCATGAAAATTCTGAGAGGGTAGATTATCTGGAAGGAGAAGATGGACAACATTTCAAATACTGCAGAGGTCAAGGAGAATGAGGAATGAGGGAAAGGCCATAAATTTGACAATTAAGAGGACACTAAAGTGTGTTCGTCCTTCATTGTACAAGTAGACTATGCCATCAGAGAAATGATGAGATGACTTGCACTTGACTTTGTTTTGAGTGAGGGAGGGCTGTGCAGGTCACTAGCCTCACTTCTCCTCCAGAGCCATCTGAATCCAGTGACCAGATATTTATCAGGATGACTGGAGATGACCCAGAATGAGGCAATTGGGGTTAAGTGACTTGCCCAAGGTCACACAGCTAGTGAATGTCAAGTGTCTGAGGTGAGATTTGAACTCAGGTCCTCCTGGCTCCTGCACTGGTGCTCTATCCATTGTACCACCTAGCTGCCCCTCATCCTGGGTCAAGAGGACACTGGTAACTTTGGAAAGAACTATTTCAGGTAAATTATGTATTTGTCAAAAAAGAGCAAGTGGAGGCATCCAAATAGAAGCCATCCAGATGAATGGAGGAGGGGAATTTAAGGTCAGATCCCCCTCCCCAACAGATTCATAAATACCTCCTCCACAGAGTATGCAATAGGACACTACCTTGCCCTTGGACACACCTCCAATTTTAATCCTAACTCTCTGGCACTAATCCTAAGTTCCCCATGAATCTTAGTAGGACACATGCCTGAGAACATGGGAGCCCGTGGGACCAGAAGGAGAAGGGGAGGGGGATTGGCATAGTTCACTCTAAATCTATGAATCCTCTCTTCCTTTCCAGTGAGCCATCAAAAGAAGTCTGAACTGGCTTTCCCCTGGGTTTCTTCTCTGCCAAAAGATAGAGCAGCCAGGGAGCCTGGGTGGTCACTCTCCCCCATCTTCTCTTGACTATATGGGGACAAAAAGTTATTGTTGCTCTGCTAGGAATTGGTCTTGCATTCAGGTGTGTCAAATTTTGACTGAGAAAGGTCATCCAGAACTACCTTCCTTCAAGAATTACTGAAATTCTGGGATTATTGATAAGGAAGCTCTTGACACATTGTAGAAGGCCTTGGGGAGAGATGCAGTGCCCATTACAGTATTCCTAATTTTCCCTACTGTTTATGTGCATGTTAGTAGGTTAGCTGTTGATTTGGATATCATTGAGATGATTGATATTCTATTTACTTTATTAAATATGTTCTAAACTTGGGTCATTAGTTTGTGAGATCTGGCTTTGCAGATGTCTATCTGAGAAGAAGCAGTAGACTTACAAAGTTATGTACATATTTCTCCTCCCACTGAAAAAGGCCCCTCACTGGAGACCCTGGGACCTGGAGTGAGACTGATAAGGGTGGGGGGGGAAGAGAAGAGTAGGAAAGATACAGGAAAATCCATAAAGACTGGGATGCATAGAGACAGAAGCACATTTCTGAAAGGGTCAAGTTATGAAAGGTCCTACCATTGGGATCAATAATTTTCAAGCTCTGGAGAAATAGTAAGAGTATTTATAATCCAAGGGAGAGGTACCATCCTAATCTGTAGTCCTGCTGTCCCAGGTCTCAGGTGACTTGTCAGGATCTTGGACCTTTCTCTAGTTCTTTATAGCAGGAAACCTGGTCTACCTCACCCAACAGTCACAGGTGGGTTCTCATTAAGGTGAATTTTGATTGATTCCCACCTGGCACTGAGGCAGCAAAGTGACACAATGGATAGAATTCTGGCCAAGGAGTCAGGAAGACGAGTTCAAATCGAACCTCAGGTGCTTACTAGCTATGTGACCTTGGCAAATCACTTGACCTCTATTCGCCTCAGTTTCTGCAAATGTAAATAAGAAGAATAATAGCATCTCCTTTCCAGGACAGTGAAGATCACATGAAATTATATTCGTTAAGTGCTTGACTTAACTTATATCTGGCACATGTTAGTCATGTAATAAATGCTTATTTTCTTCCGGAGCCTTTCCATATTTCACGTCATGGGCAGTACATGATATCAATAGATGTCAATCAACATGGTTGCTTGAGAGCTGGAAATTTTCAGCAAGGAAAATTCCAAATATGGAAGGTTTTAGGGCAGGGGTAGGAGAGGATACCAATGTAATGTGTCTCTGGTACACACACACACACACACACACACATGCACACACATGCACACACATGCACACACACGCACACACACACCCTTAGATGGAAATGCTGGGGAGCATGCTTCAAGGACAGCGTTGATGACATGGAGACGAAATGTCTTGGAGAATTTATGGAGCATATATAGACCCTCTATAAATGGCTCCCATTTGCCAAAGAGAAGCCTTAATTTGATTGTCTGGGTAGCCTACATTCAAGTTAGCCTCAGCCTTTTCTCCTTGGCCATCTTCACTTTGTTAGTGCTTTTGGTGGATCTTGGACAGTTTTTCTGGCAATGTCTGGTAAAAGATGATGCCATAATAAAAGGGTGACTCCTCCACACCAACACTACGTTGTACTCCATGATACAGACCTAAGGTTTTTGTCAGCCCCATCCCTTTTTCTTTTCCATTTGAGACTAAAGGAGAGCTGAGCCCAGCATCCAGCTTCCCAGCTTCTAGATACAGCATGAATGTCAGGTGAGTCATCCTCTTAGTTACCACTGGGCTAGCTACTAGAGGTATCTCTTTCCTCCTTGAGGCATTGCTGCTGCTCAGACTACAAAGCTCACATGATGAGATGATGCTCTTTCTTTATGTAAAATGAAAGCACCAAATACCAACACTGGCCAAGAACAGGCGCATGGGCCACGGGGTAGCCTTTATGGGGAAGGTCTAAGGTCCTTCCCTTCCTGAATTGTATTTTGCCAGATACTGTAGTGAATGAATCCCAAAGACCCATCAAGGTGAGGAAGCTGAACAGAAAATGCCCAGAGGGGTGGCCAATGCTGACTCAGGTCTTTTTTGAAAATGCCTCCAATTCTGGCTAAGCAGCCAGCAGTAGAAAAAAGTTTCCTTGACCATGTGTTTGGCATTCTGGAACATCTACATGTTCCACAGTTTCTCCAAGGCATATCTATTCCATGTCACTGAGTTACTCAACCTTACACAAGTTCCTCAACTTTACGTCATGGTAAGATGCTGTCCAATGTACCCTGCACCAGATGTGCATTACACACAAAAAAGAAAAAGACAAAGTCTTGAAAGGAGAGATAGTCCATAAACACCAAAGGCATGACCCTCACATCTAAACCAGATTTCTGTAGGTTGTTATGGCCAAAGCCTACAAGAAAGTAGAAATGTTGGGCCCCAACATGTGGGGAGGGACCCTAGATCACCCAATTAATTTATTAACAGGTGTCTTTATGTGACAAGTACTGTGTTAGACACTGGGGGAAAAAAGAAAAAAGTGAAACTCCTAACCCTTCTTAGGGGTATTGGAATCCATATCTAGGAGAAGTTGGGCATTTTCCCAATTTCAACAGGATGCTTAACACTGAGATGGTATACCAGCAGACCCCTTTAACATGAGCCTAGGGAAATGGTGAGGCTGGAGAGAGTCTATAAAGACATGATGCTGCGGATGAATTTGTTGTATGAGAAAGAAATAAACAAAAAGAGGAAACTCTCTCTGCTGTTTCAAAGGGAAGTTTCATCATGTTTTACACTGGGCTCTTTCTTACCTACTAGCCCTGTGACTTGGGTAAGTCACTTTCTCCCTCTAGGTCTTGATGTCTTCATCTGTAATACGGGATTAACAAGGCTTATGCTGCACGATTCATGGGGTTGTGAGAAAAGCACATTTTACACCTTAAAATGTGAGTTATTGTTGTTCTACAGAGGACGCCTGAGGTCAGCCAAGCGTGTGAGAAAAGCCGTGTTGTTGCCAAGAACTCCCCAAAGCTTGAGGCTTCAGCAGACAGATTGTATTCCCTGAGCCTCAGTTGCAATCACACTGCCTGGACCAGCTCAGCCTCCAGTGAGCACCTTTGGGTTGCTACTGCTCTAGGGAGAAGCCTGGTATAGTGGGAGGAAGCCTGAGCTTCAATTCAGGAAAGTTGGATTTGGATAAAACAGATCCTTTGTCAGGGCACAGCATGACTCTAGGCCTCAGTTTCCTCATCTGTAAAATGATGATGGTCTGCTGCTTTCTTCCTAAGTGATCTTGGACAAATTACAAGGTGTTGATTGAGAGCTGGAAGGTCCCTACTGGCTCACTGAATGCAACACCCTCATTTTATAGAGGAGGAAACTGAGGCCTGGAGAGGGGAACTTCCTGGCCCATAGTCAGCCCATTATGAAATGTCTGAGGTGGGATTCCAACCCAGGCTTCCCTCCATTCAAGCACAGTCATCTCTCCATAACATAGTTCTTCCCCTAAGGCACTTAATCACGTATCTCAGAAAGGTGCCCAGAGGTTCCTGGTCCAACCATGGTGTTTGAATAATCATTCCCTTTACCGGTGCATGTCCACCTCACCCTCTTCTCAATGTTCTACCCTCTTGTGCCCCACAGACCAAATCCAGTCTGTCTTCCACACAGCAGCCACTGAGCACAGCAATTCTACCCCACTCCTCTAGGCTTCTCTTGTCCATCTAAGCAGGCCCAGATTCTCCTCCTTCCCTCCTCCTCTCCATTCTCCCTTTGAAAGGTCTGGGGGAGAAGCCTTTTTGCCTGGATGAATGCACAGGCCCCTGGAGAGAATTCCCTTTAATCATCATGGCGGGGGCTTCCCCTTTCCCTCATCTGTCTCACAACCCAGGAGGGCAGAGAGAGGCCACAGCTCAGAAAATAGGAAGGGCTAGGAGGCTCCAGGCTTCAGCCAGAAGTTACTCTTTCCCTCACACCTCCTTTCCACTGACCTCCCTAATCTGCTTTGCCAATGACTTCCCGCCAGCCTGGGATTCTCCAAATCCTTTGTCTAGCTTTCACGGACTGCCCTGTTTCCCCCTCCTTCACAGCCCGCTGCTGTGAGATCCCTCTCTGGGCCTCTCCATCTAGGACAGTGGAGACTAGGGAGGCAATCAGGTTAGGGGATAGAGAGAAAAGAAAGAAGCAGGCCACAGACCCCAGAATCCTAAGCATGGGCATTGGAGGGAGTCTGCTGTGGCTGTGCAGTCATTTTTCAGTCATGTCTCACTCTTTTTGATCCCATTTCTGGTTTTCTTGATAGAGGTTAGCTTTCCCTTCTCCAGTTCATTTTTACAGATGAGGAAATTGAGACAAACAGGGTGAAGCGACTTGCCCAGGGTCACACAGCTACTAAGTGTCTGAGGCCAGATTTGAACTCAGGGAGATAAGTCTTCCTGACTCCAGGCCCAGCACTTGATTCTCTGTGATACTTAACTGCTCACAAATGTTTACTGACTGACCAATTGAATAAAAATATTCAAGAAGCAGTTTGGAATAGTGGATAAAGGACTGGCCCTGGAGTCTAGAAAACCTGCGTTCTGGTCTTGCCTCTAAATATGCTGGCTCTGTGACCCTGGACAGCTCACCAAACCTCTCTTGGTTCCAAAGCTAGAAGTCGTAGAATAATGGGAATTCCTCATTGTTGGATGGCGTTCCCTACACTGCTAAAGTCATAGGTCAGGATACCATCAATCAATCAGTGGATCAACGGAACCACAACCTTTTAAAGCACCCACTATGTGCCAGGGATGTGCTAAAGTGCTGGGTATCATCAACAAATGTATCTGTGATCTCTCTGAAATGGTATTCCCTCCAGTGATGTCAATCATAAGCCATCCATTGTCAATGGGGACAATTTTGGTCCATGTTACCTTCAGTCCCTGCCAGGCCTAGAGGCCTGAGGGCTACCCGAGTCTTACCTTACCTATCACAGGTCTTCGGCTGGCCAAACCGGATAAACGTATGAGAGAAGAGACTTTCCGGAGTCGAACAAGGGTTAGGCTTTATTCAGGGTCCTGGTTACATGTGCAGGGGGAACTCTTCCTTAGGAGAGAGAGAGAAATCTCCCAAGGAGGCAAAGATCTTACAGTAAGAGAATGAAAGCAGAAGTGGAAGTGGGGAGAGAGGGGGGAGGGAAGAGCGAAGAGAGGAAAAGGGGCCTTCTGTCCTGTAAGGGCCCCTCAGCGCTAAGAGCGCCTTCGGGTTTTCCTGACCCTACTTAAGCTCTCCTGCCGCATAGTTTGCACCTGAATACCGTGCCTGTTAGATAACAATAGGTGTGCCCAGATCCGGGCCAGTCTCGAGGGCGGGGATGCTCTCTCCCATCATGTTCTCACGGGAAGAGGCGGAAATACACGAGATCTCACTCCTCAATTCCCTGCTGTTTCCTGGGGGGCCTCATGAGAACTCTAAGGTTTAGAAGCTCTCACCTTTACCCGCCCGAGACTGTCCACATGGAACTGAGCTTCCACCCCCAACATCTCCCCTTTTTTGTTTTGCGCAGAGCGCACATGGCCCTAGAGCAAATAGCGGCTGGAGGCTCAGTGGGTTAGGAAGGCCTTTAGCATATGAGTACCCCACAACAAGAACTTCATTTACACAGAAATCTGCAGCTAGCACAACAACTGACAGAGAGGCATCAGACAAAACAAAGATGAAGCTAAATGGCTGAGTTACAGCAAGAGGAAGGGCAATCACTAATTCCAAAGCATATTCTAAGAGAAGCAGCTAGTGCTGGCGCCTTACACATCACCACCCCCTCAGTCATGCAGATGGACCTCACGGCCAAGCCTGTGGTGTTCAGGCCAAAGTTGGTCACCTCCTCCCCCCATGTGTCCTGGGTTCGTGATGCCAAAGTCCTCCTTCAGCCGCTGAAAGGAGATGCCTAGATGGAGTGGGCAGCAATGTCAGTGGTTGGGATGAGTGCTGCTTCCTGTCTGGGCAGCAAGGTCAAAGCTGTCAGCAGCAGACTCAGGTGGTGCATGGTCCTTCTCCGGGGTCTCCGGGCTCGTCGCTTCCGGCGTCTCCGTCGTCTCCGACACCGGTTTCCACCTACGGATCCTTCTAATGGGAATCCACGCATCCCCTTTTCCTGTGGAGACACAAACATACCCTGGACCCCATATTAGTATCTTATACGGACCTTGCCATTTCCCTGAGGCCATATCCTTTACCATGGCCCATGTGTCCTTATTTCCAGCCTGGGTATTACTTTCCTTGCGGGGTTGTCATGGGATAGTCACAAAATGTCTCATAGCTGGAGTAGTATGTGAGTTTTTTGAGATATGCAAAAAATTGTGTGTATACACAGCTGTAGCAAGCTCTGATTGTGTTAGGCGACCTCTTCCCCTTTTTTGTTTAGCGAGGATCGCCTTTAAGGTGAGGTTGATAAGAATGCATACTGGCTGTTGACTTTGGTATTGCTGCCTAGGGCTCTCTAATGCTTGATTAACATCAGTAAGGAACCTGAATTTTACGGATTTTTTCTTTATAACAAACACAGGAGCATTCCAGGGTGCTAATTGCTCCTTAACCAGTATTTGTAGTGCCTGGAGTTTTTCTGGAGTCAGGAGCCATTGCTCCACCCAAATCGGGGTGTCTGACTTCCAATTCAAGGGTGGGGACTCCAGTGCAACTGCAATGGCCCTTACCAAAAATTTGATAGCCTCATCCCCAGGCGGCTCATGATGTCTCTGCCCCAGATGTTAAAACTAAGTCCTGGAATCACCAACGGCCATACGGTCCCTTGGCGATCCTCTGCCTCCCACTTTACTGGGTGCATTGTCTCTAAGGTATTTTGGCACCCTCCTATTCCCCACACTGGTCTCTGGCTTTCTTTGAGCTTCCAGTGCCGGGGTACTGAGCGACCACTAAGGCAGGTCCTATCCGCTCCAGTATGGAGCATGCTATAAGGAGGCGCAGAGGGAAGACACGGTATATGCTCCCCTGCCTCTCCTTTCCCATCTGCTAGATGGAGCTCCGAACCTATTTTTTCTCTACATTCCCTAACTTTCTGCTCGCCAGGGTTCTCCCCTCCCCTCTCTCCACTTCCACTCTCATTCCAATCCCGCCCTGGTCTCTCCGGGCCTTCCAAAAGACTTTTAATCACACCGAATATCAGGAAATCTAAATCCTCCAGCTCCCCGGGGCATTGTTGTTCATAAGCGGTCACTTGTTCTCCGACCGCTCCCCATCTTTCTCTTGATATTCCGGTCTGCTCGAGCCAGGGAGAGACCTTCCAAATCCTTTTACAAAATTCTCGGAGGTCGTTTAACTCTATAGTGACCCCCGCCTCCCTGCATTCCCTGTAAAGTATCTCAGCCCAGACCTCCTGTTCCTCTGGCTTTATTACTGGCAATTGATTCCCCATCCCTGCCCTTTTCCCATGGGTGTGGGAAGCTACTCACTCTTTCTCTCCTTCCGAATCTAGGATTCGGGACTTGCATCTTTCACAGCCCCTTCCGGGTGTCCCAACCACCCAGGATATCTGCGCCTGTCCTTGTTTGGAAGCGCCAACTGCCAGGCCTAGAGGCCTGAGGGCTACCCGAGTCTTACCTTACCTCGCAGGTCTTCGGCTGGCCAAACCGGATAAACGTATGAGAGAAGAGACTTTCCGGAGTCAAACAAGGGTTAGGCTTTATTCAGGGTCTCGGTTACATGTGCAGGGGGAACTCTTCCTTAGGAGGGAGAGAGAAATCTCCCAAGGAGGCAAAGATCTTACAGTGAGGGAATGAAAGCAGAAGTGGAATTGGGGAGAGAGGGGAGAGGGAAGAGCGAAGAGAGAAGGAAGAGGGAAGAGGGGTCTTCTGTCCTGTAAGGGCCCCTCAGCGCTAAGAGCGCCTTCAGGCTTTCCTGACCCTACTTAAGCTCTCCTGCTGCATAGTTTGCACCTGAATACCGTGCCTGTTAGATAACAATAGGTGTGCCCAGATCCCGGCCAGTCTCGAGGGCGGGGATGCTCTCTCCCATCACATTCTCACGGGAAGAGGCAGAAATACACGAGATCTCACTCCTCAATTCCCTGCTGTTTCCTGGGGGGCCTCATGAGAACTCTAAGGTTTAGAAGCTCTCACCTTTACCCGCCCGAGACTGTCCACATGGAACTGAGCTTACACCCCCAACAAGTCCCCTTTCCACCACTGACTGAGTTATGGTCACTGCTGAAGCCAAAATGGCCACACAGGCCAGAGGTTGCCTCGGTATGCTCTGCTTCACAGGCTGCCACAGGCAAAGAACTGGTCACCAACTGGTACTTGGTGTATTGCAGTAATACCATGACTGTCATATTAATGAAATGTGTGTGTGCATATGTGTGTGCATGTATGTGTGTGCAAGCACACGCATGTTGTTTGTATGTCTAATAATAGTAACTGGTGCAAATCTATTATTTTTTCTTTTTAAAATTTATTTATTTTTAGTTTTCAACATCAGTTCCACAAGGTTTTGAGTTTTAAGTTTCCTCCCCCTCTCTCCCCTCTCCCCAAGACAGTTTGCAATCTTACGCAGGCTCTGCATATACATTCAAATTGTGCATATTATCACATTAGTCACACTATAAAGAAGAATCGTATCTACCATTTTGAAGTTGCCTTAGATGCATTATCTCATGGGAGCCTCTTTACAACCCTATGATATAGGTCTCTGGATATTACTGTCTCTGTATTACAGATGAGGAAATGAAGGGGCTTGAGGCTATGCCTTCCTGACTCCATTTGTGGTACTATGTCCACTCCTCCATCCTGTCTGTATCATAGGATCATAGTTTCAGCATTGGAACAGGCCTGGAAGCCATTCCCTCCACACCCCACCCCCATTTTTAAGAGAAGAAAAATGAGACCCAGAGAGATTCAGTGACTTTTCCACAGTCATATCGCGAATGGACACATGGGTCAAGCCAGGCCTTGAAGTCTCGCTCCTGGGGCAGCACTCTGCACTATGCACCATGTTCCTCTTGGCTGTTCTCCCTGGACTTAGCCCCACCCATTTCAGGGTTGTTTGATTGTTTACACCAGTCTTATGATTTCACTGGTGGAGAAAGCTTCTTAAAGAGGAAACTACCTCCTACAGTCCTTATCTGCAACCGTTCAGTAGTTAATCACCTTTGGTGATTCCCTCCTTCCCATCCACTGTAAGACCCTTCCCTTGAGTAGCAGCTTGCTTGTCCAGATGACCTATCAGGGGATGAGGGCCTCCCTTTCCTGGACTCCCCTCCGTCTCCTTACCAGCCTCCTTTCACACACTAGATGCCCTTTCTCTCTACATTTCAGGAGCACTTGCTCTGTTGTTTTCTTCCATTAGAACAGAAACCTCTTGGGGGCAGAGATGGTACCGTTGGTTTGTGTTTGAATCACCAGCCCTTAGTGCAGAAGCACTTACCATAGTAAGTGTTTGATAAATGTTTGTCTGTTTATCTATCTATGTCTTTCTCTCTGTCACTTTTTCTGTCTCTGATGCTTCATAAATGCCTTTTGTGTTGACTTGACTTGTAGGTTGGCTTCATTTCTATTATACTGTGTTACATCTCACACATCCCACCCCAGCCCTAAGTCTTCCTCCCAGGTCCGTTCACAACATTAAGATGTCTCTGGACTTTCATCCATAACCAGAGTCATTGGAGAGCCTTGTCTGGAAGACCTGAGCAAGCCTGGAAGGCTTTAGGTATGAATGAGAAGAAAGGTTGTGGCTTTGGTCAAAAGATCAGCCTGGAAAAATGCAGAACTGCTCCTGACCAGAGGGCCCACCCTCAGGGAAGGGTTTTAAACTAGAGTAACTCATGGTGTCACTGTATGGTGGGGTAGATGGACTGAGGCCTGGATTCAAACCTTTGTAGGAGAGATCATGGGCCTCTGTGTACCTAGATCCAGACCTAGATTTATACCTAAGCTCAGACCTAGACCTCCCCCTCCTCTTATAGCTAGTCCTTCTAGTTCCGTAGAATGGCTGAGCTGGGAGTGATCTGTGAGGAACCTCATTGCCCACCCAGCTGTGCCAAGACTATTCTGGACTTTATTTGCCCCGTGACTCAGATACCTTCTCACTAGGAGCTTCCTTCAGCACCTGGGGTCTTCTCAGTTGGCCATCCCTCTGCCCTGCTGGCCCCTTTCTCCCACTGGGGAGCACCTCCTGGTGACCTTCATTGTGGAGATGGCTCCAGCTCACCAGACTTCATTGTCCTCCCAGCTGTGCTTGGACTTTGCCATCACGCACTCCCTCCTTCGGGCACCTTCTGGCCCACCTTCCCTTTTATATGTTAGTTGTTCCCATTAGAACATAAGCTCCTTGAGGGCAGAGATTGTCTTTCTTTTTGCTTAAATGTCTATCTTCAGCCCTTAGCACAGGGCTTAGCACACAGTAAGCCTTTAAGGAGTGCTTGGTTCTTGATTGTCTTAGCTTCTTGGATTGCTTGAGGTTTTCTCCTTGCAGCTGTGCCACATAGGCCTTTGTCTCTTTGGTCTTATTTAAATTATTTTTTTCAGTCAACAGAAATTTGCCTCCCCCCTCCTTCCTCTCTCATCTTTCCCCCCTCCCACGGTGAGAAGCAAAGAAAATAGATCATATATATATATATATATACACTATATATACACACATTTTATATATATCTATATATCTATATCTATCTATATATATATGTATCTATATACAGTCCAGTAAAACAAATTCTTACATTGATTATGTCTAGGAAAAATTAGTTTCAGTCTGCACTTCCCCTCTCTAACAGGAGGCACATGGCATGTTTTATCAGGAATCCTCTGATATCATGGTTGGTCATTCTGCTGATCTGAGTTTCTAAGTCTTTCCAAGTCATTTGTAATTACAAAATTCTTGTCACTATATAAAATGTTCTCTTAACTCTATCCACTTCACTTTTCATCACTTCAGACAAGTCTTCTCAGATTTCTCTGAAAAAAACCCTTCATCATTTCTTATGGCACAGTAGTATCACATCAGCGTTATGAACCACAACTTGGTCAGACATTCCCCAGTTTATGAACTGCCCTTCAGATCCCAACTCTTTACCACCGCAAAAAGAGCTGCTATAAATATCTGCCTACATCCTTAGTTGGTTGGGTTTTATTTCAGATAACTCCTTCCTTTAATCTATCTTCCTTCTTATTTCTACCTCTCCCTTCTCCCCTTTCCCTCCTGCTTCCTACTGAGTAATATGTATTCCAATACCCAGCTGTGTGTTCATGCATACTTTTTGCCCCCTTGACTGATACAGATGAGAATGAGGTTCAGTGTCATCCACTTTCTTCTACTCTTTCCTCCTTGTTTGTCTAGATTTCTACTTGGTTTCCCCTAGTAGGAGAAATAATTTTTCCTAACCTTTCTTTTGGGGCAGTTACGTGACAAAGCAGACAGAGTGTTGGGTCTGGAGTCAGGAACACTCATATTCCTGAGTCTGAATCTGGTCTCAGACACTTACAAGCTGTGTGACCCTGGGCAGGTCACTTTACCTTGTTTGCCTCAGTTTCCTTATCTGTAATATCAGCTGGAGAAGGAAAGACAAATCACTTGAGAATGTCTGCTAAGGAAGCCCTAAATGGGGTCATGGAGAGACAGACACAAATGGGAAATGACAATCTTTCTCTGCCCACCCCCATTTTATTCCTCTTCCTCTCCCTTTCCAATAAAAGTATTCTTTTAGGGTTATCAATAACAGAACCATTCCCGGCCCTGTCTGATGAAAGTCCCTATTTAACCCTGATGATAGCAGAGTTCAGAGAAGGCATGCTTCACTTCCCTACATTAGAACGTAAACAGGGAGCCTGCTTGGCCCCTTCTGATTGCTCACTCATATTTTACCTTTCTGTGTTTCCCTTGACTCTTAGGTTTGCACTTCAAAATCTTTCCTCAGCTCTGGCCTTTTCATTAGAAATTTAGGAAAGTCTTCTATTTAATACTGATGATGTATGTGGGTTTGTTCGATATCCAGGAATTTGCTAAAGTTGTTAATAATTTCAAGTAGTTTTTTAGTTGATTTTCTAGGACTTCTAAGTGTGATATCATCTGCAAAACATGATAGTTTTGTTTCCTTATTGTCAGTTCTAATTCCTATAATTTCTTTTTCTTCTCTTATTGCTACAGCTAACATTTCAACTACAATGTTAAATAGTAGAGGTGATGATTGGCGTCTTTGCTTGACATCTGATTGCATTAGGAAGGCTTCTAGATTATCTCCATTACAGATGGTGGTTAATGGTTTTGCTAATGGTTTTAGATAAATATTACTTATCATTTTAAGGTAACCTCCATTTATTCCTATATTCTCTAGTATTTTTAATAGGAATGGTTTGTATTTTGTCAGAAGCTTTTTCTGCATATATTGAGAAAATCATGTGATTTTTGTTGCTTTTATTATTGATGCAATCAGTTATCCTGATAGTTTTCCTGATATTGAACCAGCCTTGTATTCCTGGTATAAATTCCTCCTGATCACAGTGTATGATCCTGGTAATATGCTGATGTAATCTCTGTTAGTATTTATTTAAAATTTTTGCATCAATATTCATTAGGGAAATTGGTCTATAATTTTCTTCTTCTGTTTTGGCTCTTCCTGGTTTGAATATCAATATCCTATTTGTTTCATAAAAGGAATTTGATAGGGCTTTTTCCTTGCCTAATTTTTCCAAACAGTTTATATAGTATTGGGATTAATTGTTCTTTAAATATTGGAGTAGAATGCACTTTGAATCCATCTGGTGCTGGGGGGGGTTTCTTTAGAAATTTCATTGATGCTTTGTTTAATTTCTATTTCCAAGATTGGATTATTTTAAAATATTTTACTTCTGATTCTTTAATTTTAGCAATTTATATTTTTTGTAGATATTCATCTCTTTCATTTAGATTGTCCAATTTATTGGCATATAATTGGGCAAAATAACTCTCAACCATAGTCTTAATTTCCTATCCATTGGTGGTGAATTCATCTCTTTTATTTTTGATACTAGTAATTTTTTTTCTGTCCTTTTAAAAAAAATCAAATTAATCAATAGTTTATCCATTTTATTTTTTTCATATACTAGCTTCTAGTTTTATTTATTAGTTTGATGATTTTCTTACTTTCAATTTTATTAATCTCTCCTTTGATTTTCAGGATTTCCAATTGGGTGTTTAAACTGGAGATTTTTAACTTGTTCTTTTTCTAGGGCTTTTGTTGTTGTTGCTGCATGCCCAATTCATTGATCTCCTTTTCCTTTTATTGATGCCAGCAATTAGATAATTTTTCCCTTAAGTACTGCTTTGGTTATATACCATAAATTTTGGTATATTGTCTCATTGCTGTCATTTCATTTGATGAAATTATGAACTGTTTCTATGATTCGTTCTTTGACCCATTTGTTTTTCTGAGGATTAGACTGCTTAATTTCAATGAATTTTTAATCTCTCTTGCCCCTTATTGAATGTAACATTTTTTGCATTGTGAAAGGATGTATTTACTATTTTTGCTATTCTGCATTTGGTAATGAGTTGCTTTTTGTCCTAGTACATGACCAGTTTTTGTGTAGGTGCCGTGTTCTACTGAGAAAAGGTATATTCCTTTCTCTTCCCATTCAATTTTCTCCAGAGACTTATCATATCTAACTTTCCCAGATTTTTTCCACCTCTTTAACCCATTTCTTGTTTGTTTTTGAGTTAGATGTATCTAGTTCTGAGAGGGGAAAGCTGAGATCCCCCACTAGTATAGTTTTATTATCTATTTCATCCTTCTGTTGAGAACCTCTCTCTGATGTTTGTCCCATCAACAGAACCTTGTTGCCCTTGCTGCATGGCTTCCTCCAGTTCCTGACTCCATGGGGACTGAGGAGCCTCCTGATAATAGATGATGTACTTTGAAATACTCATGAATGACCCTAAAATCTTCTTTTCTTCAGGAGAAACTCCAATCATACAAACTTTCCTCATGGGAAATAATTTTGTTCCTTCTTCCTTCCTTCTTTTTTCCTTCCTTCCTCCCTTCCTTTCTCTTTCTTCCTCCCTTCCTTTCTCTTTCTTCCTTCCTCCCCTCCTTCTTTCCTCTTCCTTTCTCTTTCTTTCTCTCTTTCTTCCTTCTTTTCTCCTTCCTTCTTTTTTCTTCCTTTCTTTCTTCATCTCTCCTTCCTTCCTTCATCTCTCTTTCCTTCCTTCCTTCCTTCCTTCCTTCCTTCCTTCCTTCCTTCCTTCCTTCCTTCCTTCCTTCCTTTCTTTCTTCCTTCCTTTTTTTCTCACCTCAAACAGGTCTGCTAAGACCAATCAAATTGTACTTTTGCCAGATTTCTAATTTCCTTTTGGGACAATATACTTTAGTGTTTTGAATATTGCTGAGCAGTACATAATACACTGCTGAACACTTACTATGTCTACACCTGCCTCCAATAGTACTTTGTATCCCAGGCTTCATTAATCTGCTGAGTTCCTCAAAGGACAGAAACAGGGGGAAATAGCACAAGATTCTGAGTCACCAACATGTAGTTGGCAGCTTCTCAATGCCACATGTGTTTGGTAGTGTAGACACGTGGTGGAAAATGTTAATGTTTGGGGAAGAATCACAGCCAGCTAAGAGAATTCTGAAGAAATAGATGGATCTAACCCTGTGGTGAAGATAGCTATGATGGATGGGTAATGGAACTCTAAAAAAAAGCATATGCCTTGGCCCCATGGAGTCAGTGAACAGCCATGCATTGAGCATTCCTATGGTCTGTGCTCTTATCCCTCCATACCAGGGTTGTGGAAACTCTTGGCAAAGACAGGCTGTGTTCCTAATTGCCTGTGGTTTGCAATCATCCTGAAGAAAAGTCAGGGTGATTCTTTGCCGAATTTCATTGTGATCCATCCCCAGGCATCGCTAATATGGTCCCTTTGGTTGAAATGGCTTGTCAGCCCGGGAGAGAAACTTGGGTTGAGCAGGGACAGGGGCTCCCCAGGCCACCATGGGTGGGCTCTCTTTGCTAAGGGAGCCTAATGACAGCAGAATAAGCAGTTAGAAAAGGGACAGGAAGCCCTGAACTCCTGGTATCTGAGATTGCAAAGGACCTCAGAGGGCTCCCTGTCCATGAGTCCAATCTGGGAAGACAGCCTTGCTTCCTTACTGAGAGGAGTGGTGTGGTGTGTGCTGTTACTGCTTATTGTCTGTTGTAAACCTGTGGTATTTTCCTGGCATCCAGAGGAGCACTGGGGAAAAGTCGCTGGAGGAAGTGCCCCATGCAAACTGTGGTGGCTTTTGTGGTCTGGTTCCCACATCACTCTTTCTTTTGTGCCAAGGAGGTCACTAGCTTAGTCACTGTCTTTCTCTCCTTCCCAGACCCTACTCTTATTCAATCTATGGAACAATAATACCTACAGAGATTTCCCCCTAATCTCCTGATTCCTCCATCTGCTTAGATCCCAGGATCCACTGCTTCATTCCACATCTGCCCCATGATCAGGTCACACCCTGGACCTCACTGTTAGGCACGACATTTTACTTGCTTGATCAATAACTCTGGTGTCCCTTCTCTGATCATAACTTCTATTATTTCATTTCTCCCTGCGCTTGACTTCTCCTAAAGCCATTCTTTGCCCTCACTGAGACTTCCAATCCTCAGCCCTTCAGTGCTGAGACTCTGACTTCAATTTCCTCCCTCTATAATCTCACACCAATAGTTCACCAGTTCAGTTCTACATTATCCCTGACTCTTGCATCCTTCACTGCCAACCTTCCTGGGAACAATCCCTCCTCTTCATACCCCCTTGGTCGCTGGGACAGTGGGTCCAAAGTTCACATAGGTGGAACAAGCATCCTACCCAGAAGGTTCATGTCTGTTGCTGGGTTGATTCTCTGCTGAGCTGGATCAAGCTGGATCAGCCCATGCTAAAGGCAGACTCCTTCCTCGAACTGGATGCAGCAGCTGCCAGTATATCTTGTGATGGGTTCCAGCGTCTGGACTTCTATTGGCACTTCAGACCTTTTGAAGCTCATAGCATCACAAGGTGACCTGTTCCCTTTCTAATATTCACTTAAACCTACTGCACTCTGAAGCTGGGATGTCAATGCACCCCTGCCTAAGGGCTCTTCTGGACCCTCATAGCTTTATAGTGATTATCAATAGTAATTATTGCTGTTTCCCACTCAGCCTGGTGTCTTGCTTTTTCTTGACCTCATTAAAGGGGGCATGCCCTGGCTACTTCTTAAAGAGGCCTATTCAATGAATGGACATTGCCTCACTCTAAGTGAGTACCTGCAAAGACCTTGGCCTAAAGGGCCCAAGGTCTCCCAGTGCATCCTGGGCCATCTCCAGGCATCCTGAGGAATATCTGGTCACTGGATTCACATGGCTCTGGAGGAGAAGTGAGGCTGGTGACCTGCACAGCTCTCCCTCACTCAAAACAAAGTCAAGTGCAAGTCATGTCATCATTTCTCTGATGGTGTGGTCTTCTTTGATAACAAAGGATGAACACAAACAACATTCACTCACCTAAGATCAGGAGAGAACGAATATTTGTTAAGCACCTACTATGTGTCAGGTGCTGTACTAAGCACTGAAGATAATAGAGAGAGCCAAAGGACAAGCCCTGCAGTCAAGGAGTGCGTAGTCTAAAGGGAGACTACATGGAAGCAATTATGTACAAATAAATTATAAACAGGTTGAATTGCAGGTGATATGAGAAGAAAGTATCAAGTGGGACCAGGAAAGGCTTCCTAAGGAAGGTAAGATTTTAGCTAAGACTTGGAGGAAATGAGACAAGCCAGGAGATGGAGAAGAAGTAGGAGAGAATTAGAGGCAGAGGAGATAGGAAGCTGGTGAACATGCTCAGTCACAGAACAAGGAGCACCGAGCCCCTCTGTCCTCTGCCCTGCTTAGACCACCTCTGGAGAACAATGGTCAGTTCAGTACTGGGGAACCAGGCAGAAATTAGCGGGAGAATATTGGGAAGGGGAGCCAGGGGTTGGATGGGGAGAACTAGCTGAAAGTCACAGGGCAGATTGAGGTTTTATGTAAGAAAACAATCTCCTCTTAATGAGAACTGTCTCATCCAGTCCAACCCAACAAGCACTTACAATGTGCTACCGAAGTGCTAGTGACACAGACCGAGTGAAAAGCTGCCCATGGTCCCAAGAAATTGATATTCTAATGAGAGAAACAATAACAAAATTGGACGATATTTGTAGATCCTATTCCATCTCTGTTGTCTTGTTGGAGCCTGACGTACTCCTGAGAGGCAGGTACCCACTGTACAGATGAGAACTTTGGGATTTCAACTCTGGCTAAGATGACTCAAGTGCAGTGTTGTAGGTATGGTGGACCTGGCTGCTTCATGTATGAATATGAGTACTGGAGGAGGTGGGGAGGAGGAGAGGAGGAGGAAAAGGGAGGGAAGAAGGAAGGAGAAGGAGAGGAGGGAGAATATAGTCCAAACGAGGAGAATCAGGGAAAGTTTCCCAAAGGGGAGGCCCAGGAGCTGGGCCTTTGAGGAAAGTCAGTGTGTAATGGGGGTGGGCGGAGCAGGGAGGATTCTGCCCCAGGTTGCAGGCCATCCAAAGGTTTCAGGGGAGGCTCCCAGTTCTGAGAGGTTGGGATTCATTTATATGGAAGTAGCTGGCAATGGGAA
Source organism: Notamacropus eugenii (assembly GCF_028372415.1). Lineage (NCBI taxonomy): Eukaryota > Metazoa > Chordata > Mammalia > Diprotodontia > Macropodidae > Notamacropus > Notamacropus eugenii. The sequence goes on from NC_092872.1 coordinate 757,209,584, forward strand.
AGGCCATTGAACTTGCCAGCAGGGGACTTGGGTGCCCATACTGGCTTTGTCATTCCCCTCACTTCACTTCCCTCTGAGCTTTAGTTCCCCCAGCTCCACTATTGGGAGAGGGGGTGACAATTCCTGATCCCCACCCCCATCCCACAAGGCAGCTGGAAGGAAGGCCCCTGGTTAGCCTTGAGGCCCTAGATTAGGGGTGGTGGTAGCTGGCATCCACTGGACTGAGAGGGCAGCTTGGGTTTTATTTCTTTGTTTGTTTCTATCTAGAAACCTTGTGATTATCCTCGACACCCCTCCTACCTGCTGGTATTTCCCAGGCCTGGGATGCTGTCTCTCCTTTCCTCAGCCTTTGGGAATCCCTAGGACCACCATCCCCAAGGCTTCTTCCAACCTAAGGGCTCCTTCTTTTTCCCCTCCCTCTCCCCACAGTGAAAATGTGGACTCTGCCCCTGGGAGCTCTGGCTAGTCTGGTGAGATTCTGAGCTGGGCTGGTGGGATTCTGGCGGAGACCAGGCCTCCACATCACCTCCTGCCCAAGTGACTCTCTCTCATTCAACCTCTCTCTATTTCAAAATTTTGACTAGCATTTGTTAGTGCCTGCAATGTATAAAATGATGGGCATATAAAGACAAAAATGAAATCTACTGAGAGGAAATGTATTTAGGGAAGGGGGAGACACACACACAAAGACAGAGACAGCCAGAGACAGTTGAGGGAGACAGAAGCAGAGACCTAGATAGACAGAGACAGACAGACAAAGATAGAGGAAGGATACAGAGGCAGAGACAGAGACCTAGACAGACAGAGACAAAGAAAGGAGACAGAGACAGACAGAGACAGGGGCAGAGACAGAGGCAGAGAAGGCCCATGGAGAGCACCTAAGCACTGACTACAGGCCAGGCGCTGCACTAGGTCCTTTCATACACATAGAAGCCAGCAAGACTTGCTCCCAATGCTCTCAATGCACTTACATTCCAATGTTGAGAGAAAACCCCTCCAAGAGGGAAGGAAAGTGGGTGTAGAAGGGGAGGGTGGCAAGATGGCAGCCTGGACAGTGAATCCAGGGAAACCAGGCCTCCCTTTTAGGAAGGGAGCAGAAGCAGAAGCAGCCTCAGGGTGGGATTGGTGGGTGACAGCATCACAGCCTCTCCCTTTGGCTCCTCAGTCTTCTCCCAGGAAGTGCTAAGGTGCTTGTGACCCATAGTTCCAGGTATTGATGGTGTGGGGGTGGCTGATGGAGGACCTGTGTTTTCTTGCTGTTCATTATTAGGCCAAAATTAGCACAGGCAGCAGAGAATTGCTCCATACTTTGTTGCATCTCAGCTTCAGAGGCTGCATTGAGTGCACAGTCATCTGCAAACAGAAAATCATGCCCCAACACTCCTTCCACTTTGTGAAGTTTTGAATGCTGTGGATAAGTTCACTTACCTTGGTAGTGTACTTTCTATTGACAATGAAGTTGATACACACATTGCCAGAGCTAGCTCAGTGCTTGGGAGGTCCCAAAGAAAGGTTTGGGAGAGAAGAAGTATTAGACTGACTACCAAACTGAAGGTCTACAGAGCCACTGTGCTGACCTCATTGTTTTAGGCTTGTGAAACATGGACAGCTTACCGGAGCCATGCCAGGAAACTGAATCGCTTCCATTTGAATTGTCTTAGGAAGATTCTGAGGATCACCTGGCAGGATAAGGTACCAGACACTGAAGTCCTTGCTCGAGCTCAACTGCCAAGCATTCAAACTATGTTTCAGAAAGCACAACTGCGATGGGCTGGCCACATTGTTCAAAAGCAAAATGTATGCTTGCCAAAAAGACTTTTATGGAGAACTCACATGGGGCAGGCAATCACATGGTGGTCAGAAGAGCAATACAAAGACACTTTCAAAGTCTCTCTCAAGAACTTTGGATTTGACTGTGCAACAGGGGAGACACTGGCACAGGACCACTCAGCATGGAGTGCCCACATAAGAAAAGGTGCTATGCTCTGATCAAAGTAGAATTGAGAAAGCACAAAGTAAATGCAGGATGTGCAAATTTGGGATATTCACCCCAAATATTCACATGGACTGTCTGTGCCCGAACTGTGGTAGAGCATTCTGAGCTCCTATTGGTCTGATCAGCCACAATCAGACACACTGAAATTTCACGTTACAACAGTGATGTCACTTTGGTCCTCTTCGAAGACGAAGGACAACAACCAACCAACCAACTAAGGTGCTAGATTTGGAGCCACAGGGGATTTAGGAATCCAGCCCCATCCCTCATTTCCAGAGGAGGAGGGCCACAATCAGAATTTGAACTCAGACCCTTTGGTTCCCAATGCAGACGTCCATTCTGAGCCACTGTAGCTGGTAATTCTCTCTTGATGGCTAACGTAAGGTGATATCCTCACAAAGAAGACAATTTGATTTTCTTCCCTTTCCACATGAATTCCTGCCTTTGAGGCCACAGAACCCCATCCATTCTCTTGGCATGTTCACTCAGCATAAAGGAGGTTTGTGTGACTTACGCTCCCCACCCTCCCAAGGCAGAGCTTGAGAAAATTAGCAAGAAACTTCTTTTCTGAAAGCTCTGCCGTCCCCAGATTCTTCCCAGACATCCTCCACCATCTTTCTTTTCCAAAAAGATGGAAACTCTAAAGGGTGATCCTCTGCATCGGGACAGCCAATATGTCACAAATGGGTCATCTTTGTGAAGCAGGATCTCCTCCAACCCCATGGAAGCCACAACATCCTGAACCAGAAGAGAAAGCAGCAGAGACTGGGGCATTCTCACCAGCAGAGTCCATGGCCACAGAAACAAGATACCAGTGCTCTTGCAGACAGGCATGATTTATAGTTTGGGGAGGGAGAAGGAGCTAGAAGTGAAGAAGGGACATTTACAAGTTGCAGTAACATGTTGGAAACCTTCTCAAGACAGAGCACTCCCTTGGCTCCTTGGGTACGCCTTTTTTTTTTTAATGCATACTGAGTTTGTGATAATTGCCATATGGCCACAGCTCAGCTCCTGATGCTTTGGCACACTTGAGTGGGGAGCAACCCTATGAGCCAACAGCCTTCCACATTCTCTGGCCAATATAGGCTCTTGCTTCTAGGGGTCATGATGTCATAAGGCTGGTTGTGCCCTCCACACATACAGCACCCTTGTGTATTAGCAGGCAGGTTCTGTACGCTTCTAGATCCAGAAAAGGCATCACTCTATCAGGCAGCTGGGTGGTATAGTGGATGGGGCATTGGACCTAGAGTAGGAAAATCTGAGCTCAAATCCAACCTCAACTGTGGGACCCTGGAAAAGTCCCTTCATTTCTCTTAGCCTCAGCTTCCACATCTGTAAAATGGGGATGAAAATAACACCTACCTCCCAGGGTTGTTGTGAGGATCAAATGAGATTATGTTTATAAAGTGTTTTATAGCAAATTCTAGCTAAAATTAATTCATTGGGCAGCTCAGATAGGGCAGCACAATGGATGGAGCACCAGCTCTGAAGTAAGGAGGATCTAAGTTCAAATCTGACCTCAGAGATTTAGGAGGTGTGTGACCCTAGGCAAGTCACTTAACTTGATTGCCTACTGTAAGATAAAAAAAGTAAATTCAAAATGAAGCAAACAGACATTTCCAGGGCTGGAATTTGGATGAGATAGGGCAGAAGACTACTTGTCAAGGACTCCCTGGGAGCAACTTTGAGAACATCTATGTTGGACTAGATGCCCTTGGTGGCATCTCCCAGTTTGGACAGTCTGGGATGCTGAGTCCTGGCTGCAACTCTTACTAAGTGACCAGAAAAAAGTTACTTAACATCAGACCAGAAGTTTGCCCATCTATAAAGCAGGGATAATAATATCCTACTTTCTCTCTTACAAGACTGTTCTATGGAAGACTTCTTTTAAAATTTAAGATACTCAAGAATTGTGAATTTTGTATAAGTATAAGTCATGTATAAGTCATGCTAGTGAGATAGTCATAGAAGAGTGAACAGAGAGCTGACCTATGCATCTGGAAGACCCCATTTCAGTTCTGCCTTTGACACATATTGGCTGTGTGACCCTGGTCATCCCTTAACCTCTCAGCGGCTTGGGGACTCCCTGAACCTACATTGCTGAGCAAGTGCTGACTTGTATTGGTAGAGGAGCTTCCTTATCCAGAATTCCTCAAGACAATGAAATCATAGATCTAGTTCACAAACAAGGGTAAACAAATAGATTTTTTTGCACAATACCCATGGCAAACCTTTAAAGTTTTCATTGAAGCCTTCCCCAATATGGCAGCCAGAAAGTCTCTGTCTCCCTTGGCTACCAAAGGCTCATCTCCCTTCTTCATGCCAATGACTCTCATCTCTTTCTATGTTGGCACATTGATGTCTTATTTGCCCAAATAGACTATGGGCTTCCTAAGGAAAAGGAATGTCTCTTGTTGATCTCCAATTGAGTTGAATTTGAGACCGTCACTCCCTGCCTACACAGGGCCCGTCACCATCACCATGAAAATCAGTCATCATCACCATCATCCAATGATCTGTGAGTGTGCCAGTGTGGACATGCTCTACATTTCCCCAGATTTAACCTCTCTGTGTCTTAGAAAATGGTCTTTGATAGTTCCTGTGGCTAAAAATCTCATTCTTCTGTGGAAAACATGACAACAGGCTTGTCTAGACTTAGAAAAGCTAGTCTCCAGAAGGTAGACAGCAATCCATCACTAGACCCAACAAGAACAAATCCAATCCCAGACTCTCCACGTTGGAATGAAGCTCTTTGGCCATCAAATCCTATTCGAATCTGAACACAATCTAGTCTGTGCTATGTAAGACCAGTGATTGTGCACTTGAAAGACCCAGTGATGAAGAACATGGTGCATACCCTCCAATCCAATTCCCCTACAGAAGGGATTCTGAAGCTAGGCCCATGAACTTTGTTATTTACACTGAAGAAGCCCGCCCCCTCAGAGCCCCCATTTAAGGAGGGCATCCAGCCTGGCCATTTCTTCATTTCCTACAAGGCTGGGCTCCTCTGGACTTCATCATGCCTGTCTCCAACTCCTTTCTCCCCCTTCTCCCTTATCAGTTTTCTTGTTCCCTGGCTTGCATCCTTTCCCCAGCCCTTAGCCTAGAATTCAGTAAGTGCTTAATAAATGTTTGTGGACTGACTGACTCTACCTCAGTACCATTGGTTTCCTTTGTAATGCTGTATATTTGATTTATGCATTTAAAAACACAACTCAGAGATGGGTCCTTGGGTTTCTCTGGACTGTTAGAAGGCCCCAGCCACAAAGAAGGTGAAGCTGCCCTGGCTAAAACATCTTCAACAGGTGACCATCCAGCCTTCACTTTGCAAACCTCCCATGATGGGAGTCCTGCCCACCTTAGGGCAGTGTTAATTATCAGGAAGTTGTGTGTATAAGTATATGTGTGTATGTGTGTGCGTGTGTGCATATGTATACGTGTGTGGGTGTGTGCATGTGTGTGTGTGTGTGTGTATGTTTTCCTTGTGTCCAACTGAAATCTGCTCCTCTGAAATCTCTCATGCTGGCTCTCAGCTCTGCCCTCTGAGACAAGGCAAAACCAGCTGCCTCCTTCTGGCATTTGATGGCTCATTGTCTGTCCCCTCTCCCCACCTCCGACCCACTTCTTGGGTCCACACCATCCTTGATTACTCCCACTCACTGCACGTTCTTCCAAGGAACGCAAGTCCCACAGTGATTGTTGGCTAAAATGATGTGAATCATCAAAACTTTGTGACCACTTGCAAATGTAATTGAGACGAAAGCTTTCTTTGGCTTTCATTGAGCTGCGTGGTTTTCTAAGCTACAGTGTTTATCTTGGGAGGAACTTGACAAATCCTAATTTGTTGATCAATTCATGGCTAGTGCGGCCACAGCCCTAAGAGAGGCTGAGAAAAACAAGAGAAAGACCACTGGGGTTTGAAGTGGGGGAACTGAGTTCAACTCCTGCCTCTGCCACTTCATTCTTGTGTTCCCTCCCCACCTTCAGTCTCAATCTCTCCCTCTGTAAAAACTATATGGTTTCTAAGGCATCTTCTACCTCAGCTTCCTAGGAGCTGAGGAGGCCTCCTTGGCCACAGCTACTTCTGCATCTGCTTCCATCAGTAAGCTGAGGTTGAGAAAGGGAGATTCTGGAGGCTTCCTGCCCGCATCTCCCTAATTGAGGACAAAGTTTGTGTATCATCAACCCTTGACTGGAGGGATTCATTCCTGCTCCTCTTGTGTGTCCTGTATTGCCACACTGGTCATAGCAGCAGGAGACAGCAGCTGCTGGTGGCGATCCAGAGGAGGGCACCAGGTTCTGACCTGTCTGAAGCCATCTGTAGGCAAGAGGAAGGGCAGTGAGAGCCCCAGACCTCAGACTGGGTCCTTGAAGGAAGGGTCGATATTGCTGGTGACTTCATGTCCTCAGTATCTGACACAGGGCTCAGCACATATTAGACACTGGATAAACTCCTGTTGCATGGAGTTAAATTCAATTGAATTATTTCAAATTCAAAGCCTTTATGCTGTGACCATGAAGTCCAATCCTTTGGAAGGAAGGACAAGGAGAAGCCAAGTGAGCCTCCTTTGTAGCAAAGTAACATGGTGGTGGGCTGGTGGTAACTCCCCAGTGCTAGTATGTGTCTGGGAAAAGCCTTAGGCATTGGGCTGTGCTGTGAACAGCTGTGGATCTCCGGCCCAGAGGATACTGATAGCTGGTCAATAATGCCTCTGGGTCACCTTCCATGCCAGATGACACAGGAGGCTTACTCCTTGCTTAAGACTATGGAGAGCTGAGCAGCTATGGGGGCCTTTGCACTGGACTTGACTGGGAGGGATTCATTCATTTAGGCTACGAAAGTCCAGATGCTAAGAGCCAGAGAGCATTGTGGTCATTGAGAATTAGAAGAATATTCATTTTACAAAGTGATGCCTGACATTTTCCAGGTCCTTCTCGATTGTCAGGAACTTTACATACATCACACAACTGGATCCCTACAACCTAGTGAGGTAAATAGATACATGCTAGAGTCTTATCCCCATTTTACTGATAAGAAAAGTGAGGCTTTAAAAGGATAAATGATTGTCCCTTGATTTCATAACTAGAACAGACTAGTGATGATTCATGCAGGGCCTTCTCAGTTTCAGTTCCTGTCCTATTCCCAGTTTGGCTTCCTCCTTGGACAGCCAGAAGGATCTTTAAGATAAACCCGTTCCAACCGTACTGTGACCGAGGAGGAGACTGCAGGCCAGGCACGGCCATACCTCTCCTGCAGAGCCTAATTCAATTCATTGTGTTCATTACCTTCATTTTCCATGTTCCTTTGGTCTGGTGACTTGAAAATATTTGATCTGGGAAGGGTGTGTCCATTCAGGAGAGCTTACAATGGATTTGCAAGACTGCCTGGGCCATGAGAAAGGCAGAGACTTGGGCTGCTGGGTGGATGGGGTGCCTCCATCTTCAATGTGGAGTCCATTACTTGGAGGCTGGACGCTTGATTCAATTAAATCCTAAATTCATCCTGCTTAGCAGCTGAAGACCACAGTGAACGGTTGCTCTCTAATGGTGAAATGCCCCCTTGGAGCTGCTGGGTTTTGATTTATTGGGAGAAGCCAGCAGGGCAGAACTCACGGCGGGGCTGATTCATGTCAGCTTCTGTCATCAGTTTTCACTTAGCTTCTTGGCCAGCTCTGACATGGCCTCCCTCAAGGATCCAGAAGAATCTGAGACTGATCCAAGATCCAGCTGGCTGGCCAGGGAGGGCCTTGTGGAAGGCGGGCGGCCCTTGTGGAGCAGGGAAGATGAATGGAAGGGGAGGCAGCCCCATGTTCTGATCGGGCTGCTTTCTGTAACTCCTTCTTCCTCTGCAGGAGTAGCCTGATGCCAGGACCACACTAGCCAGGGAAGCAAACCCAGGACATGTTTGCCGCTCACCACACACATGGCTCCCATTTCCTGCCCTGCCTTGGAGGCTGTGAGAAGGAACCCAAATGCTCAGGCAGCCTTTTCTCCCCTCCCTCGGCCTCCTGGACCCAACAACTGTCCCCATTTCACCCAACCCTGACTGGTCCATGCACCTGAGGGGCAAGCAGAAAAGGGGCACCCCCACAGGCTCTGGGAAGGTCAGATGCCACCAACGTCCCTTTTGGTGTTGTCTGACATGGTGGGCAATGTGGGCACTACCATGTCCCAAAGAGGCACTGAATGTATGTTCTGCCTGTTTCCTATGCACATGAAAGTTTCTCCTGTTTTCTACAGGGAGAAAATAACAACTGTTCTGTTGTTTATGAGAAGGGACCTGAAACCATGGAACATCTGATTCAATAGAGAATAGAGATTATTTAGGCCCAGAGAAAACTTAGAAATGGGATGCAGAATGTCTGAGCTGGGAGACACCTTGGAATAGAGAACACAGAATGTTAGCACTGGGAGAGACCTGAGAACATCAGAGCAGAAAGGGACAGGAGGTCTTGGAACCCCGCCACAGTCATTGCCCCAGTAACAACTCCAACTAAAATGACTCCAACCTGTGGCCCTTTAAAGGTGGTGGTTGTTGTTCAGTAACGTCTGACTCTTCATGATCCCATGCACCAGAGAGGGCCAGCCCTTCTGCCCTGCACAATCTCCCCAAATCTGTCCAGACTCACAGTTGTTGCTTCCATGATGCCATCCATTCATCTCCTCCTCTACCATCCCCTTCTCCTTTCATCTTTAGTCTTTCCCAACATCAGGGTCATTTCCAATGACTCCCCATGTTCCCATTATGTGACCAAAGTATTTACGTTTCAGCTTCAATATTTGACCTTCCAGTGAATGCCCTGAGTTAATTTCTTTAAATACTTAAAGGTTATACCATGCTTTCTTCACAAAGTCATAAAGTTCCTAATGCAAGTATAATTAGTCCCATTTTACAGATGAAAAAATTGAGGTTGAAGAAAGTACAATGACTTGCCCATGACCACCCAGTTAGTGTCAGGCAGGTGTCTGAACTTCTAAGGCAGTGGTCGTAACACGGCCCTTGGACACCTGAAAAGGACAACAAAAACAAACGTGTTGACTTAGTTGAAAAGAAACAGAAAATAATCTGTTCCAACTCTTTATTTAATAGGGGAAGAACCTGAGGCCAACAAAAGGGAGGTGATGTGGCCAGAGTCACACAGCCAGCTGGTGGCACAGGCCAGATTTGAACTCGGGTCTTCTACCGCCCATTGTTCCTTCCATAAATCACAGGAGCCTCTCCAGCTGCCAAATGGAGGAATTTCTAATAAACTGAAGGAATCCTTCCCACATCCTCCCCAGAATCCCCAGTGGATAACTCCAGCAGAGCTTACCAGGCACATGGTGAGACATGATTGGGAAACATCAGTATCTGATGAACCTTAATGATCTCCATGTGCTAACATGGGCCACGTCACCAGGCTCCATGCAGCTCTGTGACTGGCAGCCTGAAGCCTGAATGCTGTGGGATACTAATGACCGAGTATGGGCTGAGAAAAGAAATCTCATTTCCACCACTCCAGAAGTCTGTCGGGTGGAAGAGTTATGGGTATGGATAATCCCAGGAAGCATCAGCCACCATGGGCAAGCATCAGCCACCATGGGCAAACATCAGCCACAAGCTTTCTGTGGAACTTTCTGGAGGTCTTGCCCTGTGCTAGGCATTGGGGCTACAAAGGAAGGTCAAACCCAGGACCTCCCTGCAGGCTCATGTTAGAATGATGGAAATGATACGCAAGAAACCCCCCAAATTTAGGAGATAGATGCAGCATAAGTGGAAGGTAATCAAGGTTTCCTGTAGAAGGCATGGTTTGAACTGAGCCTGGAAGGAAATCCAGGAATCTTGGAGATGGAGCTGAGGGGAAAGAGTGTTCTAGAAATGGGGTGAGCCAGTGAAAAGAGACACTTAGAGGATAAAGCGTATTGGGCAAGGAATGCTAAGAGGTCGGGGTGCCTGGATCATGGAGAACATGTAAACACCTGGGAAAGGTGAAAAGGGGACATTAGCTGCAAAAACTAATGTGTATGTGTACATATGTGTGTATGTACACATATACACATACACACATACACATATATTATATACATATATAAGTACATACCTATGTGTCTATATCTCTATGTATCTATGTAATCTGTCTGTCTAGTCTATCTATCTATCTGTCCAGCTGTCTGTCTATCTAGCTATCTGATCCTGGAAGTAATAGAAAGAAGGTTATTCAGTTAATCAAATAAATATTTATTAATCCATACAGCATGTCAGGCTCTGCGCTAAGCATTGAGGATTCACAGAAAGGTAAAAAGACAGACCTTGCCATCAAGGAGCACCCAGTCCCATAGGGGAGGTATGGAATATGGGGATGGGGGGAGGGGGAATGACAGGCATGATGAAGTCCTAAAGCTAGTCTGAAATGACGAAGTGATGCCTCTGGCCTCCTCTGTCCATGGTGGGAGCTGGAGGGGGCTCTCTATTGTCTACCCTGCACCCTCTCTAATCAGAGTGGGAAGGTGCTCCAGGGGCAGCAGGTTTGGAGGAGGTGGGAGTTTCAGAGGTGATTTTATCTTGCACAATGATGAGTTTCTGGAGATCGTGAAGGTGAGGAGAACAACCTGGTGGGAAATGAGAGGTATTAAATAAGAGAGTGACATGATCACACCTGCATTTTAAGCTGAATGGGATGGACTGAAGTGGGGAGAAACTGAGGCAGGCAGACCCTGGCCCCCCCAGCATCTTCTGGCATCGTCCAGGAGTGAGGTGGTGAGGTTCTGCACTAGGGTGGGCAGGGGCAGAAGAGAAAAGAGACTTACTGGAGAGATGCTATAATGTAGAAAAAGAGTTTGTGATGGATTGTATATGAGGGGAAAGAGAGAGTGAGGCCAGTTATTGAGACTAAGTGCCTGGGACGATGGGGGTGCCCTCTATAGAAACAACAATGCTAAAATAATCTAATAGATAGGGCGGGGGGCTTCAAAAAGAACTTTACAAGTATTTGATCTTTTCAGATGCTCTGGGAGGGAGGTGCTATCATCATCCCCATTCCACAGATGAAGAAACTGAGGCACATTGAAGGATTTGGCAGAGCCCCAAAGCTAGTAATTGTATCCCAAGCACTTGGCACAGAGGTTGGCCCCTGGCAGATGCTTTATTAAATTCTCATTGACTTGACTTGTGGATTTGGGGATATGAAGTAAGGTAAAAAAAATGCTCCCTGCCTTCACGGAACTCATATTCTAATGGAGGAGACAAGAGAAATACAAAAAGGTGAATATGAGCAAACAATCACATAGATTAAAGCGTTTATATTCTAACATTGGGAGATGATACATGTGTCCTCTCAGAACTCTACTATCAGAGGTCAAAGAAAGTGTTTAATTAAACAGAGGACTTGAGACTGGTTCTGTTATAAGAAAGCAGTTGGTGGCACAGTGGACAGATCACTGGGCCTGAAGTCAGGAAGACTTGAGTTTGAATCTAGACTCACACATTTACTAGCTGTGTAACCCTGGGCAAGTCACTTAACCTCTGTGGGCCTCAGTTTCTTTAACTATAAAGTGAGGATAATAGCACTTGTGTAAGGATCAAATGATGTGCTCTTAGCACAGTGCTTGACACATAGTAGGGCTGCTTAACAAATGCTTATTCTCTTTCCCCTTCCCTTCTTGAAGATCTTAAAAGAAAGGAAAGAGATGGGAAGAGGCATATGTTAAGGGAGGAACAATGAGGAAAATGATCTCACATAACTGGGATGTGTTAGTAGAAGTCTATAAAAACAAGGAGGAAAAGAGAGAGGTAATGGGGAATACTTAAATCTTCCTCTCATCTGAACTTGTCAAAGAAGGAAAGAATACACACATGTATACACACATGCACATGCACACACATGTGCACAGACATACAAACATATGCACAGTTGGATACAGAAATACATTTTATTCAATAATGAGGAAAGGAGAGAAAAGAAAGAGGGCAGCAAGAAGGAATGATTAAAGAAGGATTAGTTCTAAGGAAAACAAATTCTTTCTAAAGAAAGTGGATATCAAAGACAGACTTAAAAGAAAAAGATAAAAGGGATAAGAGCCTAAGAACTTCCATGAGCCAGAGCAGAGGGGCAGGAGAGCCATAACAGATTACACCAAATCTAGATCTGAGGTAAACTCATTGCTTTTCTCTCACCATCTTCTTTAAGAAGAAGGAGCAGGAAACTCTGAGAAGGAAAAGTATAGAAGGGTGGTAAATATAAAATTTATAACCATATCTACAAATGTGAATGGTATCAACTCACCCACAAAATGTAAAAAAAAAAAGAATGAATCAAAAAGCAATATTCAACAAATATTGGTTATAATAAATACACTTCAGTGAGAAATATGCAGGTAGAGCTGAAATAAGAGGTACAAGTTTCATCTGAAGTAACAAAAAAGGGGGTAGCAATCATGACTTCAGACAAAGCAATGATACAAATAGCCTTAATTAAAAGAAATAGACAGGGAAATTATTTTTGTTAAAAGGTAAACCAGAGGTGTCAAGCATGTAAGTCAAAGGTCAAAAGATTCCTGAGTGCAGTCCAAACTAGATTAAAATGCAACTTGGAAATGGTAAATAAAACAAATAAAGATACAATATAACGCAGACAATGTTAACATGTGGTTTTCTAAGTTAACATGTGGCCCACAGGTATCCTTAGGTTCATTTGAGCATCCTCAATCTCTTTTAGAGCTTGATATCACTGCGTTTTCTTGTGGTTCAGCTGTTTAGATCATGCCCAAGTCTTTGTGACTCCATTTGGGGTTTTTGTGGTGAAGATACTGGAGTGGTTTGCCATTTCCATCTCCAGCTCAGTTCATAGATGAGGAACTGAGGTAAACAGGGTACCTGTGAATTATTGATACCAAACATAAGCCAAATGGCACATCATCCAAATATTTAAAGGAAAAGTTAAATTATACAGTGAAATAAACATCAAAACTACAATAGCAAGGGATTTCAATTTGCCCCGCTCAGATCGAGATACATCTAACCAAAACACAAACCAGAAGTGAAGGACGTGGACAGAATTTTAGAAAAGATAAGAATGATTAACTTCTGCAGACTATTAAATGGGAATAGACAGGGTATTTCTATGTCTTCGTTGTGTGTGGCATATTTATAATTAACAACATATTAGGGCATTCAAATCAGACAAATGCAGAAAATGGAAATATTAAATATATCTTTCATGAGCCACAATGCAATAAAATTGTGTTTAATAAAACTCCACTGAAGAAGAAATTAAACATTAATTAGATAATCAATAACTTGATCCTAAAGAATTAGTGGTTCAAAGGATAAATCATAAAAGCAATAGGTCATCTCATAAGAGATAATTAAAGCAATCAGCCATAATACCAAAAATTGGGGGATACAGCTAAACCAGTCCATATCGGAGAATTTATATCTCTAAATACTTTCATCATTAAAAGAGAGAAAGATTTGATGAACCAGGCATGTAATCAAAAACAAAAGCTAGAAAACCAATAAATTAGACCCCCTAATTAAATTCCCAAATAAAAATCCTGAAAACCAGAGATTTAAAAAAAGAAAGCCAATACAAAATAACACATTGAATTGATAAATTCATTTAGGATCACTGTTTTTATTGTCCATCCTTCATTTTAGAAGCAGACCAATGGCATCACAGGGTGATGTCTTGATTTGTGTGAACTGGATTGAAGTGAGGGAGAGCTGCACGAAGGCATCAGCCTCAGTCTCTCTTCCAGGGTCACTGAGGTCCAGTGGCAGGACAAAAGTCATGATGCCTGGTGGTGGCTCTGGGATGTACTGGATGACCTTGGCATCATTGATATCTGATCAAGCTCTAAGTGCGCCACAGAACCTGCTTCAGTCACCTTCAGGGCCGTGGGAACAAATTGTTCTTATCCACCCATTCTGCAGGGGGAAGTCTTCACATGCTTGGAGTAGATATTCCTCTAACTCACTGATGGGCTTAAGCCGCATCAGTTACCTTCCAACTGGTTTAGCCCCTCTGCCAAGACTGATGTGACTGCTGTGCAAGCTACAGATTCCTGGAGCCACAGGCAAGAGTTGGGTGAAGGTGGACACCAAAGGTGGATGAGTAGCCCTGAACAGGGCTCAGAAACCCTCACCCCAGAGGTGCTAGGCTTTTCTGAAAGCCCCATACACCCCTTGCACCATAGTAGGTGTATAATAAATGGTTAGCAAATGATGAATGAGAGATAAAAACCAACAGTTATTTGACCACAAGTGGATAGATGGAGTCAGTGAAAGAGAGGAGTTGAGGATCACACTGAGTTTCTGAGTTTAGATGATGGTGAGTTGGGAGTGCCCTCAGCAATAACAGGGGATGTTCAGAAGAAGGAAAGTTTGGGGGGTGGAGATAATGAGTTCAGTTTGGACATAATACATTTGAGATGTCCCTGCATCGGTTTGAAATGTTCAGAAACTGCTATTGATGTGAGAAAATGTAGGACTATATCTTTGCAGAGACAGGAATTCAAACCCATGGGAGCTTGGAATCACCAAATGAGAAGAGTATGGAGGGAAAAGGGAAGGAAGCCCCAGACAGAGTCTTGAAGGACGCCTCTAGTTAGTGGGCATAAGTAGATGAAGAGCCAGTAAAGGAGATTGAGGAGAGTCAGACAGGTAGGATGAGAACCAGGACAGTGTAGTGTCATGGACACCTAGAAAGAACACAGTCTCCAGGACAAGAGGGTGATTGGCAGTGGCAATGGCTGCCCAGAGGTGGGCACCGAGGAAAGGTCTTTAGATCCGGCAATTAAGACATCATTGCTGACATAGGACAGAGTGGTTTTGGTGAAATCGTGTGGTCTAGGTCAAGATTAAAGGGATGTTAGAAGGGAAAGAAAAGAGGGCAAGTGGAGGCACTGATTAAGGACAACTTCGTTAAGATTAGTCAAATACGGGAGGAGAGATACAAGTTAACGGGTAGCAAGGATGCTAGAATCAGGTGAGGGGTTTCTGAAGTTTTTTGGGGGGGGCAATAAGTATAAATATTATTTATCTTACAGGATGATGGAGGAGCCATCATTTAGGTAGGGGTCAGATCTCCGTGTCTCTCTGAACTTGTACATGAGACAAGTTTAATACAAGATAGAATATGGTGGGTATATACAAGAAGGAGCCAGAAGAGCTGGGTTCTAAGCCGAGCTTTGCCTCCTACTAACTTTTTGGATTTGAGGTCTTTGTTTCCCCTCCCTGGGATTCATTTTCTCCATTTATAAAATGAGTGTGTTGAGCACAAGTGCTCTCGAAGGCATTTCTCCTCTCTGATCCTCTACATTCTGAGGGCCTTCTCAGCTCTGACATCCTCTGTTCTAAAAGACCTTCCCACATCTAGCATTCTTACTTTTAAGGACTCACCCAATTTCTATATTCTATTTTCTTAAGTCTCTCTAGATTCTGATGTTTTATGTGCGGAGATCCCTCAACCCTGGCCAGCTCTGACAGTCTTTGTTCAAATGTCCCTCCCACCTCTAAAATTCTGTGTTCGAATGTCCCTCTCAACTCTGACATTCTATATTTTAACATCTCTCCCACCTCTGATATTCTATGTCCTTTTGTTTTTTGAGGTTTTGTAAGGCTCAAAGGGTGGCAGTATAGACATCCCTACCCTCTTCTACCCCAATCTTCTCCAAGGGAGATTTTAATCCAACCAGGAGGGGAAGGAGAAGATTAGAGACAGACAGCATGACTGGTATTCTATTTTCCAAAGTACCTCTCACCTCTAATATTATGTTCCAAGGTCTCACCTAGTTCATATATTCTATGTTCCAAAGTCTTTCCCAATCCTGATATCCTATATTCTAAGTTTTCTCCCAGCTCTGATATCCTGTATTCCAAGGTCTCTCCCAGTTTTAATTTTCTGTGTTCTAAGGAACTTTCCAGGTCTGATATTTTGTGCATCAAGGACTTCCACAGTTTCGATCTTCTGTGTTTCAAAGTCCCTCCCAGTTCTGGTATTCTATATTGAAGGTCCCTCTGAACCCTGGCCTTCTCTCTTGGTCTAGGGTTTCATTCAACTCTAATATTTCTGAGTCCTATTGACTGTGCTCTGTGCCTCGGTGAGGCGGAGGGAATGGAATAGGCTGTGTCTTCCTTCTAGGAGCCACCCAAAGGGAGGCTGCCCAACTTGGCAGGGTCCCGAATTCTGTCAGCATTGGATTGCCACATGGGTTTGACTGCCATCCTGCCCGAAGGCAAGGTCTGGACTTGATGGTCATTTGCTGACACTGGCTTAGGCCTTATGGAATGATTCTAAAATAATTATGAACCTTGCTTTATTTTTCTTCCATGTTTATTTCCAAACAGAATAGGAAAGAACATGGCCTGTCACCCGATCTTGTCCTTTTCAATGAGTAACGGGGCTGTTTTTAAACTCCACTGTCATTCCTGGGAAGGAGAAAACACTTCCAACTTCATTCCTGCAGAGTGACTGTTTCCTTTTAATAGGATAATGTTTAAGAATCTGCATAACGATGTTCACAGAGCTCTGAAATTGATCCCGATGCTCAATTGGATTGGACATGGCTGTAAAGAAAGGTATTTTAACTGATTTCTGTGTACACTATGTTCCTGTTTAATTGTTCACTTTCCACTGGCTCCTTCCCAGGGAGCTCCCACAGAGGTCCTGAAGAGACAGACACTGCTTGGGTTCATCCCTGACACTCCCCAGCAGCCAGGGAGGAAGTCTTCCTGCAAGAAGAAGCTTGGTGAATTTCCTCATTGTCACAAAGTGACAGTGACATTTTTAAAGATGGCCAGCTGCTGGCTGTGAAAGACAGGAGAAGGGGACAAGTCATGGTCTGTCCTTTTTCATTTGGAAATGAACTTGGAAGAAAAATGAAAGACATTCCTATGTCCTAATTGTTTTAGAGTTTTTCCTTCAGGGATTCCCAAATTCCATGAAATGATCAAATGAGGTAATCTTTGTAATGACTATAGCATGGGGCTAGCACATAGCCGGTCATGCAAATGCAATTAATATTAATAATGATAATAGTGTACCTGGCCTCAGATACATACATGATGAGGTTTGGTGGTGGTGGCTGGTGTTTTGTTTTTTCAACTGAAGCTGTGCTTTAATAGCAGAGGGAACTCAGAGTGAGAAAATTTCCTCTAATGATGCCGGTGACCTCTTGCTTGAAGGTGGTCAGGTATCTCTGCTCTGCCAATGAGCTGGGAGCCAGGGAAGGGACCAGGGCACAGGCCAGCCTGGAAGGGTTATCAGAAGAGGAGCTAATATGAGAAGGGTATCACCTACACCGTAACTTAGAATGTTGGTGGGCAGAGGTTGATTAATTGTTGTCTTTAATCTCCTGTGCCTGAAACATAGTAGGCTCTTTTCGTTGCTATTTCACCTTCCTCAAGATTAACAGCTTAAAAAGTGCCTCAGTCAGTCATTCAGCAAGCAGTTTGCAAGTACCTACTTTAGGACAGAATGCCCTCCATTCTGAAAAGACCATGAAGCATCCCTTCCATCACTGCTGGGGAGGACAGTGGTGATTTTTGAGAGAGCCTGTGCATTTGGGGAGATGAGTATTGAGGGACTCGGAGGCAGATTCCAGTGATCTGAAGAAACAGTGGAGATCACAGGTGGGCACCACCATGCCAAGATACAGATGACTTTTTCAAGGAAATTGGCAGTGGAGAGGAAGACATAATTGGATGGTGGATAGGGTATGAGATGTGGAGTCAGGAAGACCTCATTAAGGAATCTAAGTACTCTCTTAGCATCTCCTCCCTTCATTTGGGTGTCAGTGATGAGTTGATTTTTTGGGGGGAGAGGGGAAGCTTTCAGTTTCTCTTTCCATGTGAAATAGTTATTTGTATTGGTGAGAAACCACAACTAAGATGGGAATGAAATAGTAATTCTTTTTCTGATTTTATATATATATATATATATATACATACATATAAACATACATACATATGTGTTGTAAGTATGTATTGGACAATACCACTCTTTCTTATTCAGTGTCTTATGCCTACCTTGCTTTCATCTCTGATAAATGCCTTCTAAAAATCTCCCATGGCATAGCACTATGAGTTCACTATGCAGGTACATCCTTAGCTTTTATTTGTGTCTTCAGACTTCCATTCTTGAGAGATTCTCATCCTCTTGAGGAGAATGACCATGCTGCACTTTAGTAACAATAAAGGCAGCTAACATATAGAAAATATTTTAAAATTTGCAAAATTCTTCCCATACAAGATTTCACTGAATCCTCACAACTCTTGGAGGTAGGTGCTATTGGTATCCTCATTTTACAAATGAAGAAACGGAGACAGAAATTAAGTGCCCAAAGTCACAAAGCTAGGAAGTGTCTGTCAAAGGATTTGAACTCATGGCTTCCTAATTCTGAATCCCTTATGACACCTAGCTACAACCTTTCTCTGAACTCTTTTAAATCCACTCTTTCAAGAGCTAGAATGTATGTCAAACTGTGCCCAGCTTGGTTCTTCTTGCCTGTCATAATTCTAAGAAGCTGTTCACGGTCACTGTCCCAAGGTTTCCATCACTTCTATTTTGGTCATCAGATCCTTCTTGTTGATCAGAATCATAGCCAGGGTAGACATTCCCCTCAACACTTCCCCTACCTTCTGAACAATGAGATTTCCATTAAGTTAAGGTACACAGCTGATATCCCCATTACTCAGATACTCTGCAATCTGTTTCCAAACTCCTGGCTTGTTTTTTCGGTCTGGCTAGATGGTCTGTAGGATACCACCACCTTAACTTCACGTTGCTTCTCCCACTGTTGATCTCCACCCAAACACTCTCCACCACATGGTTCCAGTCAAACCAGTCTGCTAGTTATTCCCTAAACTGTCTTTACTTTAATCCCTTCTTTTCACCTTCTTATGTCTGGAATACCTTCCCTCTTTGCTTCTGCTCCTTAAACACACTACCTTCCTTCAAAATGCAGCTTTGTATCACCTTCTAGAGGAAATTGACTCCATTTTAATGGACAGGAAAAGACTGAGCATTGGTGTAGGAGCTATCCCTGACTGGCTCTCAGTGAATAGTCAGGCCATTTTTATTAATAATAAGAAAAAATTGTAACAAGACAATATGGAATACAATTAAGAAGATTTAACTATGAATTATTTAAGTAAGCTATTGTAAATCAAAAATGAGAAGTGAACAGCAGAAATTACATCAACACCAACTATAATGATTTTCTTAAGGAGTTAAACCAATATAAATTAATTGTTACAACAAGGAGATCAAAAGTGTCAAACTCCATAAAAATTTGCCTCATTTGCCAAATAGAGAAAGGTATATGCCAAAGTAAACAATGGATTAAATATGAGTTTATTTATAAAATTTTAAGAGGAAGGATTTTAGACAATTCTGTGAAGTATCATTTACTAAAGTAGAGAGAAGTGAAGGGTAAAACCAGTTTAAATAAAGCTTGAAAAAAATGCCAACGAAGCCAGGTCATCCCTGGGCGTTCAAGAAGGAAAAATGGGAAAACCAACAGGAAAAATGGAGAACGTTTGGAAAAGCTATTTTGACAAACTACACATTTTTTTCCATCAAGGATGGTGGAACCACCACAGGAGGGCTGTAACACGGCAGACCCTGTGGTGCTTACAGAGGGAAATGCACCTTTCTTTTTTTCATATTGTTGGCTTGTATATGTGTATATTTACATATGCACACAATATCCAGAACATGTATATACATGCAAATATATTCACTTACAAGTCAAGACATCACCTTCCTGATGTCAGGAAGGTGATGTCTTGACTTGTAAGTGAATTGGCTTTAAGTAAGTCAGGGCTGTGCAAAGTTACCAGCCTCACTCTCTCCTCTGGAGCCATCTGGGTCCAGTGACAAGGCATAGATCAGGACAACTGGAGATGGCCTAGGACACAGTGGGGGATTTTGACCTTTTAAAGCTAAGGCCCTTCTCAGGTCTCAGTTTGACTGAGGCAATGTCCATTCGGTGAGTAAAGCTAAGTAATAAATAGAGCAAAAATGGCCTCTTTTACCTACTCAAAAAAAAAAATCAGTCTGGGAGAGGAAGACCTCAGGGTTACTAGTGACAGAAGGTATGATGCGATCAGAGGGAAGGAAGGATCTAGAACAAGAGCAGCAAGAATTGGAGAGATTTCATGGAGTCAGTGCCACCTTTTAGAGGCCTTGAAGAATGAACAAGTTTCAAAGTGCAGTGGAGAATCACCAACATACTTCATGGGGGCCAGGATGATATGAGGATGTGATTGGGGAGAGCTAGGAGGATGCTATGACTTGAACATAGAATATTTGAAAGGAAATCATAGAAATAATTCTAGGAAGAATAGTTGGAGTCAAATTGTGGAAGGCTTTAAATTTCAGGCTGAGAATTATCCCAGAGGCCATAGACACTTCTAAAGCAGGAGAGTTAGGACCAGGGTTAGCTCCACTCATTGCTAATGCTGTTTGGCATCTATGTGGAGGATGACATGTGGTTGGGAAGAGGCTTGAGGCAGGGAGACCAAGGAGAAGCCTATTACAATTGTCCAAGCTCCTTGTTATTTTCCTCTGAGACTATCTCCATTTGAGCTGGTCCATGCCTGGTATGTACAAAGTCATTAACATGTCGTTTCTCTCACTAAAATGAGAGGCTTGTCAGAGTATGGACTGTTTTTGCCACTTTTTATATCTCCAGCATGTAAGACAATCCTTAGTATACAGTAGGTGTTTAATAAATGCTTGCTGACTGACTGAGCTTTGACCTAGGATGGAGTCTGTGAAAGTGGAAAGAAAGGGATGGAGAGGTCATGGGGCAGGACTGACAAGGTGTGGTAACTGTTTGGGCGTGGAGGATGGGGGAGACTCAGCAGTGCTGGGGAGCTGATGGCTGGCCGTGGTGACCAGGAGGACTCTCCCAGGCTGGGACTCTGGGCTTGGCCTCAGATGGCGTCATGCTCCACTTGTCAGTGTGGGACTGGAGGCCAGTCTGGACTTTCTCACTTGACAAACTTCCATCTGTCAGGGGAGTCTGAATTCCCAGCTTATTCTCACATTTACCCCCAAAGCCTCTGAAATTTCAAAACAGCTCATTGTTTATCAAGGTCTGTCAAACAAGGCCTGGTATTTCTTGCAATTGTTTGTTTGAGCAGAAATTTATCCCCCCTCCCTCTTCCTTGTCCCCCCCCCCCAGTCACTGACTAAAGGGTAAGTGTTTAAACAAATAAACTCTGAGCAATATTCCATGAAAGATTGCTTCTTTTCGAGCTGGCTGGGCTTTCTCAGAGCTGATGGCATGAGCTGTTATTAGACCACAGCACCAAGGGCATTTCCACAAATCCATGGATTCCCTTTATCCGTCCCTTCTGTGCCCCAGAAGCATGTCCACAGGGTCATGTGGTGACACTTTGTAGAAGGAGTAAGGATGGATTCCAAGACAGGATTGACTATAAATGGCCCCTGGGCAAGAGCTCCCCACATGGAGCAGGTATGGAATCATGGAAAGGGAATTCAATTTGGAAGACCTGGGTTCTAATCCTGGGTTCTAATCTATGACCTTGGGCCTTTTCCTTTCAAAATCCCCAACTTCAGCTGAAAGGCACTTGAGGGGCCAAAGAGTCCGACTTGCAACTGAGTAAGGACACACCTTATACCACCTGCCTGACAAGCATAAGAGGCCTTAGCATTCAGAATCTTGAGCTCTACTTGAAGACTTTCCCAAGTGGGAACTCTCAAGGTAATACATATTCCCCTTTAGGGCAACTTGCCTGATGAGAGAGGGCAATCCCCACCCTTGCACCAACAGATCTAAATCTGATGCACTGATATCATCAGTCTCCCTACCTGCATCCTCAGAATAGTAGACCCATCCTGTATCTCTCACAGTTATTTTTCAGGGTCTAATGAGAAAATGGTTGAAAAAATACTTTGCAGGGTATCCTAACAGGAAGCAACAGCTTTTCTACCATGCTGTGAGTATGTCATCGCACTGTCCACACCTGAGGAAAAGCCCTTGTTCCACAGTCTCAAATCCCTCATGGCTCCAACATTCTCTGTTCTAAATTCCTTTCTATCTGACCCTGAAGTCTTTCTTAGGACTCTCTGGGGGTCTGTGTGGCCTTTCCATGGGGATTTTCTGGGGTCCCTCCAGGAATGCTCAGCACCACCTTGTCCAACCACTTGTTTATACATATAAAAAGAATGAGGATCCAGGAGATCTCACAAAGACCCCGGGTTTCCCACCAAGGAAGGAAAACTGCTGTGATTCCAATGCATGCATCTGATGCTAAATCGAGTTGGTTTTGCTCAACACTTATGTTGATCTTTTTCGACTCTCTATTTAGAGAGGATGGAAAAAAGAGTTTATCTAAATTTTAACAAAACATTCATCCAAGCTTCTGGTTCTATCACTGTAAAACAGATGGGGAGAAGGTGGCCAGAGAGTTGGACAGGTAGATAGGTTGTGAGCAGACTAAATGACTGGAGCAAAGGGAAACAATGAATGGTGGGTAGAGATTTGGGGCACCTTGGTACTACAATAGATAGAATGCCAGACCTGGAGTCAGGAAGACTTGAGTTCAAATCGAACCTTACCAGCTGTGTGACTCTGGGCAAGTCAATTAACCCTCTTTGCCTCTTTGCTCAAATGAAACACGAGATGCACAAATTTAGAGAATCCACTCCAAATCTTCACATGGACTATTTGTGCCCAACCTGTGGTACAGCATTCCAAACTCACATTGGTCTGATCAGCCACAGTTAGACACGCTGTAACTTGACTCTAACATAGTGATGTCATTTTGGTCCTTTTCGCAAATGAAGGACAACCATACCACGCTAGCTATCCTTCCCAGGTTAGTGTCCTAGGCAGACTTCATGTGTGTGCAATCCTTTACCCAGGTCTTTGATAATAAACAGTAAAGACTGAGCATAATTGAGGTGCCCTTCCAAGTGGATTGATATTATGTTATAAGTGTCATTATATAATACTGTCATAATGCATGTATTATTGTATATAATAACAATAATAGTTTCATAAAAATATTTACCCTTAGGTTTAAAAATTCCAATTAATAAGTCCCTAATCAATTAGACAGGATTATTGAGTTTGAGGCTATTGGATGAAAAGTAGATGACATCATACAGTAAACACCCTGTGGTTGTCTGGGAGAAACCAACACTCTTCGAGGGCCACACTTCACAGTGAGCTCAGATGAGGCTGAAACAGTCTGATGGTGGAAGATTTCCAGTTATCTCCCCTTTCCCACTAACTGTTCCATTAGAGAGACTGGATAAGTAACTGACTGTGAATCCAGCTGGGATGAGAGAGACTGAACTAGGTAGAGGCAACTCATCAGGAAAGGGATTCCACAAAGAACTGCCTTCAGAGTCCAGGAGAGGCTTTCCCTCGCAGGAACTTCATGAGGGCTGTGCAGTAGAAAGGCTGGGGAAAGGAATGGGGGTGCAGACATGTCTGTGAGTCTCAGCTAAAACCCATCTTTTTCATAGCCTTTTCCCAGGCCATCTAAATCCTGGGGTCTTTCCTCTGCTCATTATACCCTGTATATCACTTTCTTGTATATATCTGTTGTCATGTTTTCTCCCTCATTAGATAGTGAGCTCTTTAATGACGAGGACCATCTTTTGCTTCTTTTTGTATACCCAGCAAAGTACCTGGAACATAGTAGGTACTTAACCGATGTCTGTTGATTTTTCTATGCCTACTACGTGCCAGATTCTAGGCTAAGCACTTTGCAAATATTGCTCATTTGGTCCTTACATTCCTGGAAGACAGGTATTATGATCATGCCCATTATAAAGTTCAGGAAACTGAGCCAAACAGAAGTTAAATGACTTGCTCAGGGTCACACATCCACTAAGTATCTAGTACTCAGGTCTTCCTAACTCTCGGTCTAGTGCTCTTTGTCCTGAGATGGTCCCTAATGGTCTCTGTTTTTGGATAGATGAGAACATCTAGGAATATTGTTCATCTCTCTGTGCGTCTCCCCATAGACCCTTTGTGTATTTGTGGGAGAGTGTGTCCTATGCTTTTGGGGAAGAATGTTTTCGCAACCACTGGTCACACTACACATTTAATAGAAACTTTATTTTTATCCCGACTATTAGCGGGAAGCACAATGTTGTTCTGCCATTGTTGTATGGCTAAAACTCATGGAATGCTACCAGTCCCTTAAGAGTTAAAAAAGAGCAACCATGAGAGAGCCTGTAGTGGGTGCGATCAGTTCGCCACACATCACAGATAAGTAGGAATGAAGAGAATGAAGGTTGTCGCTAGAGAAATATCTAATCAAAAAGAAAATGGGCTGGTTGGGGGGAGAAGAGCTAACCATTGAACATCTCCATCATGCACTCCTTGGGATGCCCCCAGGTGTTGAGTAGACTGATGAGAGATCATGGGTCAGAATGGTTAGGTGGCCATCTAATGGTTAGAGTTAGAGGGAGATCCAACAACAACAACAACCTCAGCCTACATCATATGTCACAAGTATAAAAGCCTTTCTCAGCCATGGTCTCATTTCCCATCTCACAATGACACTGGGAGGTAGGTAGTTTGCAGAAGGAGAAACTGAGGCATAGAGCTATCAAGGAACTTGCTAAGGGTTGGACAGGAGATTCTATAGAAAGTGTATAGTTTGGAGTAGATGAGCATGAAGGAACATCCTGAATCCAGGATGCTGGGATTCCATGATCATAATTTAGTAAATGCTTGCCGGTGCTGTACAGTCAGTAAGTCAGTCAGTGCTGCTTTGTGGGAGAACGTTTTTCTTTGGGAAATCTGGCCTGTGTTGACACAGTCATTCATGTTAGTTCCCCACTGCTGTTTCCACTTGCTCTTAATTTTTCCGAGTTCTCTTTCCCTAATCAGATGGTCCAGAATTTTTCACACTACTTAGGGGACATGAAGATGGAAATTTTGAGTAAATTTGATGTGCCCAAAGAGTGTGTTATCCAAGAGTGAAAAGAAGAAAAGGGGGTCAGTCCCAGCTTAGGGTGTGGTGGCCACAGGGTGCAGAGAGAAAAGGAGAGTGTGTGGACAGGCGGGGCTGCTTCTTGATACATGGATACTGACAAAATAGCTGAAATAAAAGAAAAAAAACCTGAGACTTTCCATGTGTTTCATGCTTGCTGTGGAAAACTCTCTTGAGGAATTTAGGAAAAAGTAATGAAATTATTTGTGAAGTATACAATTCTCACTCTGATTAGTCTTCTGTTACATTTTCATGACTCAGATTTGTAAACACAGCAGGGTCCCTCGTTGCTGAATCCCACTCAGGCTGAATTTCTCTCCTAATGGTTCCCTAAGTTAGGGAACTCAAAACTGGGGCACACAAAGAGCCCTTGAAGGCACGACAGGTCTTTAGTCTGGGAAAGAGAAAACTGAGAGGAGATGCTGCACGATCTTCAAATACCCCATGCCTAGTATAATGGGATGAATATAATAAAGCTTTAAAATGTTTTTTGAACAAATAAGTGTGTGAATTACCTGGAGAACTTTGTTGTAAAGGACAAAGGAGACAAATATTTTGAATTGTTTTGCTCAAAGGAGAATCAGAATCCATGGTGGAGGTGACAGGAAAGTCATTTCCTCTCCAGTCTTGGCTCTGACATTGATTAGCTGCCCCAGTCCATCACAGCTGATACAAGACTTAGAGGCTTCCACCAAAGAGGCTGATGTGTCAGTAATGCTCAAAGGCCTTTACTGTCAGCAGGTTCAACCGATACCAAGGAAGGAAGAGTCACAAGAAGGGACACTGGGAATAAGTGGGAGCAACCAAGGAGAAAGACAAGGTACTGATGGAGGTACCATCAGTGGGGTGGATGGCCCCTTGGGCACAAGAATCTTTGGACCATGAGAGGAGTAGGAAATGAGTCAGTGATGGCCCTGCCACGGGATGCCCTCAGAACTTGGCACATACAGATTACACCAGGGTCTCATCATTCCATATAGTTCTGTGGGTCCATCATCTTTTCCAACTCTAAGGCAACTCAATGTGGGTAAGAATCATAGATTCTTTGGGGGAAAGGGTGGTTTTGGTTCAGTACATCTGACTAGTTGCCCATATCTGATGTCATAGGCGGGGAATGGGCAGGGATTCATCAGCCATCCTTTTTCACAGACTCCCACTTCACAAAGAACCTAATCCTAAAGTTGTCTATGGTCTGATTATTCACCAGCAATGGATACCCTCCCTCCCTTCTCTTCCCTAAATCTCTCCAGCTAATGTAGCCATCTCTTCAGGGACAGTGGCAGCATTTCACTGGAGAGATGACCTGGTAGAGTCCTCCCAGCTCCAACTGAGATGGGGTGTGTGTTAAAACATGCATTAAAGACATGTAGAAGTGACAGTGAGCTTGACCTAGATTCAAATCCCGCCTCTGAGATTTATGAGCTGTGTGACCAGAGGCAAGTCACTTAACTTGAATGAGCTTCACTTTCCTCATCTTTAAAATGGGTAATGAAAATGATGTCTGTAGCTCCTACCTCACACTAGATGGCACATATACAGTGCTTTACCATCAAAATGGCAGCTCTTATGAGTAGCATCATTACCTACCCAGGTCCTCCATTCCATTTGGGGCTCATCCTAATTGCTAGGAACATCCAATCTTAATTTCTCTCCCGGGACTTGACATTTATTTCACATTATTCTGTCTCCTGGGGTCAAACAGAACATTCATCATCCTTCCTCCACAAAGCAACCCTTCAAATGCCTATAGAGACCTTCCTTGGCCCCCACCCCAGCTTCTCCCCTCTAGGCTATATGTCACCAGTTCTTTCAATAGATCCTCCTATTACATGGTCTCAAGGCTCTTCCACTTCCTGTTCAGCCTCCTCTGGTTGCTAGCCAGGTTATCAACATCATTTCAACAATATAGCACCCTCCAATTAAAATGCATATGGACCCACTTCTGCTCTCATGGCCTCTGTTACAAAAATAAATAACTAAATGCCTACCTCTCCCCTTCCACAGATATGACATTCAGGAACAAAAATTGGAGCTTGCATCCACATGCTGGCAAAAGGAGGTGAAGACATGGAATGACAGATAGCACCATCCTCTTCCTCCCACTTTAAGACCTGATTGGGTTCATCCATCATACTGCAGAAGTCATAAAGATTCAATATTGTAAAAAAAAATACACCATGGTTGAATATGTTACCAATTAGCCATCCCACCACAGGGATGGAAATCGCACAGTGGTTTGTACTGGACATGCTGGGCTGCGGTCAGTGGAGAGAAATTAGGTTTTCTCTTTGCTCCAGGGCAAAACATTGGAAGCTACATGGGAAAGGGAAGTTTGAATTGGAGTGTGGGGATGCCAACCCCAGCTTGAGCTCTGAGTTGGGCTGATCCACACCAGGTGCTGGAGGCAAAACTGCCCTAGTTTTTATGCTCCTGGGCCACAGTACAGAAGATGTCAGCCTCTCTTGCAAACAGCTCCCATGGCCAGGACTCAGAGAGGCAGGGAGAGAAGCTGGCTTGAGGCTAAGTCCCGGCTGCCCAAGAGCCAGGATCTGGGAAGGCAGCAGGAATGCAGCTTCCGAAATGGTTGGCAGTGGGGAGCAGCATTGTGGAGGCCAGCGAAGTCTTGCTTATTTGCATGGCTCTTCACTGTCCAATTGTGTCACATCCTTCATAGTCACGTACTGGCACTCGCTTTGCTGATGATGTGCTGGGAGGAGGATGTGATGGTTTGATGGGGAGACCTTGCTTTCTGGGTTATATGACTAGCAGTACGCTCCCTAGGTCAAAGGGTATGGGCAGCCTAGGCACTTCAGAAATTCCAAGTTGCTTTCCAGAATGCTTGGACCAGGTCCACCAAAACTGTATGAGTGTGCCTGTCGTTTTTGGAGCTCCTCCACCGTTGACTATGTCTGTCTTTTTGTACTCATTTTTTTAAAATCTAAGATGGTTAATGAATTCATTAACATGAGCATGCAGATGGCTCCTGATTTTCCTCCTCATTTGGGATTGCTTCCTTTTTCTTTTTGTACTTTGTTCTTGAGTTTCTTTCCTTCCTGTGAGGCTGATTTCCATTGTAGAATGTGGTATTGTGGCCTGTGGTAATCCTTATTCTTCCTCTGAACCTTGGGTTTTTCAGAAATCTAGTCATGCTATGCCTGACTTTCCTCCCCCCAATTACAAACTTTAACAGAAGGAAGCATTCCTTCCTCCTAAAGTATCTGTCCTTTCCACCCCAACTCCCTGAGAGTGAGGATCGGAGCCAACACAGAATTCCC
The DNA here is from genome assembly GCF_028372415.1 of Notamacropus eugenii. Taxonomy (NCBI): domain Eukaryota; kingdom Metazoa; phylum Chordata; class Mammalia; order Diprotodontia; family Macropodidae; genus Notamacropus; species Notamacropus eugenii. The sequence goes on from NC_092872.1 coordinate 757,237,821, forward strand.
CCTTATTGCTTCCTGCACCTTTTGAAGGATGAAATTATCACAAAGGCAAGCTGAGAAGTTAATTGGCTGTTCTGCCTTTGGCAAGGAGAGACCTACTGCATGTGTCTGGATAACTGAAGTTCCCCTTCCCCACTCTGTCTGTCCCCAGCATCAATGAGAAGAGACCTACTGCCTCCCAATGGGGTCCATTCCATTTCCCAACAGCTGTACCTGTGGTCTTACCAGAATAGGGGACAGTCATCCTGTGGATTCAACACTCCAATCAAGTTTTCAGCACTGAGTTTATATGCAACATATCCCAGACAAGTTTAACCTTAGTCAATTAGTGCCTGTTGTGTGCCAGACACTGGGCTAGGTCTTAGGGAACACAACAAAAAGAAACAAAATGGTCCCTCTAGCAAGGAGCTAACACATCCCCTTCTTCTTCCTGAACTCTCTTGCTCTGTAGTCCAGTCAAACATCTCCTCAGCTTCCTTGGCTCAAGCATCGCACCATTGGATCCTATGGGTATTAACGTCCACTCTGATGTTCAGACTTCCTCCCATGGGCTGCTATCTGGTTCTGCCTCTTCAGTCATATACTTGGGAAGCTGATTTGTCTTTAAAATAATGGGTGAGACTTAACATTTAACTCTGAGATATTTAATCTTACTCAAGCCAGTCCAGTGTTCTAGCCTGTGAATTCATTTTGATTCAGGAACTTCTTATGGATCTGCTACCAAGCTGGCCAGTGAAGATTTTAAAAAAAATGAAAACAGTTCTTGCCCTCAGAGCTTACATTCTGTAAGAGCATTGTGAATTCTTAGCCTGCCTACACTGTTGGGTCGTATATCGGCTGTGTGTCTAGTCCAAAACCTGCCTGATTATCACAGGCCCAAGGCAAGATTCTCTTCAGCCCTCCTGCCCAGCTGACCTGGAGCCAGGAATGTTTTCTCTTTGGCTTCCTGACCATTTTACAAACCCTGTCAATCTGCGAATACCATCTCCCCATTTTGTAACTACTTAAGGTTGCTGCCTCCCCCTATGAGACTGGAAGATCCTTGAGGACCAGGACTGTCTTATTTGCTTGTGTTCCTATCCCTACCCTTTAGCATAATATTTATTTTTAAATTAATTTGTTTTCAGTTTTCTTTTTTAAATTTAAATTCATTTATTTGTTTTCATTTTTCTACAATCACTTCCATGAGTCTCAGATTTTGTCCCCCTTCCTCCCCTTTGCCTCCCCCTTCCCTCCCTGAGATGGTATGCAATCTTATATGAATTCTACACATTCATTCTTATTAAACACATTTTCACATCAGTTATGTTGTATAGGAAAATTAAAATGAATGGAAGAAACTATGAGAAAAAAGCCAAACCAAGATATAACACAAGAGAAAATATTCTGCTTCATTCTGCGTTCCAATTCCACAGTTCTTCTCTAGATGGCATTTTGCTTCAAGAATCCTTTGGGAATGTTTTAGGTCCTTGCATTGCTGTGAAGGGCTAGGTCTACCAGAAACAGTCCTCGCACACTGTGGCTGATACAGTGTACAGTATTCTCCTGGTTCTGCTCATTTTACTCAGCATCAGTTCATATAAGGCTTTCCAGGCCTCTCTGAAGTCCTCCTGTTCATCATTTCTTATAGCACAATACTATTCCATACATTCATATACCACAATTTGTTCAATCATTGCCTTGATTTTCTGTTCTTGGCTACCACAAAGAGAGCTGCTATAAATATTTTTATACATGTGGGACCTTTTCCCATTTTTATGATCTCTTTGGGACACAGTCCTAGAAGCAATATTGCTGGGTCAAACGGTATGCGCATTTTTGTGTAAAATGTCCCTTGGGCATAGTTCCAAATTGCTCTGCAGAGTGGCTGGATCAGCTCACAGTTCCACCTACAATGAATGCATGTTGCAACTTTCTCCCACCTTCTCCAACATTTATCATCTTCTTTTCTCATGTCAGCCAATCTGAGAGGTGCGATGTGGTACCTCAGAGTTGTTCTGATTTGCATCTCTCTAATCAATAATGATTGAGAACATTTTTTTATATGACCATAGATAGCTTTAATTTCTTCCTCTGAAAACTGCCTGTTCATATCTTTTGATCATTGGAGAATGACTTGTATTCTTATAAATTTGGCTCAGTTCTCTATATATTATCATAATATTTAGAACATGTTACATAATTATTTCTTTTTCATTTAATTCATTCATTCATTTCCTAATCCACTTGATCATATGATGATCTAGTTCTTCCTATTTCCCACAAGAATAGCAGGAGAGACTTTTCCAAATGCTTTGCTAATATTGAGGATTTTTCTGGAAAGGAGGTCAAGTTCACTGGATTACAATTTGGGGACTGTTTTCTCCTTTTCTTTTTTCCTTCCTTTGCCCTTCTGCCTTCCTGTGATGTTTGTCCCACTGTGCAAGATTCCTCCAGCATAGATACCTATGCCTCTGTAGGGACATTGATGAATTCTTTTGGTACCTGGGCCCAGGCACTTGAATCTATCAAGAATAATGAGGTAATCTCTTCCTCTTCTTACTTATTATCAGATGTAGAAATGTCTTATTAGTAATTTAATGATAACATCTGTCATTAGCAATTTGTGTTCAGTCCTTCCTAATCTAAGAATGATTCTTCTTGGTAGGAAAAAAAGGTGAAGGAAAAAAGAATCAAGTATCTTGACCTTCTCCTCTCTCTCTCTCTCTCTCTCTCTCTCTCTCTCAAAGATTTAAATTTATTTTTAGTTTTCAACATTTATTTTCCACAAGATTTTGAGTTTCAAACTTTCTCCCTATCTTTCCCCTACTCCCACCCCAAGATGGTATATATTCTAATTATCCCTGCCCTCAGTCTGCCTTCCCTTTTATCATCCCCTCATCCTGTTCTTTATTTTCTTGAGGGGCAAGATAGATTTCTGTACCCCATTGCCTGTATATTTTATTTCACATTTACATGTCAAAACAATTTTTAACATTTGTTTTTAAAACTTTGAGTACCAAATTCTCTCAATTCTTCCCTCCCCACCCACCCCCATTGAGAAGGCAAGCAATTCAATATAGGTTATATATTATGCAAAACACCTCCATAATAGTTATGTGGTGAAAGACTAACTATATTTCCCTCTATCCTATCCCACCTCCCACTTATTTTATTTTCTCCTTTGACCCTGTCCCTTTTCTAAAGTGCTTGCTTCTGACTATCCCATCCCTAAATTTACCCTCCCTCCTATCGTCCCCCATCTTATCCTCTTCCCTCCTAATTTTCTGTAGGGTAAGATGGCCAGTTGAGTGTGTGTGTTCTTCCCTCCTTAAGCCAAATCCAATGAGAGTAAGACTCACTCATTCCTTCTCACCTCTCTCTTCTTCCCCTCCATTGTGAAACCTTTTTATTGCCTCTTTTATGTGAGATAGTTTACTCCATTTCTATCTCTCCCTTTCTCCTTTTCCCAATATATTCCTCTCTCACCTCTTAATTTTGTTTTTTAGAAATCATCCCTTCATAATCAATTCACCCTGTGCCCTTTATTTTTCTATTTCCTCCAACTACCCTAATACTGAGAAAAGTCTCATATGTTACAAATATCTTCTGTCCATGTAGGAATGTACACAGTTCAACTTTAATAAGTCTCTTATGATTTCTCTTTCCTGTTAACTTTTCATGCTCCTCTTGATCCTCTTATTTGAAAGTCCAATTTTCTATTCAGCTCTGGGTCTTCTCATCAAGAATACTTGAAAGTCCTCTATTTCATTGAATATCCATTTTTCCCCTGAAGGATTATACTCAGTTTTGCTGAGTAGGTGACTTATGGTTTTAATCCTAGCTCCTTTGACCTCTGGAATATCATATACTAAGTCCTTTGATCGCTTAATGTAGAAGAAGCTGTTAGATCTTGTGTTCTGCTGATTGTATTTCCACAATACTTGAATTGTTTCTGGCTGCTTACAGTACTTTCTCCATGACCTGGGAACTCTGGGGTTTGGCTATAATATTTCTAGAAGTTTCCCTTTTAGAATCTCCTTCCAGAGGTGATCAGTGGATTCTTTCAATTACTATTTTACCCTCTGGTTCTAGAATATCAGGGCAGTTTTCCTTGATAATTTCCTAAAAGATGAAGTCTTGGCTCTTTTTTTGATTGTGACTTTAAGGTAGTCCAATAATTTTTTTAAATGATCTATTCTGGACCTATTTTCCAGGTTAGTGGTTTTTCCAATGAGAAATTTCCCATTGTCTTCTATTTTTTCATTCTTTTGGTTCTGTTTTATAATTTCTTGATTTCTCATAAAGTCATTAGCTTACATTTGTTCCATCCTAATTTTGAAGGAATTATTTTCTTCAGTAGCTTTTGGACCTCCTTTTCCATTTGGCCAGGATTGCTTTTTAAGGCATTTTCCTCCTCATTGGCTTTTTGGACTTCTTTTGCCTTTTGAATTATTCTGTTTTTAAGGTGTTATTTTCTTCAATACTTTTTGTGGTCTTCTTTAGCATGCTGTTGACTCAATTTTCATGATTTTCTTGCATCTCTCCCATTTCTCTTTCCAATTTTCCCTCTACTTCTCTTACTTGGTTTTCAAATTCTTTTTGAGCTCTTCCATGGCCTGCAATCACTTCATATTCCTTTTGGAGGCTTTCGATGTAGGAGCTTTGACTCTGCTGTCCTGTCTGGTTGTATGCCCTCATCTTCCTTGTCATCAAGGTAAGATTCTATAGTATGAGTTCTTTTATGATGTTTACCCATCTTATCAGCCAAACACTTGACTTTCTAACTCTTTGTCAAGGTAGGACTCTGCTTCCAGTGGGGGTTGGGGTGGGGGTGGATGTACCATCCCAGGCTTCAGGGATTTTGTATCAGCCACTTGATCCTCCACTGTCTGTCAACCCAGAGTTCTGGAAGCAGCCTCTGCTGCCACAGCTGCTGCTGCCATCATCACTGGCCACAACAGCCACCACCCCACCACCCTGTGCTGGGGGCCAGAGTCAGTCAGACTATGCATTCCTCTTTCACTCAGGTGCCACAGAGTTTTCCCACTGACGTTTTTGGTGTTTGTGGGTTAAGAAGTCTGGAAACTGCCACACCTGACAATGATTCAGTCCCCTGAGGCCTTCTCTGGCCAGTCTGTGCTGGTGTGGTCTATGTTAGACTGTGCTCTGCTCAGTGATGCAAAAGACCATTCCTGTTGACTTTCCAGGTTGTCCTGGGCTGGGAATTTGCTTCACTCTGTCATTTTGTGGACTCTGTAGCTCTAGAATTTGTTTAGTCATTTTCTACAGATATATGGAGGGCTTTGGCAGAGAGCTCAGGGAAGGCCCTGATTTTACTCTGCCATCTTGGCTTCGCCCTGACATTCTCTCTTTCATCAGGTATCATGTACCTCTCTGCCCAGAGCAGCAGTCCTATTCTTCATCCTTTCCTCGGTAGACAATACAAATAATTCACAAACAAACCCAACCCTTTTTTATTGTTCTTGCTTTTCTCTGGCAGTTTTTAGCTCATTCTGAGTTTTACTAGAATGGCTAGAAAGGTTCTTCCCTTCCTGTCCATTCCCCCATTCTACCTTGGAACAAAGATAATCCTTCTACCACGAGACAGATCTTCAGATACTTGACCAGACCTCCCCACCCCTAACCCCAAACGTTTTTTTCTTCAGTTATCGGAGTGCCGAACAATAAAAAGAAGAAAGGCCCAGTCCTTGAAGCATATGCAGTTATCCCTGCCTGCTTTCAGCCCAAATAGAGTGATCTGCGGGAGTGGTGGTGAGCTGGCCTTCAGCTGCAGAGCCAGAAGAACCGATGACTCTGCAGGGGCTGAGCTAGACCTGAGTGTGTAGAGACAGTCATAGGAAGAACAGATCCGAAGAGATGATTGACTTTAGAACACTCTGAGTAACAGCAAGGCAGGAAGGCTGGATGAGAAAGGCAGGCAAGGACAGCAGCAACAACAGGGTGATGGCAGAGAGATCATTAAGAGGAACTCTGGTAGAGGTCACAATGAAGACACAGACAGAAGTGTTATGGATAGAACCTACCTACAGGGGAATCAGCATTTTTGGTGGGACTACATTGCAGCATGTGAGGGGGTGGGAAAGGGGGAAAGGGGAGTAGAGGGATAGAAAGGAGAGCGTGATGGGCCAGCATCACAGCAAGCACTTGCAATGAGGAGAGGGTGACTACTGTGGTCACAGCAAGAAGTGGAGGAGTGGGTGAAGAGGAGGGGAAAGGACAGAAAGGAGGATGTGGGATGGCGCTGCTGAATGCTCCTAGGGGTGACAAGAGATGTTTTGTGAAGGGCAAGGGGGAGCTTTGCTGGGTGTGGACTCTGGAGTTTGGTATTTGTCCTGCTTTGGGTGGGGGAGGGAATTGGAACTCCTATGGGCAAGTGGCACGGGGGGAATGTGAGGGCATGGATCTAGGGAGGATATGTTGAGACAAATGGAGGAGGAGGTACTGAAAGCTGCAAAATCAAGGATGTGGGAAGGGATCACTACCATGGGGCAATGTACTTTCTGACACCTGCCAGAATTAGCATTGTTCATGGAAAGGGGGAATCTGGGAGACAAACTCTACAAGGTAATTAGAGAAACTGCCTAGAATAAATAGACAAGAATGGATATTTTGGAAGTTTTGATTGTGTAAGGAATGCAGAGAAAAGAGAGACTAGTAGAGTGAGAAAAATTCTTTCTGGAAAGGAGAACAAAAATGAAATTTAAAAAAATTGTAATGAACAGGATTAGTTGAAGGAGAGAAAAGGAAGGGAAATTTACTTGACTAAGAAGAAGGGTGGGATAAAGAAAGAATTATACAACCAGATAAAAATAGGAGAGACAAAGGAGCAAATAAGCAAAAGCCCAAAGGGAAAGGGGGAACAAAAGAGAGGAGGGGGTTAAAGGAGAGAGAAAGCAAACCAGTGGGAACAGGGTCACCTTAACAAAGAAAAGCAAAATAGCTGAAGAAATATATTATTTACAACGGAAGGTGGCAGGAATCGTAACTTGACAAAATATTAGCGACAGAGGAAAATATAAACCCAATTCTTTAGCTTTAAATATGAATGGATTAAAGAATTCCCCCCCCCAAAAAATGAAAAAGAGTGACATTGGATAGGAAAACAAAATCCTACAATCTGTTGTTCACAAGAAACATGCACATGTATGCTCATGCACACACACACACACACGACATGCACAGTATAAAACTGAAGATATGGGAAAAATTACTGTGCATCATGATATCTGACAAAGAAAAATGAAAAAAATAAAAATGGACAAACAAGGAAACTATATTATACTGAAAGGAAGCATAGATAGCAAACCATATCAGTATTAAACTTATACACTCCAGATGCCTTAGCCTCCAGATTCATAAAGGAGACATCACCTGAGCTACAAGAAGAAACAGTAACACAGCAGTAACAAGACACTTAAGTATCTGTTTTCCATTTTGGATAAATCCAACAGAAAGAGAAACAAAAGGGAAAATATGGAACTGAAAAAACTGATGAGGAACCTAAAATTAAATGCTTTATAGCAGCTTCTAAAGGGGACCATAAAAATGGGCATATTTCTAAGCACCATAGAGAACTTAAAAAAAAGTTGACCAAGCGCTAGGACACAGAAATATCGCAAACAAAGGTAAAAAGGCAAAAATAGTTAATAGATCATTTACAGACTATGGTGTAATAAAAATTATACTTGCTTCAGGGAGCAAAAACAAAAGATATAAACCCAAATTAAATTTTAAAAATGAAATTCTAAATAATGAGTGGATCATGGAAATGATAAATATGCTTTTGGGATAGAGCTAAAGCAGTCCTGACAAACATCCAACAACAAATTAGAAAAAGGGAAGTTAATGAAGTGAATACACATTTTAATTAGAAAGGTAACATATAAATAACATGAAAATAAGCTCAAAAGAGGAGATATTAAAAATCAGAGGGGAAATAGATAAACTGGAACCAAAAAAATCCTACATAAATGATAAAAAACCAAAAGCTGTTTAAAAAAGCTACTAATAGATGGATAAACTTAGTTAATCTGGTTAAAAAGATAAAAAAATCAAATAAAAGAGCAAATAAGGAGGTGAAGTCACAAGACAATCAGAATAAATAAAAATAATCACAACATATGTGTAGTTATATGCTAACAAAACTCATAACACAAAAGAAATAAAGGAATGTCCTGAAATTGTCAGAAGACTAGGTAGAGATCTTAAATAACCCAATTTCAGAAAAGGAAATAGATTTAACTATAAAAGATATTGCTGAATGGAAAACAAATGAATCAACTTCTGGTCCACATGGGTTCACAGGAGAAATCTATCAAACTTTTGACGAAAAAGTAGTACCCATACTTCACAGATTATTCTTAAAAATTAAGACAGCATCCTACAAAACTCCTTTCATGAAACAAATATTATCTTAACACCCAAAACAGGGAAAGAGGAAACATGAAAAGAAAACTAGACGTCAGTCTCACTGATTAACATTGATTCAAACATTTTAAACAAAATCCTATCAAACACTGCAGTGATTTATCGGAACAATCATTGAATCTTGACCAAGCGGGATTCATACCATAATGATGGTTCAACTTTGGGAAAACAACAAACATAATTAATCATATTAAAGTCTCAAATATACCATACCACATGATCATCTCAATAGATGCAGGAAAACCCTATGACAAAGCACTACACTGGTTTTTTTTTTCAGTGAAGACCCCACAAAGTGTAGGCAGAGACAGACCTACCTCCCCATGCTTTTTTATTAATACCATGAAAAGCATTTATCTAAAACCAAAAGCAAGCATCACGTGCAATGAGGGATACACCAGAACCTTTCCTAATAAATAAAGGAGTGAAGCAAGGATGCTTACTCTCCTCACTATTATTTGATCTTGTTCTGAAAATGTTAGCAACAATTATAAGAAAAGAAGAAATCAAAGTTTTAAATATAGGCAAAAAGGAGATGTGATGATATGATGGCTTCCTTGGACAACCTTAGGGAATCAGCAAAGATGCTAATTGAAATAATTAATAGCATATGCAAAATTGCAGATGTCGAAATAAAGCCTCAAAAATCATTTTCATATAACAATTTTATATAATATACAAATATATATTATATAATACATTCCTATACTATATAATATTTAATAATATAATATATTTATGTAACAATATAATAACAAAATATAGGAAGCAATATAATAATAGTTATATATTATATAATATATAGTTATATATAATGTAACAAAACATATCTATCATTTCCATAATAATAACAAAACACAGGAAGCAATAATAAAAAGGGAAATCCCATTCCAAAATAAAATATTGGGGATCAACTTTCTAAACACACAAAAAACTTATAGAGATTCAATTATAAAGTGCTCCTTAAAGAAATAAAGAGCAACTGGAGGACTATTCAGTGGTCACACCTAGGCTGTGCCAATATAATAAAAATAACAATGCTACCAGAACTAATTTACACTTTTAGTCCTGTACCAAATTATTAGGGAGGTATTCTGTAGAACTTGATAAAATGATAAAAAATTCATTGGGAAAAAAATCTAAAATATCAAGGGAAAAAATGAATAAAGGGAGAGACAAAGAAGAGTAGCTCTTCCAGACTTCAAGCTATACTAGAAAGTGGAAGTCATCACCACCATCTGCTACTGACATAAAGTGATAGATTAATGGAACAGACGAGGTAAGGAAGGTTCAGAAACAGTAGAACTTAATAACCTAGAGTCTGATAAAATGGAAAACATAAATGACCTAAGGAAAAAATTCTATTTGATAAAAACTACTCAGAGAACTGGAAATCAGTCTGCCAAAAATTAGGTTTAGACCCACATATTACACAATACATTCTAAAGGGATATAGTTGTGGGTAGGAGATGTATTTTTAACCACACAAGAAATAGAGGCAATTGCAAAATATAAAGTTGACAACTTTCATTGTCTGAAATTGAAAAGTTTCTGCACAAACAAAACTAATGCACCTAGGATAAAAAGGGAAGCGTTTGAATGGGGAAAAACATCTTGATATCTCTGAGCCTGTTTCCTCATCTGCACAGTGGGGATAATCATGCCTGTTGTGAGATGCTCTCAGGGATATTTTGGGGTTCACATGATCTAATGGTTATGAAATGCTCCACAAACTCTAGAGTGGTCACTCAGAGACAGATTTATCCACTTGTGTTGTGTATGTGAACATTAAGCTACATGTGAATGTAGGTGAGTCAGGTACATGTACATGCATGTACACATATACACATTTAACATTCTAATTTGAATCCCTGCCTATCTCCTCCCACACATCCCCAGCTGTTTCATCTCTCTAGACCAGAGATCCTGAGGACAGTTCTTACAGAAATGTACGCAGGGACTCCTAGCTTCTCGGTTACTCCAGAATTCAGCCCCAGAGCTCTTGGCCTGCTCTGAGCCTGGCTGGAGAAAAGTGAGAAGTGGATACATGGGATGATGAATCCAAGATCATAAACTTTGGGATTCTTTTGGTAAGCCTACACTCCAAAATCAGGACACAGTTTTCATCCAGTGGGGCTCTCAAGGTAGCTCAGAGAAAACATGGGATTAGCTCTAAGTAGTCAAAGAGCAAGTGTAGGCCAAGTTTCCAAATAAACATATCAAGGCGTGGTTTAAAAAAAGACAGACCCCAACACAGCCTCCTCACAGGCAATTTACAACAGATTCAGCTGTTCCCAGATCACAAGCTAATTTGCAAAAAAAAAAAAGAAGTTAATCCTAGCACAAGGTGACAGTGTTTCAGAATCCCAGGTGGGCACAGTCCCAGATTCAGTGATCCTCTGAGAATTTGAGGAACCAGGGCTCCCTGAAGCCAGAGGTCAAGGATACACACAGGGATATATGCACAGCTGTCCTGGGTAAGAATGACTGATGTGGGAGGTAGAGTCAAGACGGTGGAGAAAATGCAATGACTAGTCTAAGTTCTCCCCCAAACCCCTTGGAACACCTTTAAATAATGCCATAAAAGAATTCCTGGAGCAGCAGAACCCAGGAAATGATGGGGTGAAATAATTTTCCAGCCAAAGACAACTTGGCATGAAAGACCTGTTATAATGGATGAGAGTAGAGCACAGTCCAGTGCAGGTCATACCAATGCAGATCTGACCCCAGCAAACCAGGAGCAGGCCTTGGGAGTCACTAAATTAGCAGTGGCAGCAGATGTTTTCAGATCTTTCAGTCCACATATGGTGAGGGAGGGGGGGGGTCAAACCACTGGTCAGAAGGAGATTATAGGGATCTCTTTGCTGGCACTGAGACAGGGCTCTGTTGCTTTGCCCTTACTCAGACCTGGATACCAGTCCTGGATGGCAGTCCCAGGGTGAGGTGGGATACTAGTGCCACAGAGTTTGCAGCCACAGTGAGGCAGGGACTCTCCTCACAGTTCCAGGGCAGGAAAGAGTGCCTATGGTTGCTCACAGACCGGAGCACAGGCCAGAAGACTAGCAAACACACCTCTTCTTAGATCATACCACCTTGGAAAAATTGAAAAATTACAAATTCCCTAGAATTATCTCTCAAAACAGTTGCTCAAAACCCCTGAAGCTTGAAACAGTGTGCCCTCCATCCTGGAAGCCGATCTTCACTTTAACAAAGAGTTACAAGTCAAGAAATAGACTGAAAAAATGAGCAAACAACAGAAAAAAAATTTTGACTACATAATATAACTATGGTGACAAGGAAGATCAAAACACACACACATAGAAGAAGATAATAAAATCGAAGCTCCAACCACTAAAGCTTCTAAGAACAATGTACTTTGGTCTCAGGCCATGGAAGAGCTCAAAAAAGATTCTGAAAATCAAGTAAGAGAGGTAGAGGAAAAATTGGGAAGAGAAATGAGAGCGATGCAAGAAAATCACATGATAAAGAGTCAACAGCTTGGGAATACACACACACACACACACACACACACACAAAATTCCTGAAGAAAAGAACCTTAAAAAAAGAGAATAGGTCAAAAGATAAAAGAGGTACAGAAAACTGATGAGGAAAAGAATGCCTTGAAAACAGAATTGACCAACTGGCCAAATGTAAAAAGAGGCATAAAAATTCACTTAAGAAAGAAACTACTTATAAAGTAGAATTGGCCAAGTGGAAAAGAAAGTACAAAAGCTTACTAAAGAAAATACTTACTTAAAGAATTAGAATTGGGCAAATGGAAGCTAATGACTTTATGAGAAACCAAGAAACAACCAAACCAAACCAAAAGAATTTTAAAAAGAGCAGACAATGTGAAATATCCCAGTGGAAAAACAACTGCCCTGGAAATTGACCCAGGAGAGATAATTTTAAAAATATCCTACTAACTAAAAGCCACAATCAAAGAAAGAGCCTAGACATCATTTTTCAAGAAATTACCAAGGCAAACTGACCTGATATTCTAGAACCAGAAGGTAAAATAGGAATTGAAAGGATCCACCAATTACTTTCTGCAAGACATTCAAAAATGAACGTTCCCAGGAATATTATAGCCAAATTCCAGAGTTCTCAGGTCAAGGAGAAAATATTGCAAGCAGCCAGAAAAAAACAATTCAAGTATCATGGAGCCACAATCAGGATAACTCAAGATTTAGCAGCTGCTACATTAAGAGATCAAAGGGCTTGGAATGATATTCCAGAAGGCAAAGGAGCTAAGATTACAACTAAGAATCACCCACCCAGAAAAAATTGAATATATTCCTTCAGGGGAAAAGTGGACTTTCAATGAAATAGAGGACTTTAAAGCACTCTTGATGAAAAGACCAGAGATGAATAGAAAATTTGACTTTTGAATACAAAACTCAAGAAAAGCATAAAAAGATAAGTAGGTGGGAGAGCTAAGCGGTGCATTGAATGGAGCACTGGCCCTGGAGTCAGGAGGACCTGAGTTCAAATATGGCCTCAGACATTTGATGCTTACTAGGTGTGTGACCTTGTATAAGTCACTTAACCCCAACTGTCTTGCCTTCCCCCCTTCAAAAAAAAAGATAAACAAGAAAGGGAAATCATAAGGGACTTAATAAGGTTAAATTATCTACATTGCTCCATGGGAAGATGATACTTGTAACTCATTAAAAAACTTTCCAATTATTAGGGCAGTTAGAAGGAGTATATGGAGATAAAGGGCACAGGTGTGAGTTGATTATGAAGGGAAAATATCTAAAAAAAATAAAATTAAGAGCTGAGAAAGAGAAATGTACTGGGAGAAAAGAAAATGAGGGGTTAATGGGGCAAATTATCTCACATAAAAGAGATAAGAAAAGCTTTTACAGTGGAGGGAAAGATGGGCAAACGGCTAGGGGTGGAGAGGAGTGTGTGCATCTTAGTCTCATCAGAATTGGCTCAAAGAGGAGTATTATACACACTCAGTTGGGTATAGAAATCTATCTTACCCTGTAGGAAAGTAGGAGGAGAAGGGGATAAGAAAAGGGTGGTGGTGGTGATAGAAGGGAGGGTAGACAGGGAGAAAGGGTAGTCAAAAGCAAAAGACTTTTGAGGAGGGTTATGGTGAAAGGAAAGAGAAAATAGAATAAACAGAGGTGGGGATAGGATGGAGGGAAATACATTTATCAATCATAACTGTGAAAAATATTTCGAAGCAAATTTCTCTGATACAGGACTCATTTCTCAAATATATAGAGAACTGAGTTAAATTTATAAAAAAAGAACATTTCTGAATTGATAATCAAGCGATATGAACAGTTGTCAGATGAAGTAATCAAAGCTATTGATAGCTATATGAGAAGCTGCTCTAAATTGTTATTGATTAGAGGAGTGCAGATCGAAATAATTCTGAGGTACACCTTATACCTATTGGATTGGCTAATGGGACAGAAAAGTAGAATGATAAATGTTGGAGGGGTTGTGGGAAAAATGAGACATTAATGCTCTGTTGGTAGAGTTTTGAACTGATTCAACCATTTTTTAAATTTGTTTTCAGTTTTCTACAACCACTTCCATAAATCTTAGATTTTCTCCCCCTCTCTTCCCCTTGCCTCCCTGAGATGGCAAGCAATCTTATATGGGTTCTATAGAGGCATTCTTATTAATCACATTTTCTCATTAGTCATGTTGCATATATAAATTAAAATGAGTGGGAGAAACCATGAGAAAAACCCAAACAAAACAAAACATAAGAGAAAATATTCTGCTTCATTTTGTATTCCGATTCCATAGTTCTTTCTCTGGATGTAGATGGAATTTTATCTCAAGAGTCCTTTGGGAATGTTTCAGGTCCCTGCATTGCTGTAAAGGGCTAAGTCTATCAGAAAAATTCCTCGCACGCTGTGGGGGTTACTTTGTACAATGATCACCTGGTTCTGCTCCTTTCACTCAGCATCAGTTCATATAAGTCCTTCCAGGCCTCTCTGAAGTCTTTCTGTTCATCATTTCTTATAGCAGAATAGCATTCCATTACATTCATATACCACAACGTGTTCAGCCATTCCCCAGGTGATGGGCATCCCTTTGATTTCTATTTCTTGGCCACCACAAAGAGAGCTGCTACAAATATTTTTGTACACGTGTGACCCTTTCCCATTTTATGATTTCTTTGGGATACAGTCCTAGAAGCAAGATTGCTGAGTTAAAGGGTATGTACATTTTTGTAGCCCTTTGGGCATAGTTCCAAATTACTCTCCTGGAATGGTTGGATTAGCTCGTAGCCCCACAAAACAACGAATGAGTGTTCCCACTCTCCCACATCTTCTCCAACATTTATCATCTTCCTGGTTTGTCATGTTAGACAATCTGATAGGTGTGATATGGAACCTCAGAGTTGTTTTGATTTGCATCTCTCTAATCAATAGTGATTTAGAGCACTGATTCAACCATTCTGTCGAGCAATTTGGAACTATGTACAATAGACTATACAATGGACTATAAAACCATGCATATCCTTTCACCTAGCAGTAGCACTACTAGGTCTGTGTCCTAAAAGACATAAAAAAGCCAAAAGAGAAAAGGATCTATATGTATGACAATATTTATAGCAGCTCTTTTCTGGTGGCAGGGAGTTGGAAATTGGGAAGATGTCTATCAATTGGGAAATGGCTGAACAAGCTGTGCTTGGTGTGTATGATGGAATATTATTGTACTATAAGATAGGATGAGCAGGATGCTCTCAGAAAAACCTGGAAAGACTTTCATGAGCTGATGCAAATTGGAATGTACCATGTACAAAGTTACAGCAATACTACAAGATGATCAGTTGTGAATGACTTAGCTGTTCTCATCTATGAGAATTCTGAAGGACTTGGGATGGAAAATGCTCTCCATTCCCAAAGAACTGAATGAATGCATATTGAAGCATACCTTTTTACTTTACTTTTCTTGAGGTGGTTTTGGCTTTGGTCTATGTTTTCTTTCACAACATGACTGATATGGAAATATGTTTTGCATGACTACATGTGTATTACCTATATTGAATTACTTGCCTTCTCAGTGAGGGAGGTGGAGAAAGAGGAAGGCAGAGAATTTGGAACTCAAAGTTTTAAAAATGAATGTTGAAATTGGGGAAAATGAAATACTAAATAAATTTTAAAAGAAAAGAAAACAGAATGACTGATATGGGCTGACAGGCTCAACACAGGAAAACAGGCAGGTGGGGGCCTACCATTCAAAAGATGACTATTAAAATTGCCCCACCAGGCCAGACTTTCTCATCTTTCATCTTTGAAACTGTGGATGACAGAGGCAGAGATTCACCTAATCTCAGTGCCAGAAGGAAACTTCTATAGAGAAAGAACTCCCTTCTCTCTCTCTCTCCATCTCTCCCTCTCCTTCTCTCTCTCTCTCTCCTCTCTCTCTCTCTCTCTCTCTCTCTCTCCTCTCTCTCTCTCTCTTTCTCTCTTCCCCCCCTCCTCTCTCTCTCTCCTCTCTCTCTCTCTCTCTCTCCTCTCTCTCTCTCTCCTCTCTCTCTCTCTCTCTCTCTCCTCTCTCTCTCTCTCTCTTCTCTCTCTCTCTCTCCCTCTCCCTTCTCTCTCTCTCTCTCTCTCCTCTCTCTCTCTCTCTCTCTCTCTCTCTCTCTCTCTCTCTCTCTCTCTCTCTCTCTCCTCTCTCTCTCTCTCTCTCTCTCTCCTCTCTCTCTCTCTCTCTCTCTCTCTCTCTCTCTCTCTCTCTCTCTCTCTCTCCTCTCTCTCTCTCTCCTCTCTCTCTCTCTCTCTCATCTCTCTCTCTCTCTCTCTCTCTCTCCTCTCTCTCTCTCTTTCTCTCTTCCCCCCCTCTCTCTTTCTCCTCTCTCCATACGTATATATGCATATTATATACATACACACACACAGACACACACACAGACATATTAGAGAGGGAATTCCAAAGTTCAGGTGAGACAGACCCCCATCCTCATATAGCTCAAGTAACAAAAAGACAACAGAGAGACACACGTCTTAGCCCCAATATTATGTATATATACATATATATGTGTATATATATGTATATAGTAATATAATATAATAATGAACCAGAGAGGATGATGGCATCACAGATTCGAAGCTAAAGGGAACCGTAGATGCCATCAAATCCTACTCCTACATTTTAGGTTCTTGGGGCTGGCACCATCTCCTTTGCATACGGTGTCCCTTTTACCCACTAAGCCTTCTCTCCTCCAGGCTAAAGCTCCATAGTTCCTTCACCCTGTGTCTTCCTCAACCTTGGTCAAATCTCCACGGAGGCGAACACATAACGATTTCTTTACTCATTCCCCATTCCTGATGTCCTTTCACACTCTATACTTAATCACAGATAGATCTGAATTGTTCTCATTTCTCTAGTGCGCATACCAACTCCTCTGTCAGACTGGTGCCTCCTCAGGCAGGGAAATCTCTGTCCCAGCCTTGTTGGAATGGCCCATCCCAGGGCTGGGCATCCGGCATGGATGAGTACTACCTCAGTATCTGTGAATAAATGAGCTCCCCTGTACTTTCCTAGGAAAGGTGTCCCTGCCAGGTCACAGGCTGCTGAGTGCTCAGAACCTGCCACTCTTTAGGAAGGTGAGGAGCCTATGGAAGGGAGGTAGAGGGCACCCTGGCTCCGTGTAGCCAAGTTTCCCAGGGTTTGCTCCTGGGCTGGTGGGCCCTCTAGAAACAGGAGGCCCCTTTCAAAGAGACTGCTCCTTCTTTCACAAATGCACTTACTTTCCCAGAAAGCACTTCCTTTCCCCCCACTATCTTTTAAACTATATCCCTTGAGATGTCAAGAAGTGGATTAAACTATAAACGGTTGTCAGATCACTTGTAGACTCTTCCTCACATTATGAGTCTTATGGGGATAGCTGGGAGAAAATTGTGCTTCAATGACTTGGGATAGAGCTCAGAGACTCGAAAGATCTTGAATGCGTCTTTAGGGGATACAGCCATTCCTGAGACTGCTACTTTTTGTGACATGGCTTTCATGGGGGGAGTGCAAGAATATTAGGCTCATTGCTTCCAGATGGGAAGGTTGGACAAGACAGAAATCCTTGGCGTGGAAACCATGAATGCTGTAGCGCGATCCGCCTGCGACATATTGAAGTAATCTAGATAGAGGATCGGGCCTGAGCCAAAGCTGTCAGATAGATACTTTTAAAAAACATTACACGGTTTATAACAAGGTATTGTGTATCTCTCCGAAACCCGGCCGCCTGCACTGCAGGGAGAGCAGTGGGGGGAGAAGGATGATTATTTTCCTTGAGTTACAAAAGTTCGCCTGATGTATAGGAAGGACTTGGCATCTTCTGGCTGGGGAGAGCTCTAGCCAACAATTCAGGCTGAGCTCGGGATGTGTAGAGTGCTTGGAGTTCTGTAAATGACTCCAGGTGCCCTTGGAGAAGTCAGGGCCTCAAACGCTTTTTTTATTTGGGGGATAGATCAATAATGGCTCAGCGCCCCAAATGAGCCTCAAATCTGCTTAATAAATCATGCGTCTATTTATAGAGTTCATCCAGCCAGAAGCCCTGGAGGGGAACATGGCAAAGCTCTAGCAGGAGAGGGCGCCCAAAGCCTACCATTGGAACTCAATACTTTTGAACTGGTTTGGTCTGGGCTCCTTTCCCTTTCCTTCCCAGCTAACAAGGTTGGCTGCAGAAAGAAGGGGAGCCTGAGGATGGATAAGGGTTTAGCTCCACGGAAGAAATTAAACCTATGAAAAGAGCATTGCCCTGGGAGTAAGGAGACTCAGGTCTTAATCTACCCCTGGGAAAAGTTTCCAATGACTTATGAGGAGGGTAGTACCCATCCTTAGAAAGACAATTTAAATCATTATTTTGAAAATAATAATAATTAGGAACAGACTGTTAGAGACTGAAGAGGCCTTAGAAGAGACCACAGACTGTCAAAACTTGGGGTGGGGCCCTTTCTAGTTCCCCATTCCCCTCATATTACAAATGGAAAACTGAGGCATGAGAGGAGTGAGCTGACTTGTCTCTGCTCTCCTACTAGCTGAGTAAAAAATAAACAGTCAAAAAATCTCCACCTCCCTGAGCCTCAGTTCAACTATGTGTAAAATGAGGGCTTTGGCCTTGAGGGTCTCTGTGACTCCTCCTACCTCTGGCATTCCATATTCATAGAGTCAGAGATTCAGAAAAGGCAAAGACCTTGGGGGTCATCTGATCTAGCCCCTGCAGTGTGCTGAGAAGGAAACTGAGACGGGTCCCACCAGGGACCAGTGAGCAGCCAGGCTTGAATCTGGACACAGAGTCACCAAAGCCAGTCATCCATGGGCCAGAATGTGAGGTCCCCTGGTTCTAAGCTGCGTCTGCCTGCTCTCACGGCCCTTGCTGTCTTCTGTTAACATTCTCTGGGACGTGTTCTACGGTTCTTCCCACCTCTGAAGTTCTCTGCCGTCTATGCCAAAGCTCTTCCCAGTTCTGGACAGTCCCTCTTTTATATTCTAAGGTCCCTCCCCACAGCCTCAGCCTTTCTGAACTCCAGACCATGTTTACTGCCTCAAGCATTTTCTGGAGTCGCCTTCAGTGGACCCTTACTGGGCTGAGCTTTTAAGTCTTTTCCCCACTCAGTGAGCCCAGGACCTGTCCATGGCCCATGAGGCCACAGAGGAAGTATTCAGGGAGGATGGATCCTTAGGAAAAACGTGGGAGCAAACTCCACTTCTCTCCAGTCTTGGGTCTTTGGTGGGAAACAAAGGCTTGGAAAAAAAAATGTCTATCGCTTGGGTTTTAGTCCTGGCTCTGAAACTACATTCTTGGACAAGTAAGCTTACCCCTCCCATGCCTCAGTTTCCCATTTGTAATGTGAGGAGGATGGGGAACTAGGAAGACCCCCCACCCCAGGTTTTGAGAGTCTGTGGTCTCTGTTCTAAGGCCTCGCCAATCTTTAATGTGATCTGTTCCTAATTATTACTTTTTAAAATTATGTTTTAAATTATAATTCTGAAGTGGGGTACTACCCCAGTCATAAGGCATCCAGGGCTTCTCCCATGGGCTAATTAACACCTGTGCTCAGGCCTTGGAGTCCCCATGGGCAGACAGCCTGCTTCTCATTTCAAAGGCTGGGAACTGTTAAACTTGTATTTGGATTAACATTTCTATTAACTTTTTTCCATTGATATGATTTCAGGATATTTAATCTCTAGCAATCATCTAAGGAAAAGGGGGTGGGGTGGGAAAAAGGGAGGGGGCTGGGGTGGATTTGATGCAAAGCAGCACACTCAGAAAGCCAGCCAAGTTAGGAAGGAGAACAGTTCAAGTCTCTGTCGAATGTGACAGCTGAAATCTCTTTTGTACAGAGGCAGCAGGGGCAGCCCTGAGCCTGAAGAAAAGGCCAGAGCAAGGAGATCAGAGCAGCCCCCATCAAGTCCTGAGGGGCTGCTTTTGGCCAACCTTCCAGTTGGGACTCAAGCCTGCCACCAAGGCCCTCTTGGTCAATAGCTATTTCTTTGTTATGTTTTCTTTTGATATTTAGCAGGAGAGATTAGATCCAGGATGTCATTGGAATGGAGAACTCCCAAGGGAGGAAGCACCCTCCCACAAAGTTGGTACGCACCACCCTTACCTCAACTCAACACTGAGAAGGGAAAGGACTTTTAGAGGGCCACCCAACAGGTCGTGGTCAGAGACAGGATGTGAATTCAGTTTTTCTTTCTATCTGCTTTGTCCTAGGCTTACCTGACCCACTGATACTGAAGACAAGAAATGACCACTGCCTGTGAGCTCTTCTTTGAGAAAAGAAACCTACAAGTGAAGTTAAAAGATGTTTTCATCCCTCTTGATGAGGGGGTATTGCCATTGATAATGACTTCCTCTACTCCTATCCTCTCCCATGACTCATATCCCAGGTGGGAGGAGAGGGGCTGGGGTGTCTGTGCCAGGAGAGGACAAGGTCCAGCTATGTCCAAAGAGGCTGGACTAAGCTCCATAGCATGACTTGTTAGCTAGAGGGGCTGTGACTAAGGCTAGTAGAGGGGGCTCACATGGTTATAAATTAGTCATTCTCAAAGAACTGAAAGAATGGGCATTGTGGCACCATGTAAGCCTTCAAAGCCACCATCGTGTTGTATCATCATAGATCCCTTGACAGGGAAAGTGAGTAGTGCCTATTATCCCATGTTCCCTCGATGCCTGGAGCCTTCTCCTGGAACATCTCTTCCCCCATTGATGAATCCTTATTGGGGTCTCCATTTTGGGGCCCATGCGAGCCATACTAAGCTTCATCACCATGACCCCATCAGGATCCTCCCTCTTCCCCTTCCAACTGCCTTGTACCTGTTGTTTTTGCCCCTTAAGAATCTAGATGTCTTGAGAGCAGGGGTCATTTTTTGCTTACATACGTTTCCACAGGGCTTAGCCCAGTGCCGAGCACACAGGAATTGCTTAATAAACATTCATGGACTTGTCTTTTAGAGAATAGACAACCAAAGCTCCCAGAGGAGAAGATCAGTGGAGAGAGAAGGAAGCAGAACTCCATGAAAGTCCATCAAAGGCCATGTCGATAGAGGCGGCAATAGGCATGGAGGATGAGCAGTGAGGGGACTTCGCAGAGCCAGACATCTGGAGCTCTCTGTGACTGACGCATCAACAACGTGACTTTCCTTAGTGACAATGTCATCGTACAAAGTACAGAAGAACCATTAGGAAGGGATCTATTCCAAACCTGATTCACCCCAGCATGGAGGAACTGGGAGGCTGAGGTGGAAATGATAGCAACCTGGGAAAGAAAGGCCCACTCCCTGTTAAAATGTGAATTAGAGAAAGAGAGAAAAGGGATTGTCAGGGTGTGTCTCACATAGAGAGAGAACAAGTTGCAAAGAATTCCAGTAAAGAACAGGTAGAATCTTATTGGTTACAGTTCTGTTAGAAGTCAGCCCAGAACAGACAAGAGATGAGCAAGACATTTTGTAAGCATTAAGAGAAGCTATTAGGATTGGGGGGTGGGGTGGGGGCTGAGCCAATGACACTGATGGAAGCACAGAAAACACATCAAATACTGAATATTGCTCTACAGGCTGACACGAGATGACAGATCTTGGGATATCGTAGAATGGAAGAGGGAACAGTTACTCTGGATAAATAGGATCTGAAGGGTGAAAGCTCAGTAACTGGGGAAGAAAGCTAAGGATGGGGAAAGTGCTTTTAACAAAGCTTTATTGGGACCCCTGCTGGGAGGGGCTAGGACAATTCTTAATTCAGACAGATTTGGGACTGGAAAACACAAAACTCAAATTGCTAGTTAATATTCAAAGTAATTAAGGACACCATAAGGGATGGCTTAGTTCTCTGGGACAAACTGAGATCCAGAGAAACTGTGTCCTCCCATATTGAAAGAGCTGGTAGGTGATACTGATCAGTCTTTGTCGGGGATGTTTGTGAGTTGGGAGAAAATGGGTAAAGGACTGGAGGACTGGAGGAAGGGGCGAAATAAAAAGGGGAGAGAAGGAGTCTTCACGCTCTGGGTGAATGAACCTAACTTCAATCCTTGGCAAAATCCCTCAACTTCTCAGGTAAGCCGTAAATGAAGATTGAAGAAGCTGTGCTCCCCATGACTAAGCCTGGTTTGGTCTGGAATAGTCCGCTCTGGCACAGTCTCATCTCCTTTTTGGGGGGGTATTAGGTGATGGGGACCTGAGCATTCCGCAGGTCAGTCACATCTAGACTTGAGTCAAGTATTCAGGAGCTTCTCTTGCAAATGATGAGTAGACTTTGACTTGAGCTAATACAATTACAGGAATCAAAGATGAACTGTGCATGACCTGATGTCACCTCCAAAGGAGGCTTCCAAAGAAGGGCTATAGGGATCTGTGCTTGACTTTGTACAGTACGTCATTCTTGGATAAAGGCACATATGGCTTGCTCATGGCATTTTCAGAGGACAGCAAGCTGGGAGAACTGAGATAGCGTCTGACAGTTTTAAGCAAGAACATTGACTTAATAAGACGGAATTTAATAGGTCCTGTCCTCTCCGGCAGGAAAGAGGTAACATGCTTCATCTTCCATTAATCAGAGTTCTTTAGGTTTGCACATCTTTTTTTCCTTAACGTGTTGAACTCATATGAATTGTCCCTCCAGCTCTGCTCCCTTCACCCTAAGCCAGTTCCTAGCAAAAAGAGATGCCCCGATCTCACTCTTCACCCTGACTCCCTACTCCTCCTCCCTGCCTGAGGCACCCCCTCAGTGACTGGAGGGAGGGTCCTTTCCTGGAGCCTCCATGTCCCAGGCAGGTCCTTTTAAAGGGGCTGGCAGTTCTGACTGCACAGTCTGTGGAAAGAGAATGTGCACACAGGAGGCCAGTGAAAAGTGTCCACAGGTGCTCCCATTTCCCTCTCTTCCAGAAACAGGTCCGAGGCATCTCCCATGGGAAAGCCTCCGTCTTAGATAATTTGGGCATGGGCTCAATCCTCACTGCTCTTATTTTCAATCCCATCACTTATTACAGTGCCAAACACATAGCAAATCAGTCAATAAACATTTATTAAGCACCAACTGTATGCCAGGCATTGTACTAATCTACAAACCAGAAAAATTGGAGATAATGCAGGGAAGGCACTAGCATTAAGGAGGACTGGGAAACACTTCCTGGAGAAGGCAGAATTTTAGTTGGGAAACCAAGGAGGCCAAGAAACAAGGAGGGGAGGTATTCAAGGCAGGGGACACAGCCCAAGAATGTTCCTGGAGTCAAGAGATAGAGTATCTTGTATGAAGATTAGCCAGGAGGCCAATTTCACTGGATCATAGAGCTTATGACACCTCCCAAAGGCTTCATTTAAAGAGATCTCCTAAGTTAGACATGTCTTTGTTTCCTAGGAAGACTTGTAGATAGATAGATAGTAGATAGACAGATACATAGAGAGACAGACAATAGATAGATAGATGGAAAGATGGACACATAGATGGATAGACATATAGCTAGACAGACGGACTAATAGACAGATAGACTGACAGATGGAAAGATGGATAGATGGATAGACAGATAGACAGGCAGACAGACTGATGGAAAGATGGACAGATAGACAGACAGACACAGACAGACAGACAGACGGATAGATGGATAAATAGATGGATCGATATTTGATAGGTAGATAGAACTTTCCTTGTAACTACCCCTTTCATCATGTCATATAGAATACAATTAGAGACTTAACTCATCTCTAAAATGAGGGGTCGATGAAATGGCCTTTGGGGTGTTTTCTAGCTCTAAATCTATGAGTGAGGCAGAGCATTCGTCTCTCAAATAGTCCCCATTGTTATAAAGTTAATAAGGATGATAGTATCAAAGACTTAGGAGTTGGAAGATGAAGTCTACTACGTGCGGATTAGCCAAAGAATGGGAAGAAGAGCATTTATTAAGCGCCTACTGGGTGCCTGGCACTGTGCTAAGTGCTTCACAAATATCACTTCTTTTGTTCCTCACAATCCCCAGAAGGTTGGTGCTGTTATTGCGTTCATTTTATACTTAAGGAAACTGAGGCAGACGGCAATGAAGTGACTTGCTCAAAGTTACAGGGCAAGGAAAAGTCTAAGGATGGATTTGAACTCAGGTCTTCTTGACTCCAGGCGTAGTGCTCTATCTATTGTTCCACCTGTCAAGAGGCCAGTGTCACTAAACTGGTGGTCATCAGGGTTGGAAATAGCTAAGCAAAGTATAGTATATGGATGGAATGTGATATGATTTCTCCAGAAAAAAATGACGAAGAGGGAATTTTCAGAGAAACTTGAGAACACTTGTATGAAATGAGGCAAAGTCAGGAGAGGAACCACAGCAGGGGCAAGACTGAAGACAGCACCTTGAGAGGGGGAAAAGGAGTGAGTGGAATGCTGCTTGTTCAGAGACCTCCCAGGGACGGGGCACTCACCACCTCACAGAGAGTTCTTTGCACTTCGGGGCGCACTCACACAGGTTGTTTCCTCTACATCCTCTTCATACAAATGCTTAAAAGCAGCCACCATGCTCCCTTTCCTCTAGTGTTTTCTTCTCCAGATTAAATACCCTTCCATCCTTCAAGAAACCATATTAAAATTCTATCAGGAGTAAATATGGAAGAATGAGCTAACTAAATGAGGATAATGAACGTGCGAGACACACACTCAGTTAACATATATTTACTATGCTGACACACTTTTTGGATTGGACCTATGATCGCCATTGGTATAGGGAACTCCCAGACAGAAATGCCTTCTATCAATGCAGGTATCTTCTCCCTAAGTAACTTAAAGCCTTTGGAGCTGTCCAAAACACCAATAGCTTGGGTGGCTTCCCCAGAGTCACCCAGCCAATAAGCCCAAGGCCAGACTGGAGCGTCTCATTTCTAGGCTGGCACTCAATCCACTAAACCAGGCTGCCAAAAGATAAACCAGGCACCACCGTGAAGCTAGACTAGTCCTTGGTGGTCCTCTATTCTAAGCTCTGTATTGTACTTATGAGGGATTGAAGGGGAGGCATTTATTCAGGGTCACACAGGTGACAGGTAACAGTATCCATACCTATGTCTTCTGACCATACCATCACTGTCTCCATAGAACACTGAACCCACTCCCTTGGGTAGGGTAGACTCCAAACTTCCCTGGTTGGCATCTGAAACCTTCCAGGGTCTAGTTTTAGTTTCCCTTTCTAGGATGAATGTACACTATTCTCATGTCCACTATATTCCAGTCAAACTAGCCTGTGGGTCATCTCTAAGACATGGCATCCATCTCCCACCTCCAGTTCTTTGTGTAGGCTGTCCCTCCTGCCTGGCATGCCCTGTCTCTTCATTGACTCCTACTAGAATCTAGCTTTCCTGAAGGTTTAGCTCAAGTGCCCCCCTTGAAGGCTTCCCCTACCTCTAGGAGAATGTAAGATTCTTGGGGGCAGAGACTTGATTCTGTCTTCCCCTTGTGCCTTCAGCAGTGCCAGGCACTTAGTAGGTACAGTCAGTTCTGCTATGACATAGCATATACTTCCCTTCACTGCTATTATGCAAAATTGTTCAGTAGAAACCACAAGACTGTGGAGTTAGGTACCCAATGCTCAAACGTGTTGGAGACACACAAAAAAAGGAGCATAATGACGAAAGCAGCAGCCACTTGGCACAACTAGGTGGCGCTGCCAACAATGGCCCCCTGGAATCAGGAAGATCTGACTTCCAATGTGGCCTCAGACATTTACCAGCTCGGTGACCCTGGACAAGTCACTTCCCTTCCATTTGCCTCCATTTCTTCTGCTGTGGAATGGTAGTCCTGATGACCCCTACCTCCCAAAGAAGATAATTGTCAAGCTCTTAGCACAGTGCCTGGTACAAAACAAGTACTTTATAAATGTCAGATATGATTATCATTTTTAAAGTTTATGAGTGTTGCTGTGACATATGTTAAATGTTTTAAAAGTGCAGTAAATGCTACAAAAACTAGTCGCAACACCCAGAGCCTCAGGCTGCTGCTTGGTGATCCTATGGAACTGGGTAGAAAATGTTGGTAGCTGTGGCTGAGCAGGTGGACGCCTTGGCAGGCAGCACCTCCCGGAAGGGGCTGGGGACTAGGGTGGCAGGCGGATGGCAGTGCATGAGGACGGTGGACCAGCCCTGTGCCTGAAGCTCCTGACATACCACAAGATGCACAAGGAATTGGGTCTTGACATTGACAAAGAACAGTGGGCCTCTGAAGGGTGGTCGCTTGTGGGTCATCACAGAGCAGTAAAGTCTCCCCCATGCTCACTGCTTCTCACAAAGGAAACTGCACATAAGCAAATGTGGAAGCTCTTGTTGTGCTCCGATCGCTCTCTAATATAACAAGCGTTGGAACAAATTTGCATTTTCAAAACAAGCATTAGAACAGAACTGGTTGTACTCAATAAATGAGGGTCGAATTAACGAATCCGTCTGCCCCTCGTCATTCACAGATCCTCCATTCCAGGTGCAGAAAACCATGGTCCACCTGTGAGCAGCCGCTGAACTGGGGCTTTGGGGCTGAGTCCCAACTCTTACCCAGCCAGAAGCTTCCATGAGCATCAAGTTCATGGGCTGATGGTCAGTGAATGGGGAAATAATTTTGAAAACCATTCATTTCTTTTCTAAAAATCACAACATATGAGTGCCAGAAATGGTCATGTTTCTGCAGCATGGTCTCATTCTACAGAAGAGGAAACCGAGGCTTTGAGAGGGCAAGTTATTCATCCAGAATCAAACAAACAGGAAGAGACAGAGACAAGACAGATTCTCATCCAAGTCCCAGAGACTCCAAAACCAGCATCGCTCGCTCGCTCGCTCTCTCTCTCTCTCTCTCTCTGTGTTTCTCCCATATACACTCCTCATACTCTTTCTGTCCTACTCTCTCTCTGTCTGTCTCTTCTCTTCCCCCCTACCTTCCCTCCTACGCCCCAGGCTCCCTCTGGCATTTGGTTCAGTTGTCTCAAGCTCTAATAGCTTGTTTGTTGTACATTTCTGGCACTGTGGTACCTAAATCTCGGTTTCTCCTCCGAAACTCTTGTTCATCCAGTTACACGTTTCTTTCAACAAAGACTTGCCTGATATGCCTGGGGTTCAGGGTCCACACACAGACACGAGGGTCTGATGCTTCCTCTTCCTTTTTAAGAGGCCATTGAGTCCATGGTCAAGCAGCTGAAAGAGTCTGAGGCCGGACATGAACCCAGTTCTCTCCTGCCTCTATATCCAGTCTTCCAGGTACTACGCCCTATTATATCTATCAATTGTTCCTGGATGTCTGAGGCCAGTGAACTGGACAGTTTGCTTTGAGGACATGCTGACACGGGGAAGAATGCTGTCCTCAGACCTGGGTTCAAATCCGTGTTTTCCAGTTTTCTCCCTGTGTGACCCTGAGCAGTTCAGCTAACTTCTAAAAAGGAGGGTAATACCAAAAATGATAACTTTTATCAAATTGGGAGCTTTTAGGACTAGAGAGGTCATTCAGCTCATAGGTTTTACAGGGGGAAATTGAGGCCTTGACATTGCAGTGACCTAACCAAGATCACACAGCTTTTGTGAGCTGAAGATCACCTCGTGCATAGAAGGAACTTCCCTCTACAGTATTTCTAATCAGCATCACCAGCCTCTGCTGAATCCTCCATAGAGGTGGTACTCAGCCCCTCTTGAAGCAGCCTGGGCTGCTTGGAGCAGCTCTCCTTGGAAGGACGTTGTCCCTGCATATCTATCACAGAACTGTCTATGTTTAACTTCTACAAACTCTTAGTGAGTGTCTGAGGCAAGCCTTCTTCCCCTGAAGTGCAGGGCTCAAGTTCAGATCTGGAGGCAGCAGGGGGTGGGGGGTATGGAGGGGTGAGGAGCCACAGGGCACAGAGGGCTGGTCTTGGGGTCAGGAAGCTGAATTCAAATCCAGCTTCAGACACTTACTGGCTGTGTGACCCTAGATAAGTCACTTGACCTGTGTCAGTTTCCTGAATGGTAAAATGGGGTTAATGATATCACCTACCTCCCAAGGTTGTTGTTGGCATCATGAGATAATATTTGTAAAGCACTTTACAGACCCTAACATGACATATAAACTCTGGCTGTCATTGCCCCCGGTACTCTTTAGCCTCCCAACTTTTGGCTGAATTACCATGAGAACCATTTACAAAGAGTAGACATGCTCCAAGAGCTAAAAGGCACCTGGGAGATATTCTAGGCCAAGCTCTTGATTTTATAGGTGAGGAAAGAGACTCAGGGAGAAGAGATGTGGCCAAGCTGGCCGTGTGGCCAGGAGCAGAGTGGGGATTTGGTCCCACAGCCTCTAACCTCAGCCAGCTTTCCTGGGTATGAGTCTGAGAGTTCTAGAGAGAGCCATTGGCCCTCCAGGTCAGTGTTCCAGGCACTGTTCTCAGTGGAGCGATGAGGTATTTGCTAATGTGGTTCCCAAGTGAGGATCAGGGCTGGAGAGCTCACTGTGAGCCACATGTTCTTCAGGGATCCTGGGGCTCAGATAGGTTAGCAGAGCCTCGTGGACATTGTCCAGGGCTCTCATCTTTCAGGGCAGGACTGTGGCAGGTACTCAGAGACATCACCCACATCCAGCCAATGGAGGGCATCCACTGGGCGCCCAATCAGGATGGGTGTAATATATTGGGTGGAAATGAATACTTCTGTCCCTTTATTCTCCAGGGACCTTAGCCCTCTAGGCGGGGAACTTCATGAACTGAGGCTTAAGAGAGGTTGCCCTTCAATCCACTGTCATTCAGACTGTTCTAAAAGTCAACCCCTGGATTACCATGCCAGCCTGTGCCCACCGTTGCCAACCCTTCCCAATCTTCCTTGTACAGACAGAGGTCCAGTTAAGCTTTTCAGAGAACTACTATGCCCCAGCACCTCTTGCCTACAAACCTTCAATGGCTCCCCATTGACTTTGGGGCACCAAATGGAGAGATAAGAGACCAGATGTGAGGTCAGCTGGGTTCAGATCTAGGTCAGCCTGAAGTCTCTTTGAACTCTGAAATTCTGTAATTTTCTGAAATCACTTTCTATCCCTGGAGTTCAGTTTCCTCATGTGTAGAATGGACTAGATCATTGATTTTTTGTTTTTTGGAGGCAATAGGTGTTAAGTGACTTGCCCAGGGTCCCACAGCTAGTTCATGTCTGAGGCTGAATTTGAATTGAGGTCCTCCTGACTTCACCTCGGTGCCCCAGACCACATTATTTCGAAGGCTTCTTTGAGCTCTAAAATGACACAATCTATGAACATTTTTCTCACTTGGTTACCCAGAGTATGATTTTTACCCCTTGCCCATATCTTATTCATTGTACACCTCCTTGTGCCTAAAACAGGGCCAGGCACAACAAAGCGAGAGATGAGATGAGAGCCCAGTTGGGTTGATTTTACAATAGCTGGGCATGATGTAAAACAGAGACAATATTTTTAAAAAATGATCCTTTCTTCTTGCACATTTTCCCTGATTCTTGCCCATGATCCATTTTAAGTTCTAAGAGCAGGAAGGAGGAAAAAAAAGTGAGTTTGCATCCTGAGGCTGAGAAGACACTTCTCCAGCAGCACCCATAGGCTTTGAAGTAACTTTTCCCTAGAATCAGAATGTCACATCTGGGAGGGGCCTTGGATCATGGAGTGTCTAATGTGGAAGGGACATGGGCGGCTTGTTGTCCTTTGTTTTTAAAGAGGACCAAAATGACATCGCCATGATAAGTGAAGTTTCAGTGTGTACAACTGTGACTCATCAGACCAATACGAGTCTGGAATGCTCTACCACAGGCTGGGCACAGATAGTCCGTGTGGACATTTGGGATGGATTCTCCAAATCTGTGCATCCTATGTTTACTTTGTGTTGTTTAATTCTGCTTTCCTTAAAGAGCATAACACCTTTTCTTATGTGGGCATGCCATGCTGAGCGGTCCTGTGCCAGTGTCTCCCATGATGCACATTCAATTCCAAAGTTCTTGAGGGAGACCTTGAGAGTGTCCTTGTATCGCTTCTTCTGACCACCATATGATCACCTGCCCCATGTGAGTTCTCCATAAAATAGTCTTTTTGGCAAGTGTACATTTTGCATTCGAACAACATGGCCAGCCCATCGGAGTTATGCTCTCTGAAGCATAGTTTGATGCTTGGCAGTTTAGTTCAAGCAAGGACCTCAGTGTCTGGTACCTTATCCTGCCAGGTGATCTTTAGAGGGAAGGGACATTAGAAGAGAGAACAAAGAATGTCACAGAACCTTAGAACCCAGAACACAGCATGACAGAGCTGGGAGCAAACTTTGAACATGGAACAGAGAAGGTCAGAGACAGGAGGGACCTTAGATGGTAGAACATCTGATGTAGAAGGGTTTGGTTAGAAGAGAGGACCAAGAATGTCATAGTTGAGTAGAAACTTCAAGATCATTTAATTTTCTTCTTAATTTTCCAATGAAGGAAACTGAGGCTCAGGGACATAAAGTGATCCCCTCTGCCCCCCACTGCTGAGGGCAACACCATCCCGCTTGTCCCTCAGGCTCACAACCTGGGAGTCACCACTTACGCATCACCATCTCTCATCTCCCCTACCTAATATGGCACCCTATGTTATTTCTTGGATGTGCTCCCTTCTCTTCACTGACACTGCCCCCACCCTTGTACAGACTCCTATCACCTCATGCCTGGACTGTGGCAGTAGAAGCTGGGGGTCCACCTGCCTTGTCTCTCCCCTATTCTGGTCCATCCTCCATTTGGCCATCAAAGAGATTTTCCTAAAGTGCAGGTTCAATCCTGTCCCACATACTCCCATCTTCTACAGGAAGCCTCTCCCAGCCCTTCTTAAATCCTGTGCCTTCCCTCTGTTGATTACTTCCCAAATATGCTGTACATAGATAGCTTGTTAGGTTTGTTAGACAGCCACCTTTGAAGCAAGGTCACCTCTGTTCCTCCCTCCTCCACACTGCCCCTTCCCCCTGAATCTCAATGGCCGACTGTGTGCCAGGCACTGTGCTAAGTGCTTTACACCATTATCCTTTTTGATCCTCTAAACAATCCTGGAGGCAGGTGTTGTTATATTCCCATTTCACAGTTGAGGAAATTGAGACCAAGAGAGGTTAAGTGACTTGCCCAGGATCACACAGCTCAAGGGAGGTTGGATTTGAACTCAGGTCTTCCTGACTCCCCTGTTGTTGATTGCTCCACCTTGAGGCTTCTACACAGATTGAACAGATATGTGTGCTCACTGCTCAGAGGGCTGTGATCGCCTCAGTCAGCTGTCTCTTCCAAAGAGGCAGAGAGCAGCCCAGCCATGTCCTCCCTCAGGCTCACCCCAGGGGGCCTCTTCTTTCTTTGTACCCACCCAAGAGCACAGCTGTGGAGTCTGGGGGTGCAGCACCCTTGTCCCTCTCTGCCACATCCTTCTATCCCAACCATCCATCTGTCATGACCTCCCTTGTCCTCAAATGGTTCTGTGTCCTGCCTGTGTCTCCTCTGCCCTGCCTCCACACCTGGGTCCTCCATCCCCCTCTGGACCATGTTCAGGTTTGATATGAGGAGAAGAGAGAGGGCGATAATCACATGGAGGGCCAGGATGTGCCCATGGGCTCTGGCTGGAAGGCAGCTGGGGATCTCCAGAGGAAGAGAGAAGGGAGAGTGTTCCAGCCCTAGTAGAGGGGCTGTAGGGAGGGCCCTGAAGGCTGATGCCTGCCGTGGCTCTGAGAGGTGGTGGCAGGGATGTCTGTGTCTCAGCCTGCAGCCACCACCCAGCAGGATGGCTGTGATGGCCTGGGTCCAGGCACGATGGAATCAGCAGAGCAGGCTTGGGATGAACATGCCCAGGTGATGCTCCTGTGCAACCTTGGGAAATTCTCTTCTCTCTGGGGTTCAGTTTCCCCTCTCTAAAAAGAGGTTCAGAGGAGATGGTGCCTTGTAGGTCTGACCTTCTATAGTTCTGTGATCTGCTTCACAGTGGGCAGCACTGACTGAGGCTTCATGAAAACCTCAGAATCCTCATCTCCCTCACACTACTCCAGTTCCTTATTTTTCCTCATCCGTTCCCAAAAAGGAACTGTGCAAGGCTCCCCATGGCTGACAGATTAGTTTGGATTCTTGCTGGCATTCAAGGCCACCTGCCATCTGTCCCCAGGGAGCTTCCTTCCTAAGTCTACCTTGTGTGTGCTTTCATTTCTGATAGAAGATGAACGAGGGCAGAGCCCGATTTCTTTTGTCTCTGACCCCCCAGAGCCGAGCATGACGTTCAGAGCATCGAATAAATGTTCAGTGAGTCTAGATCTAAATCTCTGTAATTCTGGGACTCATGCTCCACACCACAACACACACGCAAAATTAATAAATGTACATTTATTAAGCACCTAGTATATACTAGGCACTGTGCTCAGCCCAGGGGGATACACAGAGCAGCCAAAACAATCCCTGCCTTTAAGGAGCAAACGATCTAATAGAGGAGACCACATGTGGACAAACAGAAGCAAGCAGCTCTCTCCAGAATCAATAGGAAATGATTAACGGAGGGACAACATCAGAGCTAAGAAGGGGAGGGAAGGCTTCCTTTCCTGGGGAAGGTAGGATTTTAGTTGGTACCAAGTTTAGTTGACATAAAGAATCTCTCCTGTATATGCCCCTAGGATGAGGTCCAGAGTTGGGGAGGAAAACCTGGGACCTGGCTGGATGTCATCAGGGAAGGGAGGTGAGTGACCAGGAGGCCTGTGGATGGTAGCTGTGAGTATTCTGCTTGGGTGGTAGAAATGAAGAGTATGAGCCTCAAAGAGGTAGGAGACATCACTGAGTGAAAGAGGAAGAGGAGAGCCAAGAAGGGACACTGGGGTGCAAGGAGTATTCCAAGTCCCCTACCTCAGTCAGTGAGCAGAGGAGAGTGAGCAAGGGGGCAGCCAGTCCTGGCTGGGGAGGCCAGGGAGGTCACGGGGTCTTTGGGGACCCCAGATAAGAGCTGGGAGATGGAGTGAAGGGGAGAGGGATAGATTTAAAATGAAGGGAAGTTGGCTGCCTAAGGAAAAGGCATTGCAGAGGGCACAATGGAAGGGCCTTGGAGGAGGTAAGATGAAGCTTTGGGCTGGGAGGGCTGAGGGGGATGGCAATGAGGAAGCAGGTGGTATG
Source organism: Notamacropus eugenii (assembly GCF_028372415.1). Taxonomy (NCBI): domain Eukaryota; kingdom Metazoa; phylum Chordata; class Mammalia; order Diprotodontia; family Macropodidae; genus Notamacropus; species Notamacropus eugenii. The sequence goes on from NC_092872.1 coordinate 757,270,794, forward strand.
GGTGGGGAACGGGATTGGGATGTGGACAAACAGGTGTTCAGAGTGACTGGGACATAAAAGGTATGACCAGGTGTGAGAATGTTCATCCTGGAGTACAGGGTGTCACTCCCCTGCCTTCTAAGAAAAGGAACAGCAGGGGCACACATTCACATGCACATATATGTATACTCACACACACGTACACATTCACATGCACATATATGTATACTCACACACACGCACACATTCACATGCACACACATATACAGGTACACATGTACAAACACATACACACTCACAAAATCACTCTCATACACATGCCCATAGACATGTATACACACATACTCATACATATACATGCACGCACATATGTGAACATATATACACCACACACAAAATACTCACATGAACATACAAACAAGCACACACTCACACACATATACAGACACACGCACATACACACACAGTCATATAGGGACACACATGTACACACTCACACATACAGACACACACACACGTCCTCAGTTCCCCTCACCAAACCCTATCTCGCCTTCAGAGTCAAGCCCCATCCCCTGTGCTCCTTGCCAACGGCTCCAGGCCCCCCCCCAGCTCTCCCTCACCAGGCGCTTCAGCTCACCCTCCACCCAGGCCCATCTGCCCTCATGAGGCTCCACAGTGTTTGTCTTCCCTGCCCTTGAATAATCAGAAAGGAAAAAAAGAGGTGCGCTGTCTCAGAAGGACACGGGCGGCTAGAGAGTCACGTGCGGTTACCTCTGAAATCAGGAAACGTAGGGTTTATTTGTTGTTTCATTGACTGGATAGACATGAAGGACGGCAAAAATGTTAATACTAAACTGTGTGTGTGTGTGCACGTGCATGCGTGTGTGTGTGTGTGTACATTTTTTCTTTACAGAGTGGGTTGTTACACACTTGGGAGCGTTGCCCTTGTTTTCTGGGACAGCAGATGAGCGCCCTCCATGCTGCACCTGTTTCTGTGGAGTGGACAGAGGACCAATGGGAGGTCATGGTTCAGGGTCCCACGGGGGGAAGGTGTGGATGGCTTTCCGTCTGCATTGAGGGGAAGGGTTCATAATGGAGAAGGCACAGGGTCTCCTAGCACGCATTCATGTATTAGACTTTGACCTCCTTCTCAGTCCTGAGACCCAGAGTCTAAGCACCATGAGGACAGCCATCCTTGTAGCGCTAAGCCCAGGCCTGCATACAGTAAGTAATCTGTGAGTGTTTAGAGAGTTGCACTGATGTCAACATGGCTTCCTAGGCACTGACGCCCACTAACAGAAGGCTGGACTTTCTTCCACAGTCCTTCTCAGAGTCCAGTGGAAGAACTGATCATCACTTTCCATCCCCTCTCGAGGCCTCAGTCGCCTCATCTGTAAAATGAGTGGATTGGACCCGATGATCTATCTATAAAAGAGGCAGAGCAGTGAGTGAGGAGCGAGCATGGGACTCAGAAAAGTCTAGGTCAGATTCTCTTTGTGGCGTGTGCAGGGTGACCCTAAACAAGCACAAGCCCTCTGAAATAGGGGTCAAAAGTCCTGATGTATTGTCCTCATAGGTTTGCTCATAGTGAGGCTGAAATGATGTCCTGCCAGTGTCCACCAATGGTGCAGCAGCAGCTCTGTGCTCTGGATCTCAGGATATCCACCTGCTCCAGCCTCCCAAGTAGCAGGGGGCGCTGCAGGCATGAGCTCCCACTTCTGGCCTTCCCTCTTCTTGTCGACGTAGAATGCAGATACTGATGCCTCCCTCACCCACCTCCCAGTGCTCTGTCAACCTTAAGTGGCTACACAATGTGAAATGATGACAATCTACTAATGAGGATTAGACTAGCAAGGAGACCTTCAAGAATAAAGGTGGGAGGTGATGTTACACTGGAAATAACTAGATTCAAACTCCATCTCCACTGGTTATCCATGCTGTGGCTTTGGCCAAGCAACTTGACATCTTTCAGACTCAGTTTCCTCAAGTTAAGGAAAGGGGCCCCCATGATCCTTTCCAGCTCTAAATCTACGATACTGTCATTCTATTAGGGGAAGAAATCCCGGGGGGTGAAAGAAATCGCTGCCAAGAAATCCTCAGGAGGCAAGTAGGAAAACACAAAGGGGCTGGGGGCAGCTAGGGAGGGAGAAGGGCTCCCTGAGACCCTTCCCAATTAATTGGAGGCTCTCTTCTTGCAGCAGAGGTCACGTGCTGCCCCAAAGTCCGGTGGAGCTGCATAGAAGGGCAGAGCCGCCGTGGGGAAGGGGGGCAGTACGTGCTGCATCAGGAGGCCCCGCAGAGGCCAGAGCACAACCATCAATCAAGGGGCGGGTGTTTAGAGAACAGTGGAAGTGTTTCGGAAACATGGAGTGGCTGACCTGTGGGGCTTGGCTCTTACTCCTTACAAGAATTTAGATGAGTAATGATGTTAATAAATAACTTCTTAACTCTCTCTCTTGACTTCAGGCATAACTCATTTTCTAGGGGTCTGTGGGGCAGGTTATGAGGACCCTGCTCTGGCTGCATTGGGAGGGAAGTGGTCTCCCAGCGCCCAGGAGCGCCTGAAGCCCCCTTCCCAAAAGAAGCAGGTGTCTTTTCTCCAACAGGATCAGGCTTAGTCACAGGCAAGTCAACAAGCCTTTATTAACTGCCTACTGTGTGTCCCGTGCTGTGCTGGAAACACAAAGAAACAGGGAGCAGCTCCTACGCTACAGGGGCTTCCAGTCTAACGGGGAGATTACATGCAAACAACTTGGTTCAAACAAGATAGGGGAGGTAGGAGAACTGGAGATAATCAACGCAGAGAAGTTGCTGACTGTCATGGGGGAGCAGGGCCGGTAGGGAGCACAGGAAAAGGCCTTGGGGAGAAGGGAAGGTTTGAGGTTTGAGCTAATCCTTCAAGAAGCCAAGAGCTTTCCAGGCTTAGGGGCAGCCACTGCAAATGCTCAGTCTGGGGGTGGAGCATCGTGAGCACAGAAGGAGGTTGGTGTCACTGGATTAAAGGGTGAGGGCAGAAATCAGAATAGGGAGCCCATCTCCCTGAGAGGCAGGATGCCTGGCAGCCCCCTTCCACTCACCCCAAGGCATTTCCCTCAACTGCTTTCATGGAGCCTGGACTCAAATGGCTCCATGTGGGTAACTACAATAATGTCCTTTGTAGAGAATGAAAAATGAGGCCCAGAAAGGGGAGAGACCTGTCCAAGGTCCCAAAGCAAGGAAGGGACTGAAGGGACTAAAGGGACTGAACTGGGCCAAGGACCCAGGTCTCTGAATGTCCAATCCAGATTCTTTCCAGTTGGCCACGCTGCATAAAATCACAAATCCCATATATGTCAGACTTCAAAACAATTAGTTAAGTGGGGTGGGTGGTCCAGGACAGACTTATAATTTAATTGCCAATTGTTTTACTCCAGTAAAGATGCCCCTTCATTACAGATCTGCTACTTGTCTCTAACTCTGAGCCTAAGACCTCACAACCAGACTATTGCAATTCTCTGCCCCCACTCTTCTCTCTTCCTTCTCTGTTGGTCTCTGTCTCTCTCAGTCTGTCTCTTTCTCCTTCCACTCCATACACTCATACATATATATGTGTGTATATATATATATATATATATATATATATGCCTGGAACACTCTCTCCTCTAAGGCCTTCACTGACTAAAGTCACACCTTTCATTTTTTTCACCAGAAGCCCCTGACTCTCTCTCTCTCTCTCTCTCTCTCTCTCTCTCTCTGTCTCTCTGTCTCTCTCTCTCTCTCTCTCTCTCTGTGTTTCTGTCTCTCTCTTTCTGTCTCTCTGTCTCTGTCTCTCTGTCTCTCTCTGTCTCTCTGTCCCTTCATCCTCTCCAATGTGCCGTGTGGAGTTTGCTTCGTGCGTATCTGTTCACATTCTATCTCCCCCAGTAAGATGATAAGCTCCTTGAGGGCAGGCATAGTCTTTTGTCTCTGTTTGTATCCATTAGACTTAGCACAGTGCTTGGCACAGTAAGTGTTTAATAAGTGCTTGTTGATTATTGCGTCATACAAGCTTCATTATCCTTATTTTACAAATTAGGAAACTGAGACCAAAAGATGTTAAATGACTTCCCCAAGGTCATACAGTAATTTTGGGATCAGGATTTGAACTTGTCTTTTGACTCAGGATCATGTGCTTCCTTTCTGCTCCTATTACCCACCTTTTGTCTTCCTTCATTCACTTACTTGGCCAAATAAACAAAAGCATTTATGAAGTTCCTGCCCCATGCACAATCTGGGTCAAAGGAGCTGGGAAGATACAATATTTTCCTCTACTCCTACTGATCTACATCCTGACATAGAACACTAAGATAGATTCTACATGGCCAGTGCACTACAGAGGGCCCAGTCCTATCTCTATGAGGTCCTAGGGAGAAGGTTTGGGGGTTTCCAAGAAGCACTGGCCATGCCTCGTCTCTCAACCACAGACTCCAGCTCCACCACAAACACTTACCAGTTGGTGATGCTGGGTACTCTTTTCTTAGCCTCAGTTTCCCTCCCTGTCAAATGTGGACAATCACAGCCTATGTCACAGGGTTGCTGTGAAGAGTGGAGAAAGCAGGGAGAAAGTGCTCTGTGAACCCCTAAACACCAACAAGTGGCAGCTCACCTCATCGTGGGTAGTCCAGCACACTTCCTCATCTGTCAAATGGGGATAATGCTGTGCTAATGGCTGCACAGGATTTCTGTGGGGCTCAAACAACCTCCCATTGTTTGGGTTGTGATTGACTCCTGGAAGTCTCTCGGGCCATTTCCCCAGGAAGAGGAGAAAAGAGCTGCTGGTGTAGCAGCAACGGCCACCACACTCATGACTGCATTGGAAAAAAGACTGAAAATATATACAGTGCACCACCCTTGTGGACCTCTGCCTTCTGCCAAGTGTGTGGGAGGTTCTACCTGTATTTCCTCTTTGGAGAGAAGCTTCTTCTTGGCAATGGTGTAACATTCAATTTCTTAATTTCTGACCACCGCCTCCCTCCGTCTTCTGTCCCTTCTGTCAGTCCCCTTTTCCTTTATTTTCCCTTTTCCCTTACTACTTATTCCCTTCCTTTTCTTTGTGCTTCCCCCTCCTACTGCCAATAGAGCTAGTTAGACTTCTATACTTAGCTGAGTTTGTGTTCCCTCCTTGAACCAAATCAGATGAGAGTAAATCTCAAACAGTGCTCATTCCTCCCCGTCTTTCCCTCTCCTGTAATGTTTTTTGTGCCTCTTTCTGTGATATAATTTACCTTTTTCTGCCACCTCCTTTTCATATCTCCTGTTACAATCCCTTTGCACCCTTAAATCCCATTTTTATCATCACATCATTTAATTTATACCCACTCCCTCTATGTATATTCCTTTCAAATATCATAATAAATGCACAACTCTCAAGATTAATATGTATCATCTTCCCTTATAGGTATGTAAACAGTTTACCCATATTGAATAACAAGTTTTTTTTTCCTGTTTTCCTTTTTATGCCTCTCTTGAGACTTGGGTCTAAAGATCAAATTTTTTATTGAACTCTGGCCTTTTCATTAGGAAGGTCTGGAAATCCCTTATCGCATTGAATGTCCATCTCCTTGCCTGAAATATTATGCTCAGTTTTGCTGGGTAATTTAATCTGTGGGCTGATAGTCTCAGGACACGCTACCTGGGGTTCTGCACTTTTCTCTCACTCAGTTCCACTGTACTCCCGTCCTAGGCTGATACATATGAGAATCCACACTGCTGCTTCTGCTTCAGACTGCTCAGGGCTTCCTGCTCGACTATGTTATGGAGGGTCCACGCTGGTGCAGCCTGTGCTATAGCACTGATGCTTTACTGCTTTATGGTTGTTCTTTCCATTCACATTGTTGTAGTCATGGTGCACTTGTTTTCTTGACTCTGTTGACTTCACTCTGCATCCGCTCATATATTTCTTCTTTGGGCTTCTCTGCATTCATCACATTCTCCATTTCTTAGAGCATATTCATGGGTTACAGATTATTCAGTCATTCCCCAATCAACAGTCATCTATTTTGTTTCCAATTCTTTTCTACGACAAAAATTGCTGTTTTAAGTATTTTTGGCATATATGGTGACTTTCTTTTTATCAATGACCTCAACATGGTATAAACCTGGTATCAGAATCTCTGCCTTAAGGATATAGGCATTTTAGTCAATTTATTCACAGAGTTCCAAATTACTTTCCAAAATGGTCATGCTGAGTCACAGCTTCGATAATGTACCCATGTACCTCTTGCCAGAATCCTTCCAACATTGATTCACTTGTATTGTCATCTTTGCCAACTTACAGGGTGTGAGGTAAAACTCTAAGACTGTTGGTTTTAAAAATTCTCTTGTTATTAGACATTGGGGGAATTCTTTATTATATGGTTATTAATAGTCTGCAATTCTTTTAGGAACGATTTTTTCATACCTTTTAACTATAAATAGGTTTCTTTCAATCCTGTTTACAATATAGACAATATTACATTGCTTGATTAATCCTTCTGTGAAAGAGCACCCACAGTAAAATTTGGTCCAAATTAATACAAATCCCCAGTAAGCTAAGTCCAAACCAATATGGTTCTATTGAAGTTCCATTTAGAGAAAACTTGGGGGTTATAAAGACAATATACCTAATAAGGAAACATTTCTTTGTTATAGAAACAGAGTGCCAAAGGAAGACCTGGGTTCAAATTCTACTTCTGGTAATTATTGTATTAGGCTGGGAAAGTAACTGCCATCTCTGAGTGCTGGCAGCCTCTTCCATACAGTGGGGAAAACAGTCTCTATTGTCCTTTCCTCCTGGGCAGCCATGGGGCTCCAATGAGATCATGTAAGCGAAGTGTTTACACATTGTAAAGTCCTATCACACCACATCTTGATCTTCTTATATACACACCAACCCCTGAAGTACAGTACAGAAGGGTGGAGGGAGGGAAGAAAGACAATATCTATAGCACGGAAACATGATTCCATTAGCTATTTGTGTTAATAAAACCAATATGATAAGACTATGCATTTGAAAGCTGACTTCAGGTTTGATTTTTACTTTCTTAAAAAGAAAGAAACCCAGAAACTTTCTGTATTATCTCTCCCCCAACTGAAATTTTTTGAAAAGTGGAATAATATGAGCGATGTCAAGCTGTGTTATCAGTTGGGCACGTTACATAGCGGGAAAACTATTCTCGGTATTTGAAGTCTTTAATTAGTCTGTTTTCATAACAGGGCATTTCTAATCTCTTTGGACTCCCTGCAGATGTTGGAGAGTTAAAGTCTCTGGGTTTTGGGCGGAGGCGCGGGTTTGCCCGGGGTATCTGAGCCCTCAAACATATTTCTTTTGATCACTGCATTATGATATAACTCAGACATCTCCATTGTTTGGGCAATTTCTCCGATCTCAATGAAATATGATCTCTCTCACTCTGGCACGAAATCAGTGTGCTGCATTGGGAACGGGTTCCTTTAACCAGACTGGTAATTTACAGTTAGAGATATTAAGCAGAAGTCTTTTCTATTCAATTGTGTTGACAGAAAAAGTATATAGGGTGGCCTGGGGAAGCAATCATTTTCTTCCTTGCTTCCTTCCTTTTCTCCTTCCCTCTTTCTTCTTTCCTCCTTCCCTTTTCCTTCCTTCCTTCCTTCCTTCCTTCCTTCCTTCCTTCCTTCCTTCCTTCCTTCCTTCCTTCCTTCCTTCCTTCCTTCCTTCCTTCCTTCCTTCCTTCTCTCTCTCTCTCTCTCTCTCTCTCTCTCTCTCTCTCTCTCTCTCTCTCTCTCTCTCTCTCTTCTCTCTCTTTCCCTCTCTCTTTCCTTACCTATTTGAATGGTGCAATTTATTACAAAGAAAACCTGTTCCACAAAGGACACTTGTTAGAGAAGAGACATGATACATTGTTACATGGCAATCAAAACTGAAAGATTGATATGGAAGAAAGAATTTTGGATTTAGCTTTGAAATTAGAGGTCCTGGGTTCAAATCCAGACCACCTCTTATTAGTTATGTGACTTCCTCGAAATCACAGTGTCTAAATGTAGAGCTAGAAGAGTAGAAGACATGCAGAACAAACCTCAAAATGAGGATCAGACAACCAGGATTTGAATCCAAGTTCCCAACTCCAAGCCCACCAAGTTTTTTCCTTTGTTCTAGAGGGTGTCTCCTTTCCCTTCAGCTTCAATTTGATGGTCCTATGCAAACTCAAGGGTGCTGGTTCTAAGGTTCTCTACACTGTCCTGGGGTCACAGAACCTCCTTGTGAGAGGGTGTACCCCAGGGCCCACATTGTAGACCTGGAATAGGGCCTCTAGTCCAACCCGTTCACGGCCAAGATAATATTCCTGACAAGCTTGCTTGAAGACCTCCAAGAACTCAGAGCTCACTCCCTTTCAAAGGGGAGTCCATTTCCATTTAGGGCAGTCAGGTGGCACAGTGGACAGAGCTCCAGGCCTAGAGTCAGGAAGCTCTGGGTTCAACTCTGGCCATATACACTCACTGTGTGACCTTGGACAAGTCACTTCACCCTCACTGTCTCAGGTTCCTCATCTGTAAAATGAGCTGGAAAAGGAAATGGAATACCCTCCAGTGTCTTTGCCAAGAAAAGCCCAAATGGGATCACAAAGGACTGAACACGACTGAAATGACTCACAACAACAAAATCGCCCTCTTCAGGCACTTTGTCACAGTGGCCTGGCCTTTTCTCAAACCTCTTCCTTGAGCCATCTTCAGCTTTTTGATCTTCCCTCTATGTCTCTGTCCTAGTTTTCCTCCCACCAATCACAGAGAAATATGTTTCTCGGACAAGAGCCATGATGATTGATCTGTTCCTGGCCAGCATTGGGCCTTGAAGATGGTGCAAGAAGGATGGCCAATGAAACATTATTTAGCATATACCCAACTATCTGAGTATTCAACATATTGCTCAACAAATGTTAAATAATGACTATTAGTCATGGAGATTGGAATGTTGGTGTGGGCATCAGTAATCAGGGATCCGTGAGCACAGAAGAGGAGCAGGGAGGAATGATGGGGAGGTTCTGAGCCTGATCTCAGAAGGACTTGCCTTCCAATGGTGCTGCAGGCTCTTCCTCAGCTGTGTGAGCACAAATCACTTCTCTCTCTGACCCTCTGTTACCTTCTCTGCATGATGGGGCAATAATACATTACTTAGCATATTGGGATGTTGGGAAGAAAGAACTTAGCAAACTGTGCCAAAAGCTAAGAGAACAATGTGGTGATCTATGGGGCAGTCACTGAAATCATCTGCAGGGGACTCAGACTATCAGAATGTCAGAGATGAGAGCAAACTAGGAATCATCTGGCCCAACCAACACTCACTTAATAGACAAGGAAACACACTCAAAGAGGGAAGGTGACTTGTACAAAGGCACACAGGTGAAGTCAGTCAACCGGCACTGATGAAATACCTACTATGTGCCAGGCCCAGGGCTAAGTGCTGGGGATACAAAGAAAGTGCCTGTCCTTAGGTCGCCTCCCAGGGAGGGCAGATGACATGCAAACAACCATGTACAAACAAGGTATGAATCAGGTGGTTTGGAGATGAACACCAGGGCAAGGTTTCTGGCTTCCTATAGTCGACACTTGAAGGAAGCCAGCTGCAGAGACAAGGAGGGCGAGCGCCAGCCCTGGAAGAGGACCAGAGAGAATGCCCAGAGCTGAGAGATGGAGGGAGGCTGGTGGAGCTGGATCCAAGAGTCTCTGGGGAGGTAGGAGGGTTTAAGGCAGACCTGCACAACATGCCAGCATGGAGGAGCCAAAATTAAAATAGGCTAAAGGTCGCAGATAGGTTTTAGTGGCTCACTTTCCAAGTAAAGGCATAATTAGTGATTAAACTATTTTGCAAATAAATCATATTAAAAAAGAAAATTTCAATTAATATCAGTTAATTACATTTATTACTTAAGATTTTTAATTACCATGAAATCTCTCCTCTCAGACTAGAGACAGACTGATGACGTTATGCTGTGGGTCATGTGACAAACAGGAGGGAGTACCTAGTGGCAGCCCACCTGCCAAGTACCTGAAAGGCACAAGAGTGACAAGTGGGAGGTGGGAAAGTTTTCCTTACATCTTTCCCTTCTTTTATATCCTCTCCATTTTCCTCTGGCTGCCTGAAATCCCTTACATGGGCTGTATGTTGTGCAGGCCTCCTGTAAGCTGTGAAGAGACTTGACATGCACTGAGGAGCCTGGTCACTGAGGACTTTGAATGCCAGATCTCAACTAAGATACCACATTCAGTAAACTGGGTCCTCATTAACTTCCTGTGTGACTTGGCTACATGCTCTGGACATCTGCAGAATTTAGAGAGTTTATATTGTGGGGGAGGAGGAGAGGGGAGGAGACCATCCGTGCACACAGACATAAATACAAAATGCACGCAACTTCACTTCTGAGGGGACAGCCCGCCCCCCTTCCCCCCAGTCCTTAGCAATGGCAAGAGAACAGGGGCTTTCCAAGAGCCCAATGGAATGGTGAGGAAAAGGAGAGGAAGGAGCTGGGCAAGGTGGTCCAGGGAGGAGACCTTGGCTTTGGAGAGTCTCTGATCAGAGCCAAAGGGAAATGGATGGTTTCACCCTTCACTGCAGCAGTGGGAAAGGGTGCAAAGAAAGGTGGCTCATTGCCAGTGGCTCATTAAATGTTCGTTGGATGAATTCATGAGCATCAACTCTGATGGAAAGGGTTGCAAGCGAGAACTCAAATCAGATTCAGGAAGCAAACTGTGCCTCTCCTAGCCCTCTCTGTTGTCCTTCAATCAGTGTTCAGGTGTGTCCGATTCTTCGTTGCATTGGAGGTTTTCTTGGCAGAGATACTAGTGTGGCTTATCATTTCCTTCACCAGCTCTTTTGACATTTGGGGAAACTGAGGTAAACAGGGTGAAGCAACTTGTCCAGGGTCACACAGCTAGTGAGCATCAGAGGCCAAATCCAGACCAGCAGGTCTATGCACTATGCCTCCACCTAGCTGCCCTGACCCTCACTGACAAGGACAACACAGAAATGACTTAGAAACTTGTCTCCCACTTAGGAAACACGACCAACAGCCAGCCTTCAGGAAGCCTGTGAGCTTGCCCCTCCCAGAGTCTGACATCTGAGTCCTCAGCACAATGTCTGCACGCAGGAAGTGCTTAATAAATGCTTGCTTCCTGCCTTAGGGTCCAGGAGCTAGGGTAGAGTGGTCAGAATCCTGGGTCCAGAATCAAGAGGCTTGGGTTGGATTCCTGGCTCTGTTAGAAGCTGTGTGACCTGGGACAGCTCCCTTCACTGCTGCACCCTCTGCTTTCTACTCAGTAACAAGGGAACAGCAAAATCTCACAAGGGCAGAATTCTTGTCCTGCACACCAAGCTTCCCCTGGCACACATCTGCTTTCGGAAAGTCCACTCTTTTCACACTGGCAATCTTATCCTTCAGGTGTAGGAGTCAGGGATCAGGTAAGGCTTTCCGACCCCCTCCAACTCCTGTGCAAACCCCAGGTGGGGAGGCATCCCAGCGCAGTGGAGAGAGCCATGCCCCATTAGACATGAACTAGCCGTGTAACTACAGGCAGCCCTTATCCAGACCTCATGACATATGTGGCATGAGCTGGGTGGCCCACTGAACCCCCCATCTGTCTCAGTTTCTTCATCTGTAAAGTGAGGATAACAATAGCGCCCACCTCCAGCGTGGTTTTAAGGACCGGATGAGACAGTAATTATAAAGCGCTGGCCATCCTTCATGTTCTATAGGAAATGCCAGCTATTATTAGAATCCCGGGCAGGAGTCTCATTCCCTTCATCTGCAGAGTGGAGGTGATGACCCTTGAAGTGCCTGCTTCCCAGGGGCTCTTGGGAGAGGAGCTCTGGAAAGTCCTATGTAAGCCTGAGTGTGCTGGAGACTGAGGATTCTTTTGCATCCTTCTTCATCGAAGTTTGTGTGTGTCTTTAAGAAGTTCAGGTCACTCTCCTCAAGGATGTTCCCAGTGCATCTCTGTTCCTGCTCGCTGCCCCGTCTGGATGGACCCCAGGTGGCCCGGCACAGGCTGGTGAGGAAGGCATTGGAACATTCCGCCCTCCCTGCCCTTATCTCCTGCTGCTCTTTCCAAAGGCCCCCACGGCCCTTGTCAGCCAACCTTCTCCTCTTCTCCCTTCCCCCAGCCCATCATCTCCCTATCCTGTGGCTCTGATAGCCTTGTGGGAGCTCTTTCAAGTGCAGCCAAGACAGCTGCATGACCCACACCCAGGCGAGAGCTCCCCCACCCGGGGTTACACGGATTCAAGCCCACGCTCCATCACCAAGGCAGCCAGATGGCCCTGGAAGAAAGCTGGCGACCCTCTCACTTTCATTTCAACAGCAGCAAACAATGTTCAATGTTTAAAATAAACTCTTCCAGATGAGCTAAAGATAAACTCTGAGGTGGGCGGACTGGGGCTCTCCAGGGCTGCCTCCGACTCTGAAGTGTTTGATTACATTAACACAAAACCCCTGGGCAGAATCGGCTTCTGTCAACAGAATGCTGCAGCCCAACACCTCCGACATGAAGCCGCTTCCTGTACTTTCATGGATGGACCACAGAAAGGGGCTCTGCTTTTTCACAAAACACCGAGGCTGCCCATTTCCCAGGGCTTGCCGCTTTCCCAGTCCACCAACAACGTGTCAAGGCACACATTCCATCTAAAGTGACCATCATGTGTTTCCCTGTACAAATCACATATAAACACATACAGAGACACAAAGATAATTGTGCACCACTAACAGGGAATTCTGCTCCTCCGTTGACCCAATCCCTTTATTTGGGGGTGCATTGAAAAGAGCCATCATTTTCCATCATGTCTGTAGTAGCAAGCTGCTGAGCATACACAGAACTCCCTGGAGTCATGAAGGCTTGGGTACAAGCCTGGCCTAGAACCCTTAGGATTAGAGAAGTAAGCATTTAAATCTAGGAGGGACCTTGGGAGCCATTGAATTCAATCATCTCATTTTTACAAATGAGGAAACTGAGGCACAGAGAGTTGGCGTGACTTGTCCTAGGTGGAACTGCTAGGGCTTCCTGTCTTCCTGGCTCCCTGGAATGTCACTAGCTCTGCATGGCTGTAGGCAAGTCACAACTTCTAGCTTCTCATAAAATACCCCAGAGGGATGTCGTGGAAATCAAAGAAGAGGCACATCTTTTGTAAGACCCCATGAGAGACCCCGAAATGCAGCCCCTTCTGCAGTCAGGAAGGCCTGGGTACAAATCCCACCTAGGACTCACACTCCCTGGCTGCCACCTGGGGCAAGACGCTTTCCCTATTCGGGCCATAAGAAGGCAGAGTTCCTGACACGAGTGAAACCCCAAGTCTGGTCCAAACAATGCTACGTAAATACAAGCTGTTTTCACTGACAGTGCTCTAGGCATTACTGTTGGTGATGCCTTGGTCTCCAGATTAGTTGGGGAGCTCTGCTACCACCCAATGCAACAATCCAATGATCTGGGTTCGGGCTTCTGCTCTGCTCTTTGGCACTTCAGTGACCCTGGGTGATCATTAAATCCTGCTAGGCCCTCCCTGTAACAGTAATAGCAGCACCACTACCATTATATCCTACGCACTATGTGCCAGGCTCAGTGCCAGGCACTCTATAACTATCAGTTCTTTTACTCCTCACAACAATACTGTGAAGTAGCTACTGCTACAATTCCCATTTTATAGATGGGGAAACAGAGACAGGCAGAAATGAAGTCACCGGCCCTGGGCCACCACAGCTGGGGGTGTCTGAGGCTGAATCCGAACTCAAGTTTCCCTGACTCCAGGGTCAGACCAGCTGGCTGCGTATCTTAATTTCAAACTTAAGAGTTGGATGTAGCAGAGCTGGAGGCCTACAATGGAACAGAGTTTCATTCCATTCCATTTCATTCACATTCACGTTCAAGTCCAAGATGATAATTCAACCGCTATTTCAGAAGGCCTGCTTCTGGCAGAGGTGGGAGTGGGGGCAGTCCAGGGATAGTTTGGGTATGAGAAGAGAATAGCTCTGGTAAAGGAGGTGATATTAGGTATCATATCGGGGAGAAGGGGGCAAAGGACTTGGAGTCAGTGATGACTTTAAGGGGGACAGACATCGTTAGGGAAGGAAGCTTTGTTTTCTGGGTAACAGGAGATAGATGACTTTTTCCCAGCCCAGAAATGTTAAGTCTCTGTGCAGCAGAACGGTCCATAGGTCCCAAGCAAGCTCACTTTGCCCTGCCAGTAAGCTTCCACTAGGTCTACTGGGACCTCTATCCTCGAGCCTGAGCACACTACAAGGCAGCAGAGCATCCCTGAATGAGATGGGGCTGCAGGGTCCTCCCTAGTTTCTCAGAAGAGGAATTTAGGGGCAAGGGGAGGTGAAGGACCATGCCTCAGCCACATGGGAAGGGTGGGACAGAGACAAGATGCAAACTCGCTAGGTCTCTTGGTTATATGGAGATTTGGGTCATGGGCATCGTATCTGCCCCAACAGTGGCAGAGCAGCCTTGGGAGAGTGAGTTAAACTTGGTTAAAAAGGCTCGAGTTCAAAGCCTGTCTCTGGATGCTGACTAGGGAACGAACATGGGCCTCTCAAGAGCTCAGGCTTCCTGGGCTCCACATCGTCCAGGGCTATGATGGGTGCTGCTGAAGGACCTCTGAGGAGGCAAACACAGGTCCTCAGCGTCCTGACCTTTCTGTTAAGTGAAGGCTATTACTACTGAGAACACATGTGACTGAAAGCCCTTTCAGTCACATGGAAATCGGTTCAGTCTTTCTTCCTGCTAAGATTAAACTCCCTTTCATGTTACCTACAACTAACAGGACCCCCCCTCCCTGTTGTAACTTCTGAGGCTGTCTGGGGGGCAGCATCCTAATGGGTGGTTACGAACACACTCCAAATTGAGTGTTCCTGAGGACATTTGGAATCAATTAAATATTCAAATGCAGGTTTTCAGATCTCTAGCCAGGCACAGCAGGTTGGTGGGACAAGGGGCTTGGGGAAGATAGCTGCTGTTTCTCACACCAAAACTCTAGTTGGAGGCAGATTAAAAACAAAAACCAAACAAACCAAACCAAACCATGCTGTCCAGGCTTCCTGGATCATCCCGCAAAAAGCTTCCTCGATATTAGAAATGGTACAGAAAGAAGAAACAGGAGCTGAGATGCCTGGCTTACAGGAGAACCACTCTAGCATGAACCCACTGGTGCCTTTTTAAAAAGACGTCGCTGTCCCCAGGACTGAGGCTGTTAATCACATATTCCTTTGCCTTTACACAGGCTATGCCTACAGATGAATCCACTTAGGGCTTGGAGCACTGAGAAAGCGTGGCACTCCCCGAGCACTCAGAAATGAAGATGATTCCACTCCTGATTCCCAGGCCCCCACAACTGCATGGTCTGTACTATTGTGCAACATACAGTGAGTGAGCAGCACTTTAATTACTGACATCATAGAGGAATGAAGATTCTCCCATCAGTGAATTTTCCAGATACCTGAGGATTTGTATCAAAACCTCAGATCCACCATTTTTGTTGGATGTTCTAAACTCCCCTACCTCCAATGTAAGAGCCACTAAACTTACCAAGCCTCACCCTGACACCTTGGGTGGGGTCATCATTATGATTACAAAGCAGCTAAGATGGTAAAGTGGTGAGAGCTCTAGACAGAGTCAGAAAGACCTGAGTTCAAGTCCAAGTTCAGACACTTACTAGTTGTGTTACCCCGGGCAAGTCATTTGATCTGTTTACCTCAGTTTCAACTGTAAATCAGGGATAATAACAGTGCCTATATCCCAGGGATGTATTGAATAAGAAAAATATTTGCAAACATGAAGGCACTACATAAATGCCAGTTATTATTATAATGATTTTTATTATATTACACTGTCCTGTAATATTCTCAGGGTAGATTGTATCCTTTATGGCTGCTTGGCCCTCCTGGCAGTTAGCTACTATTTCTCATTACGGTCAGTAGCCCCAGTGGCCAGTCTAAGGGCATTAGAAATTTAGTCTAACCTCATTTCAGAAAGAAGTAAAGAGGTTTGTACAAGATCCCCCAGCTGGCTTGTGGTACTCTAAGTTTTCTACCAGGTCCTGTGCTCTTTGTTCTACTGGTTTTGGATTCGAAGCAAGCAAACTGGCTGGTGGGTCATGATTCTAAACCAAGGTCTGATGGTGGCCTCATCCTAAAGGTGCATGGGGTTTGTGAGCTCTTTGCCTAACAAAGTGTTTTCACTTACTTCTGCATTTCGAACTGTTCTGCGTGGCTTCATAGTACCATATGCCACCTGAACCAATGCTAGACACAACCTGATTGTCACACAAATGACATCCAGTTCTTTTATTACATTAGTCTGTCTCAGACATTGTCAATTAATTCGATCACCCGGTAAAAGCTCGCTTTAAAGAAAAGTGAGACCCAGAAGAAAGTGTAACTGCCCACCTTGGATGGTTAAGAAAACAGCTCTCTTTACCACTCCAACCACCTTTAAGTACGGCTGATTGCAAAAAGTAAGAACCATCACATTAATAATTTTCATCCCTTCCGTAAATAGTCTAGAGCCAAGCAATGGCAAGGAGAAAGAAGGGAGAGAATTCACAACTCTGACTGGCCAGGCAAGCTGCTCATCCCACACATTGCAGGCCACTGCAATGCCTCGTTTCCTCCAACACCAGGGTGGGAAGGATGTCTTCCAAATGGCAGCTCAGCTGACCTTAGTGTTTCCCAGATGAGTGCTTCATTTTTCATCATTACTAAATTAATAGCCCCCATTTTGTAACACTGCCACAAAGCGGTTTTCCCCACTCTGGGGGGAAAAGATCTGAATCCACTGAAAGGCATCGTGTATCCAAATGCAGAAAAGATGGCATTCCTTGAAATAAAGAGCCCCTTTTAATGAAGTCGAGGTGTAGGACAGATTTATTAGCTCCGATTTTCCCATGTTCCATTCGAACTGATTTCCTGTCCATATTGCTAAGCTCTGCAGACCCCTTTGTAGGATTAACATTTTTTCTGAAGAAGTCGGGGAGCACAGGATGCAGCCATACTGACCACACCTGGGATGCTACAAATGTTACCAGTCCTGGATTACAAAGCCCCATGTCCAGCCTGGACAGAAAGCAGCTGTGATTTATGATCTGTTAGGATCCCCCCATGCTCAGAGAGTCGATGCTGAGAAAGACCTAAAAATGGACTTCAAAGCAGCAGCTGCTCTCACCCTCGACCAGCATAACAACGAGAGTGGGTGCATTGCAAGCTGTACATCGAGTTCTTTGCATTTTTATGAGATGGCAGAACACTTAAAAAAAAAAAAAAAAACCAAAACTAGTCACTTAAAAAATGAAGAAGGGGGCTTTGATGCTGCTGGTCCTGTGAAATTACCTGGGATCTAAAGTGAGAGTGAAGCAGCAGTGTGAGGAAGTAGGTAAAGCCCCAAGGATGGGGCCAAAGATGCTCCAAGTCTCAGTTTCTTTCTCCAGGAGCATGGGGATCAATGCTACTTGTCACCTACCAGGGTGGCCATTTAGAAGCTGGAAACCCAACATTGGGGAGGGACGTTTATCATCCAGAAAGCACACAATGCCAAGTTTGGTCAACAGTGTTTATTCTAACAATTCTGGGTCCCACCCCAGGTGTGCTCTTTAGCACCAGTGACCCCTGGCAGTGCCATGACTACCCAATTCTTAGTTCAAGTATATGCTCGGCTAAAAGTTAAACAGCTGCTAGTCTAAGAGCACTCAGACCACTGGTTTTTGGTAGCCCCAAGGATCTGGCTGGGACCACCTGCAGTGGAGCCTTTTAAGGTTCCAATTTTTTTTCACATCAAGAGGACCATGCAACATATTTAGTGTCTAAGCGTCTCAGTCCCAACAGGGATGTCCCTGAGAGAAGGCCTGGCCTGCACTACCTCACTGACTCTCCTCCTCGGAATCCCCAGAGCTACTTCAAAAGGCCCACCATCACTTCACTGATATCCCAGAGTTTTTTTGCTACAGAGTCATCCATGGCTTTGGGCAGGAGGCTCTCCTCTTTGCAATCTCCAAAGTACTTTCCTGATACACCCTCTACTTCTGCTGATGAGGCCAGGTAGATTGAGGTCTGGGCTCCTTCTACAGGGGTTTTGAAAAAAGCCCATGACACTAGATTGAAAAGTGGCTTGATCAGCACGGGAATGTTTATATGCCTCCCCAGGTTGGTTCGGACAATCCCGGGATGAAGCACATTTACAGTAACATTTGTGCCTGCTAGGCG
The DNA here is from genome assembly GCF_028372415.1 of Notamacropus eugenii. NCBI lineage: Eukaryota > Metazoa > Chordata > Mammalia > Diprotodontia > Macropodidae > Notamacropus > Notamacropus eugenii. The sequence continues at coordinate 757,288,985 of NC_092872.1, forward strand.
GTGGGCTAGTTCTCTGGCAAAGAGAATATTTGCCAACTTGCTCTGACTATAACAGAAACTTTTATTATAGTTTAGCTCACTATTCAAATCTTCAAAATTGATTTCTCCATATTTGTAAAGTTTGGAAGAAACCACCACAATTCTGCTGGGGGCCGAGTCTTTGAGGCGGTCAAGAAGCAGGTTAGTAAGCAAGAAGTGGCCCAGGTGATTCACTCCAAACTGCATTTCGAAGCCATCTTCTGTCTTCATGTACGGGCACTGGAAGACCCCTGCATTATTGATCAACACATCTAGCCGGGGCTCCTCCTGGAAATGCAAAGAAAAGAGGTCAGATGAGGACTTTATCCCAACTGATCGCTGACCCAAAAGATGTCAAAGTAGTGCCTATTAGAGTTTCAAACCCAAGGTCTCCCTTTTCACTCAGAAAGACTGGCTACAATCTTCAGAACTTTCTGCCCAATGGAGTCATTCTGCCAACAGGAAGTCCAGAGAAACATGGCAGACACCCAGGTGATCAGCTAGCACAGACATGTGACTTTGGGACTTGTCTCCATCCATCTCACACCAACAGGCCCAGCTTCTACAACATCTTGGAACAAACCCTCTCATTACTGAAGTGTTCCTATGGTGACCCAGCAATGCTCAAGAACCTGGGTCCTCCCTCCACCTAGGTGGCTCAGGACGCCTGCCTTGTAAATGGCTGGGGCTCCTCCTAACTGAGGTGACCTCTCTTGTCACCCTGGATTTTTGCCTCCTACCAAGTGTCTGCTCCTCTTCAGATACTGAGCTTGGGTCCCCATCCATTCTTCCCCTCAGGGTGGCTGGGGACAGGGGCAGGGCTCTGTCCCTCCCCCAATCTCTTCTACTTCCACAGGTTTGATGAAAATCTCTGGCTCGGGCAGCTCTCTGCTTGTCACAGGACAGCCCAAGGAGTTTCAAATGCAGCATCCCAATGTAACTTGTGATATTTCTTGCCAAGCCTTATAGCCTTACAGCCGAACCTGCTCTGTCTTCTCAGAGGGTTCTCCTCACCTTGTCCCACTCCCTCTAAGCTCACAGGTTTGTTGATTCTACCCCGTAACATTTCTCACTTATTACAGTTCAGCCCTCACTGCCTCTGACCTCACTTCTAATTAAGCTCCCCAACTTAGGTCTGTTCTGCACCCCGATGTTACTCTGCTCCCCAAAAGTCTTCAGTAGCTCCCTATTGTCCAGAATCATACAAAATCCACCCATTGGTCAGGGAGCATTTATAAAGCCCTGCAATTAGAGCTGGGAATACAAAAAACACCAGCAAAGCAGCTTTGGCCTGCCCTCAAGGAGTTGATGTTCCAGATGGTGTTTCCCACATGGACATGTGCCCATAGAAGCATATGTAAAAAGCAGGAAGAAATACAAGTTAATTTTGGGAGGTGGGGCAGGAGCAGCTACTAGTATGTAGGGGTTGGGGGTCAAGGATGGGGAGAGGAACAGTAAAAACCTCTTATAAGAGGCAATGACTGAACTCAAGTTGAAGAAAGTTGGGACTTCTAAGGAGTCAGCCATTCTCCATTCCAGTTAGACTATTAGTTGTTCCCTCTCCTACCTCCAGGTCTTTGCACAGGTGGTCTCAAGGCCCTAACTGCACTTCTGTCTGAAATCTCCAGCCTCTGAAGCAGGGTCTGTCCCTGCAAGTGCCTAATAAATCTGGCTGATTGATAGAAGAAAGCCTGATGAACTCCTACAATCGACTATAGCTCACTAACACTCCTTTCAGGACTTGTTGTAACCCCAACAAATTAAGATGCTTAGATTCTGGGCACGGAAAAGGGGAGTCTTTAAAAATGGTCAGTTTGTTGTTGGGTGAGGCTAGGAAGCCAATCCTGCAATTTTATTGGTCTAGGGAGCTCCCAGTAAGGAAACTCCTTCTCCCAATATCCCTTAAGCTGCCTGGGGCACTGAGAGGTCAGGAAATCTGCCCAGAGTCACACAGCCTACATGACAGAGGCAGGACAAATTCTGGTCTTGCTGCTTTGAAGGACATTCCTTTATCCACTACACAGGGTGGTCCTAGGGACCTTTGCAGGGGGTCTGTAAGGTCAAAATTATTTTAATAATTACACTAGGATATTTTAATTTATAATATGGCAATTATCAATAGACACAACCAATATAAGGGGGCAGCTAGGTACAATGGATAGAGCACCAGGCATCAGGAAAATTCATTTGCCTGAGTTCAAATCTGGCCTCAGACACTTACTGTGTGACCCTGTCACTTAGCCCTGTTTACCTCAATTTTTCCATCTGTAAAATGAGCTGGAGAAGGAAATGGCAAACCACTCCATGATCTTTGCCAAGAAAAGCCCAAATGCAGTCACAAAAAAATTAGACACAAGTGAAAAAAAATGACTGGAAAACCAGACCAATATAAACCAAAGCTCTTGAGGGGAGGGCTCCTCAATGATTCTGAGGACTGCTACACTGTTACACTGCAGGCTGCTGCCTCTCAGTGAGGGACAGGGAAAAGTGCCCAGGGCTACAAGTGTCACCCTGGAGAGAAAGTGCAAAGGAGATCTCTACACTGGCTAATTTGCACATTCAGGAGGTGCCAGTCAGAATCATTTGGCTCCTCCTGGATATTCCCTCCAAAGGGCATGAGCTTCAGTTGTGGGTAGAGGGCTGTGATCAGGGAGATCTTGATGCTTCCAGGAGTTCCCTTACTCAGAATTCTCTATACGATGACCTCTCAGGTCACGTGGTCATTCCCTTCCCATGTGCTAGAGTACCTGGCTTGACATCAGGTCACCTTTGGTGGTGAAGGGGGAGGGGGAAGAGAAGATCTGGGTGTCTTAGTGAACTGCAAGCTTGGTATCAATATGGTGTGGTCCAGCAAGGTTCATTCTGAACCTAAACTGTGCTGAAAGGCCCAAACCCCAGGGCAGAAGACAGCCAGGTCTCCCTGCACTGCTCTGAACACATCTGGAGGGCAGGTTCAATTTTGGGAACTTCATAATAAGCAGGTTATTAAGATGCTAGTGAAAGTCCGTGACTGGTCAATCAGTATGATGAAAGGACCAGGGGTACTGTGAAGAAAGACCCCCTAGGAGACCTTCCAGGATGGGGAGGCTTCCAGTGAAGGCATCAGAGAGTGAGGTCAGACTTGTTCTGAGATGGTTCCAAACAAGCAATAGGTTGCACATAAGGAAGGCCTCAGGAATGAGCTCTCTCAAAGTAGGCAGCAGCCTCTGGTCAGACTCCAGCTCCCCCTCACTGGGGATCAGTGGTCTTCTTCCACCACTGGGCCATGCTGCCTCTCTCTTCTCTGAGAATAGAAGGAAAGTGTGACACATGCCACGCCTACTTGTCACTGTTAATAGGGGGCAATGTCAGCCATTCCCTGGAATCCCTGAGTTTTGTTTTTCTTGCAATATTCACAAAGACATTGGAATTTGGAGTAGGAAAGGAGTGCTTTTTTTTCTCACCCTTTGGAAGGTTTCCCAAAAGCATCATTTTTTAATTGAAAATTCTTCAGTTGACAAAAATCTAGTTTTTCTTTGCTTTCCTCTCCATGGTGGGGCAGGGAGAGGAGGAAGAAACATGTTCCTTGTAACAAATGTGCAGCCTGTGGGTGCTCCGCACTGTGTATCACTGCACTGATCCTCGGTCTTTCCAGGGTCACTGTTCTGCTTCCGTTCACCAAGTCTTCCCAGGTTTCTCTGGAGCTGTCCCTGTATCACCACTTAAGGCCTGTAGTGCTGCATTGTTATCCAAATGCCTTCCAATAGGTGAGCACTCCCTTTGTCCACTGCACAAAGGCTGCTCTAAACACGGGGTTTCCCTTTCCCTGTCTCTTTGGATATAGGCCTTGCAGCAGCAGTGCAGTGGGTGGTGAACAGCTTAAGGCTCTTAACTTGGAGTCAGGAAAACCAGAGTACAAATCTCACCTCAAACACTCATTAGCTCTGTGACCATGAGTGAGTCACCTCTCTCCTTCCTCGCCTCAGTTTCCTCAAGTGTAAAATGGGAATAATAACCAGACCTGTCCCCAGTTTGTCTGTTATGGGGATCAAACGTGTACAAAGTGCATAGGAAACTCCAACAAGACACAGAAGTTAATGATTACTATTACTATTAGACACCACTGTGTCAAAGGGGATGAATAGCTCTGGAAATTTATGGGCTCTTTTCCAAAATATTATCCAGGAGAGCTTGGCCCCTCCCACAGTCCCACCATCAGTATAAGGCAATGTTCCTGTTTTCCCACAACACCTTCATCATTGGTCATTTTCTATTTTGTCAAGTTATTGTCTGAGGGTTAGAGTTGCTTTAATTTGCATTTCCCTAGCTATTATTGATTTGGAGCATTTTTTTTTCTCCAAATGGCTATCAGTAGTTTAGACATGTTCCTTATAAACAAAACTTCCTGTGCTTACCCTTTGACTATTTATCAGTTGTGGAATGGCTCTTATTTTATCTGTCTTGGAAAAGAGAACTTTATCACAGAAAATTGTTGCAAGTACTTTTCCCTGGTTACCTAATCTCCTCCTCAGTTAGGTGCATTGGCTTTGTTTATGTACAAACTTTTATATTTTGTGTCATCAAAACTGTATGTTTTATCTTCTGTGATCCTGTCACATAATAGGCACTTCATAAATGCTTGTTTACTTGAATCTCCATCCCTTGGTTGGTCATGAACTCTTCTCCTATAGAAAGATCTAAAAGGAAATGTCTTCCTTGTTCCTCTGACATGTTCATGAAGCCCCTCTTGCCCCTCTAGGCCACACAATCACAAAGATCTTGTCTTGGTCTCTACCTGAATTCTACCAGGCAGCTCTCCCAGGTGTCCCTCTGGGTTTGCCCAGCAGTAGTTCTTGACTCAGCAGTCGGGATCTCTGGTCTTAGCCAACACTGGGCTTCTGTTACGTTTGTTGGCTCCTGCAGGTTGTATGCCTTCCTTATTTCTTACCCAGGAGCAAATTGTTCTGAGGATCACGGCCTGGGTGTCTATTATCATAGACTTAGAAATGGCACTGCTAAGCCTTCTTCCTCATGATTTCCCTTGAGATTCTTGACCTTTTCTTTTTCCAGACAAACCTATTTCTTATTTTGTTGAGATCCAGAAAGTAACCCCTCCATAGTCTGACTAGTGTGGCACAGAATATGTGTATCCATTTAGGTATACAGTTAGGGCAATTTGACACTTTACTAGTTTAAAGACTTAAAGACTGGGCCCAGGCACGAGCCATGGCTAGTTTTCCAGTTGTTTGGGACTCTATCTGTGTAGCCGGATTCTAGCACTCTGGTGGGCAGAGTGCCGTCAATGATGCCTTCTGTAGTCATTTTCGACAATGCTCCTCTTTCTACCTCTTTCTGCTGGGTGCTGTCGGTCACAGAGAGAAGTGCCCATCATTTGTGTGGGTGTATTTCTGTCTTGCAAGTCAGCTCATTATTCATCACTTCACCCTCACTGGAGATCAGCCCCCTAGTGTCCTCCAAGCCAACCATCTCATCATACACAAAGAAGGGGTGACTTGTTTCCTTTCTGGCTGTAATTACTCCCTTCCTCTCCTCGTCTCACTGCCTCCCCAAATATTTCCAGTACAATACGAAGCGGTGATGGTGATGACAGACATTTGTGCTGAGTCCTGTAGGAAGCACTATGCACTATGGGCCTAAGTCACAGGCACAGCCTATGATCTGTGCACTTTTAAATTTATTTTTTGTAATTTTTTAAAACACTTTAAATTTAAATACAAAACAAGAAAAGAAAAGAAGACCACTACAGCCGTGTACACGGCAGAACGAAAGGAAGGATCAGATATGCAGCAACAGAATCCCATTTCAAGAAAGTCTATAGAATAACGACTCCAGCTTTTCTGTGCTTCCTTGTGTGTTTTCTTTTGACTTACTTTTCTCCTCCCTCCCTCTCCCTTATCCTAAAAAGAAAGCTAAAATTAAACATATGCATATGGAGTGTTTGTTGTGTATACACACACATACATATCTATAAATGCACACACATATATACACATACATGCGTTTACACACATAGGACCATACTATTCAAATTTCCACTTGTGATCTCTCTTCCTTCATAGGTTCAAGTTTTCCATGTTTTTCCTTTTCTTGAGGAATTTTTTTTAATTTTAAATTTAAATACAAAATGAGAGAAAAAAACAAAACAACCACCGCCATGTATACAGCGGACCATGAGAGAGGATCCAATATAAAACAGTAAATTTCCATTTCAAGAAAACCTCAATAATAAATGTTACACAGGGTTTTCAAAGCTGCCGCCTTTTCTTTGTTTCCCTGTTGGTTTTCTTTTCTCTGAAGTGCATTTCTTACTTTAATTTTTCCCTCCCTTTCCCTCACCCTAAAGAAACCTACAATTCGGTGTGGGTGTGTGTGGGTGTGTGTGTGTGTGTGTGTGTGTGTACACATAGAGATCCACAAACATACACACACACACACATATGTGTAAGACCTTCCTATGCCCATTTCCCCTTCTCCTCGGCTCCTCTGACGGTGGACAGCTCCAAATGTTTTTCTAAATCAGCGGGCTCATCCTTTCCCACACCACAGCAACATTCCAACCCGATCGCATTCTGGCTCAGAGATCGTCTATGACGGCTTTTCACGTCCCCTCCACTTTCTGCATTCCTCCTGTTCTCGGCCATACAGCTTAATTTACACAAGAACATTTTAACTAAAAAAACCCCAAAGCATTCTTTTCACACTTCAGCCACGCTCTCCCCTCACAGTCAGTTTAAGGTCCAATACCGCAGCGTCTGCTTCCTTCACATCTTTGTTCCCCTCGTTTCTGTTATGAAAAATGAACTGCTTTCACTTTCTTCTCCCTCAGTAACGTAACCGGGTGGCCAGCGTGCAAGCATATCAGGCAGGTCAGACTGTCCTCTGTGTTACATTGTCCCACCCCCAAACAGTAACAATGTATCATCCCGCTCTGCCCTGGTTCGTGCACAGAGGCTGGCCGATCCCCCTCCGGCCTCGGGGTCTCAGGCGCCTCTCGCACCGTCTGCTTGCGTGAACCTGACCAACACACACGCGGGACAGTCTCACGGAGAATGCCCCTGCTTTCTATCTGCTCCTGCCCTTCCTTTGATCTCCGCGTCTCCCTGCCTCAGTCTCCCCCCTCTCGGCAGCCCGAGCTCACGCGAAGCTCCAGGGGCTCCGTCCGACTGCGAAGGAGAGACAGGCACCTCCTTCCGGCCCTTCATCTCCTGCCTCCGCGCCTTTGCACTCCCCGGCTCCCAACCCCGGGTGGACTCCCAGGCTCTGGTTCAGACTCCACCTTCCCCGCTCCCGCCCCGGCTTGGGCACTTCCCCCAAAGCAGAAGGACCGCCCCCAGGTGTCGGCAATCCCGGCCCCGGCCATAGGGAGGGGACGAAGATCTCACCTGCAGGTTCCACCCACCCCTCCGTGGGAGGCTGCCGCCCCGCTCACCTGCACGCCTCGGCCCCCTTGGCGCATGCTCCTCCCACCAGCAGCCTCCCCCCTCCCCCGGCCCCACTCACCTGCAGCACCTCTTGACAGAAGGCGCGCACGGAGCGCAGCGACGCCAGGTCCAGCTCCTTGACGATCAGCTCCCCGGCGGGTGCGCCCTCGGCGGCGGGCGGCAGCTGGGCCCGGGCCCGCTCCAGCGCCTGCTCCCGGCGGAGCTCCGCCGCGGCCTCCTCGGCGCGCCCGCGGTCGCGGCAGGCGAGAATGACGCGGGCGCCGCGGCGCAGCAGCTCGGCCGCGGTGGCCCGGCCCAGGCCGCTGTTGGCGCCCGTCACGATGACCGTCTTGCCGCGCATGAGGCCGGCCGCGGCCCGACCCGCGGGCCTCAGGTAGCGGCGCGCCACCAACCACAGCCCCCCGCCCAGGGCCGCAGCCAGCAGAGCCGAGCTCAGCGCCACCATGGCTCGGGCGCCGCTGGCGCATGCGCGGCCCTCCGGCGCGGTGGCCTCTGGGACTCGTAGTTTGCGGAGCACGTGGGGGGCGGAGCCTGCTTGGGGTTGTCAATATCAGCCCCATCACAGGTGTCCCGAGGCTGGTGCGCTCCGCCGTCACCGAGCTGCAGCCGAAGTCCCCCAAGACACCCGGATTCCGCCCGGCCTCCTTCCCCCATCAGTGTGTTGTTTGTCTTTGACTTTCCTTGTTTTTGTTTGGGAGTTTGATTCCAGCGCAGACCTTTGCATGTGTCTCCGCTGACCCGTTGGTCCTCCCCGTTGAGCTTTGCTTCCTTTGGGATGGGATCCTGCCTTCCCATGACCTAGCCAGTCCTCCAAACCTGATCCAGCCTCCTGCTGTAATCCTGAAATGAGGAACAACACAGCCCTGGGATACCCATGACCCGTCAGCCTTCCGAGAGCCGTTCTCCCTGTGCCCTTCCTTCCCTCCTCCTCTCAGTCCTTCTGGGGCTGTCACCCCTGCGCTGGCCTCACTTTCTTCTTTTCTCTAGCTTTATAGTTGTCTGGGTGGCAGCTTAAGGTGCCTAGACAAGGAGTCTGGAGGACTTGAGTTCAAATCTAGCGAAGATACTAGCTGTGTGACTCAGGGCAAGTCACTGCATCTGTGTCTGCCTCAGTTTCCTCAGCTGTGAAATGTGAATAAGAATACCTTAGGTGGTTGTGAGGATCAATCAAATCTGCAAAGTGCTTAGCACAATACCGGGGACCTAGTAGGTGCTTGATAAATGTCCTTCCTTCCTTCCTTCCTTCCTTCCTTCCTTCCTTCCTTCCTTCCTTCCTCCTTCCTCCTTCCTTCCTCCTTCCTTCCTTCCTTCCTTCTTCCTTCCTTCCTTCCTTCCTTCCTTCCTTCCTTCCTTCCTTCCTTCCTTCCTTCCTTCCTTCTTTCCTTCCTCCCCATTCCTTCCCGTCTCCCTCCCCACATCTCTGCAGTAGCCTCTTTTTGTATGATCCTTGAACTAAAAATGGTTTTTACATTTTTAAAAGAATAAAAATTCATTTAAAGATGCAGAAAAGATTTTCTTAACTCATAGGTACCTGATAATCTGCCATAATTTGCAGATCCTTATTCCAGTACCATCAGGCAACTAGGTGGCCCAGTGCATAGAGTGCTGGGCGTAGAGTCAGGAAGACCTAAGTTCAGATATGGCCTCAGACACTCAGCCGTATGACTTTAGGCAAGTCACCTAACCTTGTTTGCCTCAGTTTCCTCATCTGGCAAATGAATTGGAGAAGGAAACAGCAAATCACATTAGTATTTTTGCCAAGAAAAGTCTAGAGGGGATTGTGAAGAGTCAGACATGACTGAAAACTGAACAACCACAACTGTATACTGCTTCATTTAGTATTCTCATTAGCTCTCATACGTTCAGTGATCATGTCTACACAGATGATTCCCAGATCTATCTGTCTAACCCTAGGCCTTACCTGAGGCACTGCCACTCATTGCCAGATTGCTCACATGTCCAGAGCCTGAGGAAGTCTTGTCAGGCCTCACCTGTTTCCTTTATGTTCCCCTCTCTCTGTTTTGTAAACCTAGGTCAGGTTTGCCACGTTGCCTGGAATACTACAGAAGCCTTCCAGCTCTCTTCCTTGCCAAAAGTCTCTCCTCACTCCATCCTTCACTCCAATGCCAAAGTGATTCTATTGAAGTCTAGGCCTGACCCTGAGCCCTACCTGCTCAGTGAGCCCCACCTGCTCAGTGAACCCCAGTGACCCAGCCTTTATTCTCGGCATTTTCCCAACCTCACCCCTTCCCTAGTCTTCATAAACTTCAGCCCCTTCCATGTACTTGGGCACTGTGGCCTCCTGCTAGGTCTTTGAACACAACACTCAATCTCCCCACTCTGGGCTTTTGCATTGGCTGTCCCATGTCAAAAACAATCTGCCCTTGCCTTCCCCCTCTTGTCTTCTTTGGCCGCCTGCCTAACAGTGCACACCCCACCTTTTCCAGGAGGCCTTTTCCCATCTCTCCCAGATTACCTTCCACTTACTCTGTGGATACCTCACATGTATCATTTACATGTTGTTCCCTCCACTTAGTGAGCTTCTTAAAGGCAAGGACTTGACAGATGTTTGTATTAGTACATCTACCTGAAAGGTACTGGAGATAGCTTATTAAATGAACAAATGTTTATCAAGCCTCTCCCATATCCATAGCACACTGTGCTAGGTACTGTGGAGAAGAGAATGCTAAATATACTTCATAAAACGATATCCTTTTGTATGTATGTGTATTATGCATATCCTTTCCAGGCTGAATTAGAGATTTCTGAAGTTGCAACATTTGAGTCTTTTGTGGAAATCCTTGAAGTTTTAAGTCCTCTGTTTATACTAAGAACAGATGTAGCCTCAGTAGTATCAGGCCAAACATTCTTATGTTAGATATTTGTGGTGAAGTTTCTGAATCCTTCTGGAAATTGGATATATACAGGGAGGAACGTGAGGTTATTCGCATGATCCAATAGCCTCTCAGAGATCAGAATGGGAGTGCTAAGTGTGACTCTCCTTTGTGATGTTCCTTACTTCCTGGCACGCTGAAGGATGGAACATTTCTTGACTCACTCATCTTCAGGTGGAGAGAGCAAGTGTCATCTGGCTGAATAAACCAAAACCTATAGATCATTCATTAATGAGAAGAAAATAAGACCATTTTAAAGTACTAACTGGCAGAATATAAAAATTCAAAAGGCAATTCTACAAAACACACCTCGCAACAACCTCAATGACAAATATAACCAAAAAAGAATAAAGAGGCCAATCCTACAATCAGGAAGTTTCTTATACTGTGCATCCAGAACCTGTTCTGCCCAATAAATCAATGGATGTTCCTGATTTATAGAGCCTTGTAGAAGAGAAATAATCTTTACCTACAACCCAGATTGGAAGCAAAAGAGAGAGAAGCTTGTTTATATGTCCTAAAAGGCAATTAGTGATAAAAATGGAATTACCTTAGTGGCTAAAATTGGCTAAATGCCTCACAGGCTGTTAAAGGATGGCTAAAAGCCCTACATCCAGCATGGATGGAGACTTGAGATGCCTTCACCCTGGGACAGTTCTGCTCACTCTTTCTGGCTGTCCCAGAGGCAAAGGAGATGTTTTCTTGAAGCAACTGGCTAGTGGATGGCTACTTGTAACTGGACATCTGCCCATCAGCTGTATTCTTCTGTGAATGATTTGTCAATTATTTGTTACTACCACCTCAACAAGTGTAGACACTGATGCTTACTTCAAGAAGAGGTGGAGGAAATCTAGGGCACCAAGAAGGAGATTGTCTCCACAACAGAAAGAGAAAAGCAGTATTGTGGAGCGGAGGAAGACTCATCAAAAGACTGGACTCTGTTCCTGCCAGATGTGGATGCACGTAGATTAAGTGTGGAAGAAGCGCCCTTTCTTGCTAAGGATAACTTTCCTTGGCACCCTGGACTATTGCAGCACTCACCTTATAATTGGTCTCCCTAACTCAGTTCTCTCCTCAGACCTGTGCTTTGTCCATTCAGCTGTCACACTGATCTGAAGCAGCCCAATGTGATCTTACTACTTTCCCTATTCAGAAAACTCCAGAGGCTCCCTGTTATCTCCAGGATCAAATGTAAAACCCTTCCCAGCCAAGGCTTCATTGACTTTCTGGCCTTCTTACCTTACCGAGCCGCGTGTCTTCGGGATCTGGTGACGCTGGCCTCTTTGCTGCTCTTGGCACACCGCCCTCAGTCTCCCTGCTTAGGGCAGTCTCCTGCCTCTTGTGCTCATCTCTGCTTCGTGCTTCCCTGGCTTTCTTCTCTTCCTAGCTAAAGCACCACCTTTTGCCTATTCCTCTGAGCTTATCAGCTTATCTTCATATATTCCATTCCTACATCATTGTTTTCATGTTGTCTCCCATTGGACTGTGAACTTTTTGAGAGGGGAATATAAAAGAAGGGGTGGGGAAAGCATTTGACGGGTCCTTAAGGAACGCTTGTTGAATGACTGACTGACCCTGGAACCCATCTCCTCTCATCTGCTCCAGGATCTTTCCCACTCCTTAGATCATCTCTCCTCTCTCAATCTATCTTTATCCAGCAGTTCCTTTCCTGTGGACTCTGAACAGATCTCTCCTACCTTAATAAGTCAACTGGCAAGTATTTGTTAAGGGGCTGTTGTGTACCGAGCACCATGTTCAGCTCCTGGAGACAAAGACCAAAATGGGATGGCCAGTCACTACTCTCATTCTATCAAGGATGACAGTGTGTACATACATACATGCAAAATAAGTAAAAGGTAAATGGGGGAGGGGGAGGAAGGGTTCAGGAAAGACTTCGGGAGGAGATGTCACCTCAGAAGAGTTCTCAGAGAAACAAGCAGTACTGAGAGGTAGAAGGGGGCTGGGCTTGTATACGCTGCTCATCCATCCTCTCTTTTTCTGTTTGTTCTTGTTTGTTTGTAGGGTTGTAACTTTTCCCATGAGGACTACGTTAGCTGGCTCCCAAAATTTCGGTATGTCGTTTCATCGTTGTCCTTTTCCTTCACGATTATTAATTATTCCTATGACTTATTCTTTTAACCACTCATTGCTTAGGAATTCACTGTTGTCTCTGTTTAGGTCTCTGCCTTTTAATTGCCTTTCAGTTTTAATTACGATTCTCATTGCATTATGGTCTGTGGAGCACGCGTTTAGTATGCTTGCATTTTTATATTGGTTTGTGGTTTCTCCTTACCTTAGTACAAAGAGAGTTTTACAATAGTTTTGTGCCATGCTAAGAAATATGTGTATTTAAATGTACATTTAGGAGATGCCATAATTCTTTTAGTATAGTTTCTGTAGCAATTTTTTTCAATTCTGTGTTTTCTTTTTTGCTTTCCTTTCTGTTGGACTTGCCCAAAGCTGAGAGATGGACACTGAAATCTGCCATCATGGCACTGCAGTCAGTGTCTTCACCTAATTCAGGTAGTTTATGAGTTCCTAAGACCTTTGGTACAACTGAGCTTGATATAGAGAGTAGTCTGTTGTCGGGGTTCCTTTCAGTATAATGTAGTTTCCTTGTTTATCCTTTTTACGTTTGGAATGTTTGTTTTCTTACTTTTTCTAATGCCATCCCAGGATTGCATCTCCTACTGTTGGGGATTTCCTTTTTCCTGCCCTTCCCTCACTTTTATTTTGTTCATGCCTGCTTTTTTTTTAATGTCTTTCTTATAAGGAACAGATCATGAGCTTTTGTTTTCTTATTCCATCTACCACTCTTTTTCATTTCTTTGGATTGCTTAATTGCACTTTTAAAATCATAAGAGTTTTCTATTTTCTTCCTTTTGTCTTTTGTATTTTTTCTTTCCAACTTAGGATTTATTCTCCTTTTCCTCTGTAAATACAGCATTGAATTTTTATTTTTGCTTCATCTTTTTAAGGTTGTCCCTGTCCTCACAGGGACATTGCCTTTCAGACCCTGCTTCCTTCTCAGTTTTTATCTTTTTCCATAGTTTTGGAGTTTTGTTCTTTTTTCTCTCTTGCTTTTATCTAATTATTTAATTCTTCTCTCTTTTTTTCCTTTTAGGTAAGCAGCCAACTTTCCTTTCTGACCTCTCACTTGTTTTTGGTTGTTAGTTTTAACAATTTCATTTTATGGGCTTATTTCTAAAATAGCTTATTCCCCTCATTTTCATCATTTTTCATTCTTCCTTTCTATTCTAGACTTTCATTCGTGGCCCTTCCAACTCTTTAGGCCCTTTTTAGTTCCTGTATTTTCAGCTGTTATCCTCTCCCTCTCCTTCCCCCACCTTTGTTGTAGCTTTCTCTAAGAAACACAGAGTCCTGCAGGTCACAGAAAGCATGTTAACCCCTGAGAGGGATTTTCCTATATCCTTCGTGCTGAAGTTCTTTATTGACCTTCACTCCCTCCATGGCCATGGTTCTTTCTTTCGGGTCATGTTTATCTCAAAATCTCCCTCATCCTTCCAGGAGCTTGGATGATTTCCTCCTCTCTTGAGCCAGAGTGAGCGCTCTGTCTGTCTGAGCACTGAATCCCTGAGGATCACCCCATGGCAAGGTCCTCACCTTCCCCAGAGCAGCTTGCCCTTGGTTCTGTCTCTCACCATCCCAACAAGACTCTCCCCTTTGCCTTCACCTGCCTCTCCTTGCTCAGGGAACTTCTGCAAGGGGTCATCCTTGTCTGTGGCAGATGCCCCTGCAGGACAAGGGTCAAGTCCCTGATCTTCCAGCATTGCTTCTCCTGCTCCTTGGGGTGGCCTGTTCCTGGCCCTTCATGGTAGTCCTGCTGAACTTTGGTTGTTTGGTGGTTGGATGGACGAGTCTCCCTTTGGGTCAAGCTTTCCATGTGTCTGTATTCATCACACACATCGTTTCTTACAGCACCATCATATTCCCTCACATTGATGGACTACACTTGGTTTAGCCAGGCCTCTGTTTGGCATTGAAAGATGTCTTCCCAGAATTTCCTATTCTGCTTCTTCATGCTCTCAACATTCTAGGCATACTGCAGTGATTTGCCATTTCCTTAATTTTACAGATAAGGAAACTGAGGCAAATAGGGTGAAGTGACTTGCCCAGGGTCACTCAGCTAGTAAGTAGAATCTGAGACCAGATTTGAGCTCAAGAAGAGGAATCTTTCTGACTCCAGGTCTGTCATCCTACCCCTATACTCCTTAGTTGCCCCTTGAATCTCCAACTCTCTGCTCAGTAAATCCACTTGAGTGACAAATAGCCATCTTTTTACATGCCTTCTGAGCCCAGTCCTTGCCAAAACTTCTCTACGTGTGCTGAGTAGTTGTTCATTCATTCAGTAAACAAACATGTATTAACCATTTATATGTTGAAAGCCAGTGCTAAGAGTTGGGGAAGGTCACAAGAGTCTCTACTCTCAAGGAGCTCTCATTCTAATGGGGCAGGCCTGCAAGATATAAGCAGGGTAAATGAGGCAGTCTCACAAGAAAGGTACCTGTGGAGGGGGAGGGCGACCAGAAAGGCCCCTTCCACATGATTATGGGCCTTCAAGTATCCACTCGAATCCCGCCTTGTGCCAAGGGAGCTGGACTCCCCCTCCAGGTTCCTTGGCCTTGATGGCTGAGATCTTGCCTTATCTTGCTGGGACTCAGGTCCATGTGCCCCTTCCCTGGCTGCTGTGTCTCCTCCTCCCTGCCCTTTGCATATGACTCCCTAAGGGCAGGGGATGCCTTGGTTGCTTGTGGTTGTATCCCCAGGGATATACATTGTGTGTCTGCAGGTCTTTCTGTGTCTCTAGCCAGGTCCAGGATAGATGCCATTCTCTTTACCCCAAACCTCCTCCTTCCCATGAATTCCCTCTTCTTGCCTCAGGTACCACTGTCCCCGTCACTTTCGCCTCCGAAGATTCCTTGCCCTGGCCTCATTGAGCTCAGTCTTCTTTCCCCCTGATACTGCCTCTCCCAGGCTCCCTTTTCTAGTTCAGGTCATGGTCACCTTTCACCTGGACATCTGCTGTGGGCTCCACTATCATCCGTCCCAGTCTGCTGAGCCCATCCGTCCCCTGGTCCCTGTCCACTGCATCTTCTTTCTTTTTGCAGGTTGAATGAGTCAGTCAGTACACATTTATTAAGTACCTACTGTGTACCCAGCCCTGAGCTGAGCTGGAGATGCAAAGAAAAGTAAAAGGTAGTCCCTGCTCTTGAGAAGCTTACAGGTTAAAGGGAGACTCAGGCTGCCCCTTTACAGCAGGGAGCTAGAGTTTGATGCAGGGGTGAGGCAATGGCCTTAGCTCCATTCAGTCCCCTCTTCCACTCCTTTGTGAAGTTTATATCAGACACGCAGTTGAGAAGTACAGTCAGCTCTCGGTCAGAGTCTTCACATGGAAAAGTTCTCACATTCAGGCCAAGGTTTGGCCCTCTGTCTTC
The DNA here is from genome assembly GCF_028372415.1 of Notamacropus eugenii. Classification (NCBI taxonomy): domain Eukaryota; kingdom Metazoa; phylum Chordata; class Mammalia; order Diprotodontia; family Macropodidae; genus Notamacropus; species Notamacropus eugenii. Next base: position 757,304,795 of record NC_092872.1, read on the forward strand.
ATTTAAATGTGTAGTAGTAGTAGTGGAGGTAGTGGTGGTGGTGGTAGAAATGGTAGTAGTAGTAGCAGTAGTAGTAGTAGTAGTAGAAATGGTAGTTGTAGTAGAGGTTTAACAAGCAGAGGGGACTTCATTGATTGTGACAGTCATGTTGAAAGCTGACTGAGACTCAGGAGAGTGTCCAGGGGTCACTGTGTGCATGTGCCTTCATGCACTATGTGTGCTGTGTTTGTGTGGGGTCTTGGCCTGGTACCTTCCCATTGTCTGGGGATCCATTTTTCATGGCTGGATGAGCTTGTGATGACCAGGCCTTCCTGGCTCAGGCTGAGGCTACATCTCTGATCCAGCAGCTGCTGGAGACTTGGGGTTGAATGGAGTGTCCAGTGATAACAACAAGGTGGCAAGCCCCTTCATGCTACTGTACTTTCTTGGTTCCTTTCCCCTCCTCTATTTTCTCCATCCCTGGGTCCTAAGGGTTTTCTTGTACAGAGCCCGGGATCCTCTGATTTCTTTGACATCTGCCTTTCTGTGCTCCAGGGTCCACAATCAGCTGTGTATTTGAACAGGCCACAGGGTCTCCAGGGGCCCCAATCCTGCTTCAAAGACAGGGTCTTCTTAGGCCCAGAATCTGGTTCAGGTTTGTAGCCAGTTACTCTCATCAGTACCATTTCTATTTAGAAAGGGATTTATGAGGAGGTAAATGCAGAGACAGATCATAGCCTGTCTCTGCCTTTTCCCAGGCTTTCTCCCATCCCTAGAATGCTCCCCTGCCTCACTTCCTTCTTCCAGAATCTTCAGCTTCCTTCACTCTCAGCTCAATAGCCACGTACCTACTTATGGCTGTATGTTGGACTATACCCCTCCTCAGATTATTAGACTGTGAATTCCTTTGGTGCAGCAATACCACTGCTAGGCCTGTACCCAACGAGATCAAAGGTAAAGAAGACCCGTCTATGCAAAAGTATCTATAGCGGCTTTACCTGTAGAAATTGTTATTTGTCCTTCTTTTTTGAAGAGGATCAGTGTTGTCATGGGATGCTAACTTGCTTGGGCATTGAATTGAAGGGAGGCAGGTGTATTCAAAGGGCCAGCCTCACTCTCTTCCAGAGTCAGGACAAAAGTCAGGATGATGACTGGCAGTGGCCTGGGATGCAGTGGATGACCTTGGTGTTTTCTATGTCTGACCAAGCTCCAAGCGAGTCATTGTGCCTGCTTCAGCATCTTCACGGCCACTCTGCCCATTCTCCTGGGGGAAGTTTTCACTCCTGGGTATGAAGGGTCATCTGAGCCTGTCATTCACGTTCCTGTCTGATCTCTTCGAAACCTGCCTAATGGTAGACATGCTGTTTATAACATTATCATAGATTTTCATTGGTTACGAAAGTGTTATGTGGGTAAGTAGATTCTATTTAACAGCAGCATAGGAAGCTATTCAAACAGAGCTAAATAGTCCAACCAAAGATATGATGCATGAGTATGTGATCCAAATGGAAGCATCATGATGACTTTTCTAAAAGACTGGGTCCTCGTATTCTTTACCCAAGAGGTAAAATACCATGTACTACATTCACCACATTCTCTCTCTCTCTCTCTCTCTCTCTCTCTCTCTCTCTCTCTCTCTCTCTCTCTCCTTTCTTTCTGTCTTTGTCTCTCTACCTCTCTTCCGTTCTTCTGTCTCTGTCTCTCTCTTCCTCTTCTCTATCCTCACTCTGTCTGTCTGTCTCTCTCCCTCTCCTCTCTCTACCCCCTTTCTCTCTCTTTCTTCCTTTCTCTCTATCTCTGCCTCTGTCTCCCTTTCCTCTGTCTCTGTCTCTCTGTTTATCTCTGTCTCTCCCTGTCCTCTCTCTCTTTCTGTATGCGTCTCTCTTCCTCTCCTCCCTCTCTTTCTCTGCCTCTCCCTCTCTGTCTCTCTCTCTTCTATCCTCTTTCTTTCTCTCTCTCTTCCCCCTATCTCTATTACTTTCTCCCTTCCCCCCACTCCTTTCTCCCCTCCCTCCTCTCTCTTCTATCCTCACCCTCTCTTCCCACTTTCTTCCCTCTGACAGTGACTGAACTCATCAAGAACAAGTGAGGAGGCAGTGTGAGTACCATTCCGTTTTTATTTGTTCTCCACCTCCTGACTTAGGCTGCCTCTGCGAGGGCTGGAGAAGGGCACGCTGGCTACAATGGTGTCAAACTTCTGTAGTTCCTTGATGTGGAACATGTCGTCATCAAAGAAGATGTGGGGCCGTATTTTGACCAAGATGGGCCCTTTGGGGGCGCCAGCCAGGAAGAGTGCTTCATCAATCTCTAGGCCCCAGGCGCGGAGCGTCTTGAGCACGCGGGCTCCAGAGCTGGCGGCGCTCCTGGCTGTGATGAGGTAGGTCCTGATGGGGCAGAGCAGCCGCTCATCTTTGGCATAGAATTTCTTTTGCAGCCTACCTAAGTCTTCTAGGAATTGCTTCAAGGGACCCTGAGAATGGAACAGACAGCAATGATGAAAGAAATAGAAGTCCTAGGCACCATACACAGATGTCAAACCAGGTTTTTGTTCATGGCTTACATACACAGGGCTCACAGTGCTGTGTGGAGTGGCCTGCTGAATCTCTCTCTGCCTCAGTTTCTCCATATCTCCTCCCTCGAATGGTAATGAGAAAAAGGATAAATCAGGGACTCAGAACCACTAGGCCTTGTGGACATTGGGCTCCAGGTCCCATAGTTCCCTTTGTGATTCCTTCCCTCCCACTGGTGATGTATAGACCCCAGAGCCTGGCTTTCCACACCCTCTCCCTTCTGGCTCTAATCTTGCCTCCTCTTCACAGAATCTGAGTTCTAGGTACATGAACTCCTCTCTATCTCTCCATCCTTTCCTTTTCTCTCCTTTCTCTGGGATTGTGCTCATCCTGAGCCTTCATTTCTGAAATAAACCTCCCCTCGAGGGCTTTTGTGCCAAAAACCTCAAGCAACATCCAGCCTGGCCTAGTGAGTGAGGCCCCATCCAGGGGCCTGTAATACAGAAGACAAAAGCCCTTGGATGAGCACATCCAGTTGGATGATCAGACCACCCAGGGAATAAGAAATGCTCTCTTGGTGCTGGATTCTCTGAGTGATTTGTAATGCACAGGATCCCTTGAATAAGAAGAGTCAGAAGGCAGAAATGACTCTTGGTAGCTGGCAGCTCGCTGCTGAGGGTTGACTACACAACTCTTGGTCACCTTCCTGAGTGCAGCAGAGACATGTTGTCACCTGCGGTGAGTGTGCAGACCTCCAGACTTGTCTGGCCAGGTGACTTCATGAACTGATTCTTGGAGGCACAGATCCTACTGGGAGTACACATTGTGTAGGAAGTAGTGCCAAAGATGATAATGTGTTGGGGAGGAATGAAGACTTTCAGAGGCGTATGCTCTTGATTCAAGGCAATGGCAAATATCAGAAGATAGCGTCTGAGAATGAATCTGGGTTTTTGTGCCTGGTCTCAAACCCAAGGATGAAGACTGACTGGAGCACAAAAGCATACCCAACCAAGTCTGACAGAAATGCTTTCACAGAGAGCAGAGAGGAGGGTGGAATTTGCCTGTGTACTGTTGTGAAGTGAGAAGCCCTAGTGAGGGGCTGCCATGGAGAAAGAAAAATAATAAGAGGGTTCCTCAAATGCAGAGCAGAGAAGAAAGTAGAAAAGAGCCAGGCCTTCCCTTGTCTGAAAAGTGTTTCTACAAATGTCAACATCCTGACCCAAGGGACAAGTTGGATTGTCAAAATAGACAGCAATTTGTCTAAAAAGGATATTGGGATGTTAGGACATAGCCAGCAAGCATCCTCCTACATGTCCCTAACACTTGGCCAGAGAAAGCTTGTTGCTGAACTTGGTGATGATGGTCCACACCTCTTTTTAGAAGGAGCATGTCAAGTAAATGGATGGTGATGGTGGGAGGGGAGGGCACAGGGTACCATTCCACTTTTCAGTAGAGGTCTTTGTGTGAGGGCATACAGGAAAGAGTGGAAAATCTGGGTAAATATCAACAAGGGCAGAAAAAAAATGATAATGCTATTGGAATATGAGAGAGAGCAGTGGATCAAAAAGAAGAAATAGATGTGTCGTTCAGATAATATCACAAGCACAGTGTGGAGGTGACTGAGGGTTTCAGCTCCTCATCTGTTGGAGACACAAAGGTTGGAGAAACAGTCAGCTAATTCATTGAATGAGAGACGTAGAATAAAAAAAACTTGATAAGACAGAATATTGGGTCAAATAGAAGGTAATAGAAGATAAGGGCAAATATAAAATCTTGTCATTACTTGGAAAAAATTTGGGAGCCAGTAGCTTGCAAACCAAATATGGGTCACCAGTTCAATATGGAGGCCTAGAAAGCTCTTGTAATGACAGGATGTACAAATCTGCCCACTGAGTCCAAGATGAGAAATATATCCTGGTCAGAGCATACAAGGAGGACTGTTAAACACTGTGCATTGACTTTTTGGAAGGACAGTGACAAGATGGATTGAGTGTAGAGGAGCATGACTGGATTGGTGAATATGCCAAGGGGAGAAGATTTGTTGAAAGAAATTGGAAGGTTCCTAGAGAAGACTTAAGTTGGATAAGAGAGTTGCTGCATGAAGCCCAGAAGACATGAAAAGTAGGGCTTGAGAACTGTCTTCAAGCCTTTGAAATTCTGTCATGTGGAATAGAAACTCAGCTTGTTCTATGTTATTGGAGGGTGAGCTGAGAGAAAAGTGAAAGTCACAAAATTCTGATGTTAACATGTTTCTTCCTTTTTCTTCTTTTTAAAATTTATTTTGTTACTAACCTATACTTTTATTGTGCAGAGAGCTCCCAGTGAGGAAACTCCCTTCACAATGATTCTGAACCCCTCACTAACTGTCCAAGCCCTGTCTCCTTCTGCCTGCTCTGTTCTGGGCTCTCTTCTACTTTTCGATGGCTCCATTTGGTGGTTTGGTCAGCTCCCATAGATTCAGTGATCATCTCTGCAGATAATTCTCAAATCCATTTATCCAGGCTTAATCTTTCTCCTGACTTCTCATCTTCCATCTCCAATGGCCTGCTGGATATCTTGAGTTGGATGTCTGTTTGAGAAAGCTTGGCATAATTCCTCTTCTTCTGTTCTGATCCATCAGAACACATCTGGAGTATTATGTTCTGTTCATTTCAAAAACAAAAACAAAAGCACATCTTTGATAATCTGGAGAGTCCAGAGGAGGGTCTCCAGTACGTGTCATATGAGGACCAGTGGACATAACTGGGGGAATTTATCCTGGAGAAGAAAATTCAAGGGGGTTGGGTAGGAAGTGGGGAGATGTCTGCCATGGACAGGACCAGGAACAATAGATGGGCCTGGAAAGAGACCAGGGGATGTTTGTTGTCACAAGACAGCAAGAAAGGCTGCCAGCACAGTGAATGGACCCCCTGTGGAGTGCTCATAGGAGGATCTATAGGCAAAGTCACATGGGATGAACTGGCAGAGAGGGGGCATGACAGGGGAAGGCTTCCTAGCTATTAGAGGTGGCCAGCAGTAGAGTGGGCTGCCAACGGTGGGGAGGTTCTCCACATTGTGGATCATCAGTCAAACAGATTAAGGAGAACCACTTGTCAATTAGGTAAGAGTACAGATCCCTTTCAAGAGTGGTTTGGACAAGATGGCAGTTGTGGTCCCTTCTGACTTTAATATTCTTTCATTTTATGATTCTATGTAAGAAGGTAGAAGCAGGAAGGCCACCTCTGTTGGGATACCATAGATAAGAGTGCCTGTGAGCCTGCCATAGCACAGGAAAGTTGGGACAGATTGGTTTAGGTGGAAAGATGATACACTGCATTTGATGTTGAGTTTCAGGTGGTGGTAAGACATATTGGTATAGCAAGCTGGAAATATGGGACTGGAGTTCTTGTGAAGAGTAAGAACAGGATGGATGAATTTGGGAGGTGGTAATTAAAACCATGAAGTTGATGAGATAACAAAGACGTGGAGGGGAGAAGGAGAAAAGAGCCTAGAACAATGTTGGGGGAAGATGCCCACATTTAATGGGAAGTGGGAACTGGATGATGTTTCAGTAAAGGAGAATGAGGAGAAGTAAGTGTCATAGGTGTCAAAAGGAGTGAGAATGTCTGGGTAGAGGGGGTGATCAACAGTATGAGAAGTTATTGAAGTTAATGGGAATTGCTATTGAAACAAGACTATCCATTTTGGAATTATTATTAACCTTTGAGAGAATCAGTAACCAGATGGCAAAGGAGGGAATGGGCTGAGAAGTGAGTGGCTACTGAGGAAGTCATGACAAGAGGAGATCATCTTTTCAGGAGTTTGGCAATGAAACAAGAAGCTTGAGAGGAAGGCAGGGTCCAGTGAGAGCGTAGCCATAGTCAGTGGAGAAGGCGTCAGCAGACCAGAAGAAATGAAAGCTCAACAAAGGGCACTGGATATTCATCGAGATGCTTTCCTGGAGGTGGGGTGGGTTTGGATGGGGAGCCCAAGAAAAGGTATTATACTTGACCAGGAGAAGGACTCCCTTATCCCGAGTGTGTAGATCAGTATAGAGGATGACAGGATTTAGGTAGAGGAAGGAAAGCAAGAACTCCTGAGAAATGGACTCTGATGCCTTAGTCAGAACCTTATGAATGGGCAGGATTGAGGCTGGTGGCAGGAATGCCCGGGCCTCAGCGGTGCCTGAAGTGTTGAGCCAAAAGCCTGCCTGAGCTTGTCCTCGGTGGGTTCAGCCTCTGAGAATCTAAGGTTAACTTTTCCATCAAGATGAGGTTTTGGAACAGGCTCCTTAGACAGAAAGTGAACCTTGGTCTTTGAGAAATTCACAGTTACTTTGAAGAGGTGACCTCATGACATCACAAGACAGCAAGAAAGACTGCCAATGCAGTGGGTGGAGCCCCTGTGGAGTGCTCACAGGAGGGTCTACAGGCAAAGTCACATGGGATGAACTGGCAGAGATGGGTCAGCATCTACATCAATTGAGGGGATGTCTAATTGATAAGATCCCAGATGCAGCCAAGCAGGAGGAGTCCCATAGGAGAGCCTAAGAGTATGGGATTTAGGGGGCAGCAGCATGAACTGAAGGGAGGTAAAAAATTTATATTTTTATCTGTATTTGTATTATTTTCAACAAAATATTGACTTTCCAATATATGCCTACTTTTTCCCTTCCCAGAATGTCAGTAGAAAGGAAGGAAGGGAGAGAGAGAGAGAAAGAAAGAATGAAACTTAGCTTAGCAAAAGTGAACAAGTCATCAAGCAGTCTGACAGTATCCACATACACAGATGCTCAGACAGAGGAGGGGGCTTTGGGCTGTCTTTCCAGCTGTCCTTCCAGAAGGTCCAGCTTTGGGTTTTAGGATGACGTGCTGTTGATTTCTGTTTTGTGGCGCTGTCCTTGTTGCTGCTGCCGTGGCTGCAGGCATCGTGTATGTCGTTTTCTTGGTTCCATTTCCTTCACTTTTTGCGCATTCATGGAAGACTCCCAATGCTTCTGTGTTCTCCCCAGCCATCCTCCATTTGCACCCCATGCGCTTTATCCATTCTCTGGCAGATGGCCAGCCATTTTTCCCAGTTGTTTGCTGCTACCTTAAATATTTTGCTCTATATGGAATCTTTATTTCTATCTCTCCCTTCTTGCGGTATACATACCTAGCACTGGGATTGCTGAGTCAGAGAGGCTGGATATTTTACTCACTTTCTTTTGCTATGTCTTATTATAATTGATCATTGAAAAAATGAAAAAGGGACTGGTAAAAATAAAGTTTAAAATAAAACCGGTAATAAGTGAAATTAAGATATGGTAAAGTTAGAAATACTTTTTACAGATGATCAAAATAAATAAGCTAGGAGAAAAGTTTGGAAGCCCTTCTCTTCATGCCATGTGCAGATCCGTTGAAGGAGCTTGGTGTATTGAACCTGGAAAAGGACATCATGGGAAGGACCTGCCAAGTCTCTTCATGGGTTAAAGGCTCTCACCTGGAAGGCGGATCAGAATTGTTCTGTGTCTCTAGAGGCACCAGGAGCAAAGAGGGGGTGTTGCAAGGGGAACAATGGAGGCTAGACGTCGGATTAAACTTCCTAATATGGGCTTACCCAAGAGTCCATGGGGGCCTTTAAACAAAGGCTGACTTCTCTAGGATGTTACAGAGAGGACTCTTCAGGGTGTGTGTTGGCCTTGAAGGCCACGGAGGTTCCTTTGAAAATGCTGAAATTGTATGATTTTATCAGCATTGAAAAGGAGATTTCAGTGAGGAGCTCCAGCATGAATCATAAACGTGAACACTTGAATTAAGTCACTTTCCCTACCAGTAAAACAAAGGATTTGGCTTAGGTGATACATGGGGTCTCTTCTACCGCTAACATTCTGTGTCCCTAGGAAAGAATTGTTCACCATACCTGGGCAAGAGGCTTGTCCTTACTAAATGGTTCTTGTGGAGCAGCTTTTGGTTTTTCTTTTTCTTTCACTTTAACATGTAGGTCAAAGTCATCAGAAAAAAGGAGAGCATCCCCATCAAAGGCCACTCGGAGTTGTGTTTCTGAGAATGGCAAGTCTTTATTCCCCAAGTACATGGTGGCTGCAGCAATCCCTGGAAACACATGGCACAGCTCCGTTAGCACCATCTCGGGGACCCCATGACCTCTGCCCCTCTCCTTTGTTAAACTTTTTTTTTATTATGCAATTCATATACATAAACAATTATGGACATCCTCATATATAAAGATAACTGAAAAAGATTATACATGGAAGTATGAATTTCTATTAAAGTACCACCCATCACTTAAAAATATTTGTCAAATTCAACATGACAACAGTTTTCCTGTGCTGCCCGGAACCCTCTGCTGAATGTGTGTGGAAGTGTTTCTTTTTCAGGCTTTTCTTCTCCTTTTGCATCTTGCACAGTACATTCCCAGCTCCCCAGTGGAATAAGCATTTCATAGGAGGTTGCTATTCCTAGAAGTCTGGGCAGTTACTCACAGGAGGTGGACTTTGAGCTGAGTCTGGAAAGAAGCAGGAGAAGTAGAGAGAGACATGAAAGGAAAGACCATTCCAGGCTTGGGAGAGGGTTCTGTGTGGAAAACAGCCCATAAGCTAGTGCTGACAGAGAGGGCCAAGTGAATGGAGGGGAGTCAGGTGAAAGAAGCCAGGAAACATAGAAAGAGGACAAACTATAAAGGACTTTAAAGGACAAAGGATTTTCTGCTTTATCCTGGAGGAATTAGGGATGGGTTAAGCAGCTAGACTGGAACAAATATAGATGACAGGACCAGGTTTATATGGAGGGAGTCCTTGTTGGAGACTTTGTGACTGTAGCTATGTTGAATGATTGATGTACAAGTTATCTGGAGGAGTAAAAGATACCAAAGGCATGGAAATCCATCTCAGGGAATACTAATACAGAGAAAGTTGTCTGAGAGAATAGTAGTGACCACTGGTTTAGAAGCCCACTGCCCCATCCACACCAAATCATAATGTGTGTCATGTGTATGGAGACTGAGTTCATCACTAATGATTTCTTTCACATGCAATAATGAACACTGGCCCTAATCTTTGTGTGTCACAACAAAATAAAAGATGAAGATAGTTTAAGATTTCTTTGTGCTTATGGATTGTGAATTTTAAAAAAAAAAGGAATGAAAAGAGAAGAAGATTCATTGCTGCCTTACAGGGACTTCTCTCACTAAGTGGTCAAGATCATTCAAGATTCATTGGCAAGGGTCGTAGTAGAAGTTGCCCTGTTCAAAGGCCCTGTGATTATGAACATCAGGCAAGGCATGAGACAAAGCTGTGTACCACTGGGATAGAGTAATGATCAAGGTCAAGAGGTATTCCCTATCAGTAGTGAGTTCCTCCAGATACTCCTCTTGAGTCATGACATTTTGCTGGCAGCATTAAGCTCCAGGACATGGCACAGCCATGATGATGATCAGTGATCATTCAAACGAGTCGGTCCTGTCCATCCACACAGATAAGACCAAGTGGATGTAGACTGTTCATCACCTTGTTGTCAAGATGCATTTGGATAATCTTTCTCTATGGAGCTGGTCCTGTAATGTTTACCTGTGGGTCAGGTAAAAGATGCACAGAAAGAGGTGGAAAAGAGGAAGAGAGTGGGAGGTATCATTCCTTGGATTTAAAGACAGTTTTATTGACCTCCAAGATTCCTGTGAATATCAAAGCTCATCTTTTCAGGACCAATATTTTACTAGTGCACTGGTTTGGTAGTGTTAGCTAGAATGCTATGACCTAGAACACGAAGAACTAAAGGAGTGGTATTACACAAAGGGTGATAGAAGAGTTTAGAGTGATTCTTAGACAAGTCAATAAGCATCTATTAAGTATCATTTACTATGTGTTGGGTACTGTGTAAAACACTGAGGATACAAAGAAAGGCAAAAGCGCCCCCTGCTCTCAAGGATCTTACAATCTCATGAGGGAAACAACCTAAGAATAGCTGTGTACATACGACGTCTGTGCGGGATAAAGTTGAGATAATCCCAGAGGGAAAGCTCTAGTATTAATAGGACAAAGAAAGGCTTCTTTCAGAAGACAGGATTTTAGCTGGTATTTGAAGGAACCAGGGAAACCAGGTAGTGGGGACAAGGAAGGAGAACATTCCAAGCATGAGGGAGAGCCAGAGAAAATGCTGAGAGGTCAGAGATGGAATGTCATATGTGGAACAAGTAGTCAACAAGTCAGAGCCAACAAACATCTTTTTAGTGCTTAATACACACCAGGCATGATGCTGATCTCTGGGGGCAGAGAGAGTGCCCTTCCTGCCTTTCAGGAGCTTATATTCTAATGGAAGAAGGACAAGACTTAAAAGGAAGCTAAAAAAGTGGTAGGGGAGGAGAGAATGAAGGTAACTGGTGTGGGTGCATTAAAGAGCTCAGAGAGTTAGGAGTAAAGCCTAGAAAGGGATTAAGACATGGTTGTCCTAGGTGTCCTTAAATTGGAGGTTCTAAACCAACAAATCTGAGAGAGAGAGGCCACAGAGTGGAAAGTACTTCCATTGAGAAGTCCCGAGGTGAAGTGAAATTCCCAGGATGAAGAGCTGCTGTGAAATTGTAGAGAAAGTTTGGAATCAGGAGGGCAAACTGAAGAGGGATAAAGATTGGCTTGGGTATTCTCCTTAAAATGATTGCCTGGGGAGAATCAGCCAATCAAAGACAGAGGCCACAGCACACAATATCCTTCTCATGCGAGAAGCCCTGAGGTAGAGTAAAGAGGTTACTGTGGCCTGGTAGGGAAAGTCCAGAGCCTCAGGAGTCCTTTCAGCCTGAGAAAGAAAGGAGCAAGGAGTCTAGTTACTGAGTTTCAGAGAGTGGCAGAGGTTGTGTTTGTCCTTCAGAGAAATGATAACATGACTTGCACTTGACTTTGTTTTGAGGGGGTGGTACTGTACTGCGTAAGATGACTGGAAAAGCAGAAAGAGATCAAGCTGTGAAGGAGAGCCATGAGAGCTTATTGATTTGGGTGTGGGGAGTGCCATGACACAAACTACCCTTTAGAGAGGACAGGTCTTGGTAGCCGATTGGATAGAGGAAGTGAGAGAAGCAAAGTCAAGGATGACTCATCAGTTGCAATGCTGAATGACTGGGAAGACGGTGGTGCATTGGACAGTTAGGAACATTAAGAGGAGAAAGTTTTAGAGGAAAAATAATTAATTCCATTTTGGCCTTGCTGAATTTAAGATTTCTCAGGGACATCTAGTCTGAGATGCCCAGTAGGCAGTTGGAGATGCAATACTGGAGCTCAGAAGAGAGGTCAAAGCTAGATAAGCAGATATGAGAATCATCAGCATAGATATGAATAAATGGGAACTAATGAGTTTGCCAAGTAAAATGGTATAAAGAGAGACAAGGGCATAGAAAAGAACCTTAAGAAGGATTGCAACATATCTGTTTTTATTAGTTTATTTGTTTTCAGTTTTCAACATTCACTTCCATAAGTTTTAAATTTTCTCCCTCCCCCTTCCTCTCCAAGACAGCATGCCATCTGATATAGTTTCTACACATACAATTCCTATTAAGCACATTTTCACATTAGTCATGTTGCATAGAATTATAATGAATGGGAGAAACCATGAGAAAGAAAACAAAACAAAAAACAGAATAGTCTGCTTCCATCTGCATTCCAACTCTATCGTTCTTTCTCTGGATGTGGATGGCATTTTCCATCATGAGTCCTTTGGAATTGTTTTAAGTTCTTGGATTGCTGAGAAGGGCTAAGCCTATCAAAATTAGTTGTTGTACACTGTGACTGTTACCGTTCACTGCTTCTGTTCGCTATACTCAATATCAGTTCATATAAGTCTTTCTAGGTTTTTTTGAAATCCACCTGCTCATCATTTCTTATAGCACAATAATATTCTGTTACATTCATGTACCACAACCGGTTCAGCCATTCCCCAATTGATGAGAATCCCCTCAATTTTCAGTTCTTGGCCACCACAAAAAGATCTGCCATAAATATTTTTGTACATTTGGATCCTTTCTCCATTTTTATGATCTCTTTGGAGTACAGACCTAGAAGTGGTATTGCTGGGTCAAAGAGTATGCACATTTTTGTAGCCCTTTGGGCATAGTTCCAAATTGCTCTCCAGAATGGTTGGATTGGCTCACAGCTCTACCAATAATGAATTAATGTTCCATCTTTTCCACATCTCCAATATTTATCATTTTTCTGTTTTGTCATGTTCGATGTCTACAGTAACTTTAAATGGAGTTTCTATCTTTTGATGCTGGGCTTTGTTAGTAATACAGAGAAATGCTAATGGTTTATGTGGGATTATTTTATGTCCTGCAACTTAGTTAAAATTCTTTATTTTTTCAAGTAGTTTTTTTACTTGATTCTCTAGGATTCTCTTAAGTATATCATCCTATCATCTGCAAAGAGTGATAATTTAGTTTCTTCTTTGCCTATTCTAATTCCTTCAATTTTTTCTCCTCTATTGCTAAAGCTAACATTTCTAGCACTATAATGAATAACATGTGATGTTTCATCCCCAATCTTATGCATCTAGCTTTTTTTTTAGTCATCAACTTTTTTGTCTACACATCCATTCTTATTGAACACATTTTCACATTAATCATGTTGCATAGAATAATTGAAACAAATGGAAGAAACTATGAGAAAAACCAAAACAAAGCAAAATGTAACAAAAGAGAAAAGAGTCTGCTTCATTCTGCATTCTGATTACATGGTTCTTTCTCTAGATGTGGATGGCATTTTGCATCATCAGTTCTTTGGAAACATTTTTGATCCTTGCATTGTTGTGAACGACTAAGTTTACAGTCCTCATACACTGTGACCCTTAATATAATGTTCTCCTGGTTCTGCTCACTTCACTCAGCATCAGTTCATGTAAATCTTTCCAGGTTTTTTTCTGAAATACACCTGTTCATCATTTCTTGTAGCACAATAGTATTCCTTTACATTCATATACCACAGATTGTTCAATCATTCTGCAGTTGATGGGCATTGCCTTGATTTCCAGTTCTTGGCCATCACAAAAGGAGGTGCTATAAATATTTTTGTACATGTGGGTCTTTTCCACATTTTTATGATCTCTTTGGGATATAGCCCTAGAAGAGGTATTACTGGATCAAAGGATAAGTAGCACATGCCTAAAACCTTCAGCTAGGTTTTGTATCCTGTGCAATGGGGATAAGCTAGATGCATTATGCAAATGAAAATAACTAAAATCATTGGACTATCCAAATACTATGACTAAAAAAAGAGCCTATGCATCATATTTTCAGAAATCATAAAAGAAAATTACCCAGATATTTTAGAACCAAAGGACAAAGGTAACATTGGTTACCTTCTGAAAAAAATCTCCAAAGTAAAAACTCCTAGGGAAATCACAGCCAAAATCCAGAATTTCTATGTCAAAGAAAAATGCTGCAAGTAGCTGGAAAGACTTCAAGTACTAAGGAGCCATAGTTATGATCACACACTATTTAGCAGTTACAACTATACAGGAGTATCTTTGATGAAATAGAGGACTTCCAAGCATTCCTGATGAAAAGACCAGAGCTGTGTAGAAACTTTGAAGTTCCAACATAGGAGTTAAGAGAAATGTAAGATGAGCATGAATGAACAATGACATGGTACTAAACAAGAATAAACTGCTTACGGTCAAATACAGTGAGAAGATACATGGGTTCCTCTGGACCTTATTAGCCTCAGGGGTCATAGAGTTAGTCTAATTAGATAAGGCATGAGAGTGTTTCTCATTTGTTGATCTTGGGGATCCTAAGGCCATTGGAGCTGCAGTTGCACAGGATTATCTGCAGTGTCAGAGGCTGACAGCCTTAATACAGATTTCTACCAGACCACTTACAGCATTGATGACCAAACACAGCAGTCTTATGGTTATATTGGAGAGGAGAACAGTATGGCAAACAGTAGGTGTCTGCTTTCAACAAGGTAGACGTGTCCCTCCAGACAAGATGAAATTACAACATCCTTATACTGGATATGTTTTCCAGCCAACATGGGCATACACTCTGTCTATGGAAACAACTTTTTGAATGAGTCACCTTTATTAGAAGAATTAGGAACCAATTTTGGTCACTTCTGGCAGAAAACACTAACAGTATTGCACCCATGAAAAGGAGCAGGATGGCATCATCATGAGTGAAACTGATTTGGCAGGACCAATGGTTTTCTGTGTAGCCTTTGGAGCCACATGGTTACTGGCTAGTAAAAATTCAATCTGGATTGAATGGGATCAGTGCAATTGAATGTTGAGGAATGTTTTTCTGTTAAATTTGATGAGTATGACATGTCTCATTTGGTTGAATTGCTATTCTGCTTGAATATTGAGTGCTTCCAATGATCCTACCTTCCAGCATTGTAGAGAATGGTGGGAGCTTTTTTCACCTCTGGGATTTTTGGATGGTTTAGTTTCTCTGCTTCCAAAATGTCTATTCTGCATTAGCCATGGAAGCGCAGCACTTCTAGTAGCATGTTCTTGTGCTTTGTTATATGGAGTCCTTGCCCTTATTTCCATTTTTTGACTGAATATCTTGGATTTTGAACATCAGTGGGCCAAATACTAAAGCTCTAAAGAACATTGAACTCTTAAAATGATCAGCATACTGTGCTACACCATCATTATCATGCAGATTTAACTCTTGACCTTTGGAACAGTGGGAATAATCATGTATCTTGTTCATTTTTATAGAACTTTTGAAATAACTCATAGGTCCTTGT
The DNA here is from genome assembly GCF_028372415.1 of Notamacropus eugenii. Taxonomy (NCBI): domain Eukaryota; kingdom Metazoa; phylum Chordata; class Mammalia; order Diprotodontia; family Macropodidae; genus Notamacropus; species Notamacropus eugenii. Next base: position 757,319,990 of record NC_092872.1, read on the forward strand.
ACTTGTCTTTTACATTGCACAGTCTCACCAAGTTGGCTAGTTGGACCATTGTACTCGATGGATCAGAGGTCATTGCATTACTTCTCTAATACACATAAAATGAATGGGCTGAATCTCATGATCCCTGAGGTCTCTTCCAGCTCTAAGTCCTAAGATCCAACTGTCAGCAAGAGGGATTAAAGATCAATAAGCTGAAGTGAACAGGGAGCACTTAAAGAAGGAAGAGACCTTTAGCCTCATTATGGTTATGGGTAATGAACTTTTTGGTATTTGCTTCCCTCTCCACTTTTTCTTCCAAGCATCAAACTTCTTGAGGGTCAGGTCTCATCCCAGTATAGGGTCTTGTATGTACTGGGCACTCTTTATAAAGCTTGAAAAATTGAGATGAATGGAAGTAGGATTGAAAAAGACTGGGAAAGAGATGTGGAGAAAGGCAAGAACAAGGAAGAAAGGCTAGAAAACCACAGACCCAGTGATGATGGATAGACCAGCCTGGATGAAGCAACACTTTCTTGTGAAGAACCTGATGTAGAACACTAGCCTGGAAATGGGGATTGGAGTCAGATTGCAGAGGACCTTGAATGGCGGCCTGAGGAGTTTGGACTTTATCTCAGGGATGACAGGGAGTCACCAAGGGTTGAGCTGCATCAATCATTTCTCTGAATTGTTTCTTCTTGGCATGAGTGTAGGGAAAACAGACAGTCTGATTTGCAAATGAGTGACCACATGTGAGGTAGATTGTGGGGAGTCACTTGGGGGTAGAGCTCATGGGGACAAGCTCTGACCCAGTGGACAGAACACTGAGTCCTGGGGCTCAGCTGGAATCTGTCAGGACTGCTTAGCCAAAAAAGGAAAATGACTCAAAGATGAGTGGTACCATTTGGTGTGGAGAAAAGAGAGGCTACCTTAAAGCCAGGAACACTCATGTTCTCTTGCCTCCAACATGTACCAGCTATCTAATCCTGCACAAGTCACAGCTTCTCAGCATTTTCTGAGACTGTTAGTTACAGAGAAATGTCAACCTGCATGGGGAGAAGGAGTTACTTTGCCTGGGATGTTTGCATTCCAGTGAAATTATAGGTCTAGTACCTTTCTCTACATTTGAGCATTTAATTAAATGCCTCAATTAATTGTTAAGAAGTAATTAAAGAAAAAAACAACCAAACAACAGATCCGTACCTTCTTCAATGGCTTCTTGTACTTTATCACAATCTGCAGAAAGATACAAGTTTGTAAGATATGACTTTAGATAGCCAATAGGGCTTTCTCCACCAGTCAGACAGAAGCGGTCAATTAATAAGCCTACAAACACACAAGAAAACCAGTTACAGAAGAGAAACATACACAAATCCAGCTAATACATTAGTAACATCACCTATTGGAAGTACTTCTTATACTTTGACTATGATTTAAAGATTCATTCTTCAGAGGATTCCTATAGATTTTTCATGATAAATAGTGCGACGGCTTCATAGATTCACAGTGTTTTAGATCTAGAAGCGAGGTCTGAGGTCATTTAGTCATAAAAGCCATGAGGATTTCTGTGGACCTGGTCTGCATTTAGTTCATTATCTCTGCGGCAGAGAGCTTTTTCGTTCTAAGTAAAGGTCCCTTCACACAATAGACATTAACTGATGCTGAATTGAATTGAATTTACAAACTTATGGGACAACAACAAACCCAGAACACTGTCAAGTGAGTGGTAGGACTGAATGAGTCAATTCTTTTCAGAGAGACTCCTTGGCAGACTGCTGAGTACATCATACCTGAAGTCAGGAGGGATTGAGGTTCAGATCCTGCTTGGGACAGTTACTTTTTTTGGTGACCATGGACATGTGACTATGTCCTCACCTCTCAAGTGGGAATAAGTTAGTACCCATCTTCCAACTCCAAGGATTTTCTCTGGCTCTTCCCATGCCTGGAGTGTCCACCCTCTTCATCTCTGTGTCCTGACTGCCTTGGATTCCTTTGGATCCAAGTTCAAATCTCACCTTCTGTAAGAAGTCATTTCCCAGTGTTCCTTAGGGCTAGTACCTTCTTTCCTTCTGTTAACTATCTCCAATTGATCCTGTCTATATGGTGTTTGTAGGTAGTTGTTTGTATGTGGTCTCCCCATTAAACTGGGAACTCCCTGGGAGCAGGGGTTATTTTTGCCCTTCTTTGTATCCTCAGGGCTTAGCTCAGGGGCTGGCACATAGTAGGTATTTATTCAATGTTTGTTGAGTAACTCTCTCAGTGAATAAAGTGCTGTATTTTCAAAATAAAAAAGTGGAATAGATTTCAGGGGGAAAAGAGTGAACTTCATTCTAGTTTTAGAATCAACCATGGTGGAAAATATTATCTTCCTACATGTGATGGAAACGAGAGCATGATGAGGTGCATGGATGGAGGCCTCTGTTGTGTTAGCCTGCTTAAGAAGCAGAATACTTCCACTGATTCTTTAGTGTTATAAATAGCACTATGCCATGTACTTGAAAGGGCAGCTAGGTGGTACAGTGGATAGATAGCTGTGTCTGCAGTCAGGAAGACTCCTCTTCCTGAATTCAAATCTGGCCTCAGACAATGACTAGCTGGGTGATCCTGGGCAAGTCATATAACCCAGTTTGCCTCAGTTCCTCATCTGCAAAATGAACTGGAGAAGGAAATGCAAAGCACTCTAGTGTCCTTGTCAAGAAAACTCCCAATGAAGTCACAAAGAGTCAGACATGACAGAGTAACAACAACATATACTTAAAAAATCTATTACCCAGCAGATGTTATTAATTTAATAAATCAGATTGTTAAAGCTGCCTTCGTGGCATCTGAGAATTAATGGACCCAAATTCATTCAACAATTGTTTTCCAGTCAATCAATAAGCATTGATAAGAATGATAGTAATCACTTACATCCAACCAACCAATCAACAAAGATTTGCTAAGTGCCTGCAGTATGCCAGGTACCATGTCAAGAGCTGGGATTCAAAGAATGACAAAAAGCAGTTTCCTTCAAAGAGCTCATAATCTGAAGGAGGAAACAACACGCCAACAGTTCTGTATAATCAAGCTATATAAAGAGTAAATTGAAAATAAATAACAAAGGGAGGACATTAGAACCAAGTTGGGTTGAGAAGGCTTTTTGTAGAAGATGGAATTTTATCTGGGTCTTGAAAGAGGCCAGAGAAGCCAGGAGGGGGAGAGGGAGGTGGAAGAGGGGTAGAGGAGGGAGGAGAAGGAGTGTTCCAGGGAAAGATAGTCTGAAAAATTCCCACAGTAAAGTGTAAGAACCTTGGCAAGGTGTGTGTGTGTGTGTGTGTGTGTGTGTGTGTGTGTGTGTGTGTGCATGTGTGTGTGTGTGTGGTGGAGCAGAAAAGACTCTGAGCACCAGAGGATTTTGTATTTCATCCTGAAGATGGTAGGGAGCCACAGGAGTTTGAGGGTGGCACTAAGGGGGAGGATGATATAGTTAGATTTGCACTTTAAGAAAATCACTTTGGTGGTTGAATGGAGGATAGACTGGAGTGGGGAAAGACAAGGCAGGTGTAGCCCAGGAGGATGGGCATGAGGGTCTGCAGCAGAGTTGAGTTAGGGTCAAAGAAGAGAAAGGGGTATATTAGGGAGATGTTGCAGAGGTGAAATCAATAGACAAAAGATTAAATATGGGGGATGGAGTGGGTGAGAGAAAGTGATGAAGCCAGTAGGACTCCTAGGTTGGTAGTCTGAGGGACTGGGAGGAAGGTGGTGCCTTCTACAGCAGCAGGGAAAGTAGGAGGGTGGGAGGATGAGTTTAAGGGGAAAGATTATGACCTCTCTTTTGGACATGTTGAGTCTATGGGATATTCAATGTGAGATGTTCCAATTAGCCTGGGGAAATTTAAGAATAGAGGTCACCAGAGAGAATAGGTTTGGATAAATAGGTTTAAGACTCATCAGCATGAATTGTTGCTCAGTTGTTTCAGTTGTGACTGACTCTTCATGACCCCATTTGGGTTGTTGGCAAAGATACTAGAATACTTTTCCCTTTCCTTCTTCAGTTGATTTTACAGATGAAGAAACTGGGGCAAACAGGGTGAAGTGATTTGCCCAGGGTCGCACAGCTAGTAAGTATCTAAGGCCACATTTGAACTCAGGTCTTCCTAACTCCAGTTCACTGTTCCACATAGTTGCCTCATTAACATAAAGATGGTTATTAAATCCATGAGAACTGATGAGATCACCAAGTGAAGTAGGGCAGAGGGAGAAGAAGGCCCAGGACAGAGCCTTGTGGATCATTCACTATATATTAGCTCATTTGACCTTAGACATGTTGGAATTTAAAATTGGAAGGTAAGTTAGAGGTCTCTCCCCTCTCCTTTTTTTGTTTTTTAAAACAAGGAAATAAACTGGCTCAGAAAGATCAAATGTTTTAGCTCCTTCACCTCCAATCTTCAACAACTCCCAATTGCCTCTAGTCAAATGCAAATCCTTCAGCCTAACCTTCAGAGCCCACAATTTGACTTCCCTCCTATTTTTCCAGGCTTATTTTATGTCACTCCTTTTCACAAACTCTCCATTCCAGTTAGACTAGCCAGCTAGTTGTGCCCCAATCACACCTTATTCCTTGCCTTTGCACAAGTGGTCTCTCCTATGTGTACAGTGCCTTCTTCCTTCTCAAAGAATACCATTTCCTTCAAACTAAAGCTCAGCTACCACCACTTACGTGAAATCTTTCCTGATTTCTTATCCTCTTCCCCCTCTCTCCTCCCTCCTTCCTTCACTCTCTCTCTCACTGCTCCTCCCTCTGTCTCTATCTCTCTCTGCCTCTGTCTCTCATTCTCTCTCCAAATTACTTGTATCTTATTTGTGTCTATGTTGTAATTTCCACTTTCCCACCCTGATAAAATAAAGTTCTTTGGGGACAGGGCCTCTTTTGTTCTCTCTCATCAGAACCCAGCATGGTGACATGCATACAACAAGTGCTTAATATTTGTTAAATTGGGTTAGGTTAACATTATGATTTAGAGAAGGTAGGTTCTATCATTCCATTTTCAAGTTGAAGATACCAAAGCTCAAAAAAGGGAAATGACTTATCCATGCTCAGCTTCAGGAGAGGAGTGGGGCTCCAATGATGATAAAAAGGTCCTTTATGGACTTGCCCAGCATCACAGAGCTACCAATGTCTATGGCCGCCTTTGAACAGAAGTCTTCATGTCTCAGGGACGTTTGTTCTGGCTACTTTGCCTGCACCTATTATTGTTTGACATCCTGCACCACTCCAGGCACTCAATGGGATCTAGAAAACATTCTAAATGTCTGTTTGATGGCCTGCTTTGAGAAATGCAGAACCAGGCAGCTTTAAAGCAGGAAGAACATTCTGATGCCTTCTCCTTTTCCCTCCATTTCACTCTTAGTGAAATGCATTTCTATTCACAGTTATTCTCAAGCCCAAGGAGATTGTGACTTGCCAAGATCAGACAGACAGGGAGTTGCAAATCCAGCTTTTGAAAGGAGATATTCTCATTCCTATTCAGTGTCTTTTGCACTACTCCTCTCTGTTCCAGCTTCCTCCCTTCTGTGTCCTGGCGGACGATGTAGACATTGGTCTCCTGGCTGCTCCCTGCTCACACTTGTGTCACTCACTGCCCCCGTGCCTCTTCTCCGACTGGGCTCTGGCCTGGGATGCTCTCCCTTCTCATCTCCACCTTTTGGCTTCTCTGACTTTCTCCAGGTCTCAGCCACAAGTCTTCCCCCATACCCCATGACCCTAAAGCCTTCCTTTGACATGTTTCTCAGTCTGGCCTGCCTCTAGCTTGCTTATACATCATGCTTGCATGTCAGCTCCCCCATTGGACTGTGAGCTCCTTGAGAACACAGATTTTTGTTTTGTTTTGTTTCGTAGCTTTTCTTTGTATTCCTAACACTTAGCAGAGTGCCTGGCTCGTAGTAGGTGCTCAATAAATACTAGTTGCCTATTTCAAATTAGCAAGACAAAACTGACTCCACAGAACTCTAGAATTTGATTGTTATGGAATTGAAGTCATTGTCTATTCCAACCTATGCTGGAAAGAAATGCCCTGCACAACAGACCAGTTGTTCAGACTCTCTTGAAGACCTCCAAAGAAAGGACCACCACCTCATCAGAGGCACGTTCCACTTCTGCACAGTTTTCATTGTTAAGAAACTCTTTCTCCCCAGAAGCATTTGACAGCACAGTGTTTAGAGCACTGGGCCTGGAATCAGGTGACCTGAGTTCAGATTTGGCCTCAAACATTTACGGGCTGTGTGACTCTGGGCAAGTCATTGAAACTGTGACTGTCTCATTTCCTCAGCTTTCAAATGGGAATAAAAATTACACCTCTCTCCCAAGGGTGTTGTGAGGATTAAATTAGAGAATATTTATAAAAAAGTCCTCTTAGTCAAGTGCCTGGCACATAATAGGTTCTTTTTCTCTTTCCTTCCTCTTTCCTGCCCCTTCCCATTGCGTGTTCCCAGTGTGTCTCTGCAACATTTATTGCACCTGCCTCACTGCCCAATAACTGAGCTCAGAAAGCTATGAAGCATCAAACTCTTTCTTCTTGAATCCTTTTGGTATGAAATTCATTACTGACCATTACAGTATTTCAGTCCATTAAAAGTGGTAACATAGACACACATACACTCAGAGGTTGTGTATATCCTTCATTCTCCAAGAGGACCATGACATCAAGATAATGACATGACTTACACTTGACTTTGATTGGAGAGAGGGCTGTTCTAGGTGACCAGCCTCATTTTCTTCTCCTGAGCCATCTGGATCCAGTGGTCTGATATTCATAAGGATGACTGGAGATGGCCCAGGATGCAGTGTGAGACCCTGGTCATTTTAGGCTAAGGTCTTATCAAATTCTCACTTTGAGTGAGATACACCCATTCAATGAACAGACCTCTTTAAATAGCTATTCATGGGATGGCCCCTTTTAATAAAGAAAAAAATAACAAAAAATCAAACTGGAGGGGAAGACCCTCAGGGTTCCTGGGTACAGGAACTACAGACACAGAGAGATGCACCTAGACACACATAGAAATAGATACAGAGACACAGACACACAGACACATACATACACAGACACATGTAGACACAAACACACAGATACACACAGCCATACATAGACATATATAGACACACAGATAAACAGATAAACATACACAAACACACAGACATAGATATCCAGACACAAATATAGATACACACACACACAGGCACACTCACATACAGACAGACAGACACAGACATGTACACAGACAATTATGGTCATTTCCCTTAGGTGACATTGTTTGATGGCCCATTTAAACTTCATGCATTGGTGAAATTCATTGTAGCAAGGACCTCCCCAAAAAAGTAAAGTTGGATTTATTTTTAAATCAGTGGGAAACCAACAAAAAATCTGTGTGACTCTCAATATCAATCTAAGCTATCCCATACAAAAAGATGCCCTGATGTGAAAAGAACACAGGCCCAAGAACTGCCTCTTCTACCCGTAAGCTGTGTGGCCTGGGGATGGCTGTTAAACCAATCTGACCCTTCTTCCCATGAAGAATAGGAGTAACTTCTGACTTGTGTTCCTTTAGTGGTTGTCATGAAGTCAAATTATTCAGTCTATGTGAAAGTGCTTTATAATCTGATAAAAGCATTTCCATATTTGTAGCCCCAAATGCCAGTGCTGTTCTGGGCTTCATAAATTGACTGAACATCTCATGTTCTTCACTCTTATCAACAGTCTGCGTTGTTCTCTCTCTTTTGCCTCCAAAGCACCTGGCAATAGTTCTTGCTCAAAGCAAATTTATTCGATGTTGTTTATTGAGTAACTGTCAAATTGATTCCTGCACTGGGATTGTGTCCCTGGTATGCCCTCAGAAGGGCACACAGAAGGGAATACTTGTGGCTGGCTGTCTGCCAGGGACAGACATTATGGAGCATGTGTGACTATTGTACATGCAGAGTTAGGGCATCTTACATCTCTGACCCTGCCAGCATGCTCAGATCATGCTTCTTGCTTGTGGGTATCACATCTCTGCTGAGGTAGGGCCCTAGCTGTGTGGGGCACCATTCAAGCAGCTTCTTGCTGCCATCTGATGGTCTTCAACCAAGTCAGGCTATCTGCTGCATTCTGCAGCCGCCTGCTGGTACACCTCTCCCACATCAGAAGGACAAAAGCTCTTTAGTCATTTTTCTTTCAACTACCCAGTGGGATACTGCAGAGGAGCTTTCTACTCAGGAGTGAGAGTCAGCAAATGGCCTTGGAGCTCCCTTCCCATACTACAATTCATAGGTCTGCACGAGTTACTTGCAGAAATGACAAGAGGTTTTCATTGTGGTGGTTTTCCTTTGTATCAAAGCAAGCAAATGGTAGAGTGACATGTACTCCAATTTGCCATTAGACTGAGTCAAAAAGATGATGTTGGCATCATTCTCTGGTCCTGCCTGAAACAGAAAGACTCAGGACCATTGCCCCGATTCTTCAAAACATTTTTTAAACTCAAAGATGGCACTTTTCAGCAGAATTTGATCAATAAAATGTCCCATCTAAAATGAGGGTATGGACGTGTGTGTGTGTGTGCGCGCCCACATGTATATATGTAGGGGGTGGGTGTAATAAGACAGGAGGAGACAGAGAGGAGGAGAAAGGAAGGACAGGTTCAGTAGTGTTTGTTTTTTTCCTAGCTGTCCCCTAGGGGAGATTGGATGACCATTGGCTAGTCATACTTTAGAAGACATGTGAGTTTTAGGTAGGAGTTGGAGCCATCTTTGAGGTCACTTCCAACTCTGAGAGTCTAAAATTCTAGGTGGTAAGAGTGAACAAAGGAGGTGAACCTAGTGAAAGATTTAACATATTTAGCATGTTTTACTGGTGAATAAATTGTTTGATCATGGAAAGAATGCCTCTTGATTGACAGTTCCTTGATGTCAAGTTCAGAAGTTTAAAACAAAACAAAGCAGAAAACAGAAATATATTGCAGGACCTGGGATTAAGACCTTGAAGTTCACACTTGACAGCTTAAGTCCAGAGCTTTGGACCGAGCCCTGTTGCTGCAGTTGGAAACGCACATGGCGGCTCTTGTTCTGACATTTGCAAATAAACACTTACTAGGCAGCCCACGTGTGTGCATCAAAGGGGCTGCATTCAGTCAGGTCATGGGAAGCAGAGTCCCCCAGCCCCCAGGCCTGGACCACAGACACATCCTCCACGTGGTGTTTATTTGACTTTCTTACCGTGGTGATTGATGCTGTTTATGAGCCTCACCCCAACTTGGGCATGGTTATTAGTCATCAGCACAATATCAAACAAGTCCTGTTCTTTGGGGTAAAGACTGCGCAGTCTGGCATTGACATTCTGCAGGGCCTGTAGGTTACAAACATCAAGGTGCATATGTCAGCCTGGTAGGCCCAGAGACCAGCCACTGACAAGGAAGGGGAACTGCAGGCCCATCCCTGGCCAGACCTGTTGCTTGGGTTCCTTGGTTACCTCTTGTAGCCAAAAAAAAAAAGCACAAACTGGTGGGTAACATTTGCTTCTGTGGGGGAGAAGGTGGCTGGGATTGGGCCTATGACTGCACTAGCATAAATAAGTTCCAGGTGAGGAAGCCTCTCCCTGCAATGATGTTGTCTGGAGGTACTGAGAGTTACTGAGTCAGAATAGGTCAGGGATGAGATGTCTTCTGGGGTAGGTAGCTGTAGTACAATGGAAAAAAATCCACTGAACTGAGAGGTAGATACTGGGCTCTGGTTCTAGCTTTACTATTAAAAACTATCCCAAGGAGCTTAGGCAAGGAACTTCCCAGAGTGAATGGGGGGTCACCCAGAGAGCCCCAGGTGTGAGGTCACAGTAGGCCTGAGCTGTAGTACTGACTCTAGCACAAATGCGTTACAGAATTAGACCTCAAAAGTGCTTTCTTCCAGCTGGCATGTGAACAACAGCCCCCTTCATGATCTACTTGACAAGGGCTCATCTCACACCTGCCTAAAGAATTCCTGGAGAGCAAAGCCTTCTGAGATAGACAATCCCTTTCACTTTGGGGCAGCTCTAACTGTAGGCTTGATGTAAAGCCTAAAAACCACAGTGACTCTCTGTTGCTAAGTTTTGCCTTCTAGGGCCAAGTGGAAGCAAATCTAAAATGTCTTTAGGCTTCCCAACATTTGGACACAGCTATTATGTCCTTCCTAAGTTTAACTTTGTCTAAGGGCTAAGGATCTTCAATTCATTCAGCATGTCCTAATATTGGACAATATTTAAAGCCTTTCTAGCTGCTAGGCAGTAAAGTGGATGAAAGGGCCAGACCTGGAGCCAGCAAGAAGAGTTCAGATCCTGACAACAGTTTGACCCTAGGCTAGTCACTTAATTTCACTGAACCTGTTTTCTCATATATAAAATGGGGATAGTAACACCACCTACTTCACGTGACTTTTGTGAGGATCAAATGAGATGTTACACACAAAACATTTTGCAAACCTTAAAGGCCCTGTATAGATACTAGCCATCATCTCCATCCTTATCACCATCACACCACCATTACCGTTATCATCACCATGACCACCATCATCATTCTCACCACTACCACCACCACCTAGTTGTGTTTCCTTAGATTCTCTCACATACTAATTTGTTCCTAAAATGTGGTCCCTGGAGCTGAGTACCATATTCTGGATGTGGTCTACATGGAGCAGGGGACAGCTGGCCTATGACCTTACCAATTTTGGACACAATTCTTCTCTTAATCTATCTAAGATGACATTAGCCTTTTGGGTTACCACATCACGTTGTTGATTCATATTGAAGGTGTAGCCCACTAAAACTCTTAAACTTCTTTTCTTAGTTTTCAGACAAGTCTCTGTCCAGCCTCCTCTGCCCACCTATATATTTGTGAAATATGTTGCTTCTGTCTCTGTTGAAGTGAATCTTAATCTGTTCAAGCCATTGCTCTCTTCTGTCAAGATCTTTATGGATCCAGCTCTATCATCTAATGAGCCAGTCACTCCTTCTTGCTTTGAGTCATCTGTCAATTAGATGAGCATGCCGTCTATCTCAAGGCAAAGATAAGAGTGTCAGACGTGCCAGGGGCCATTGCTACCCCCTGCCACATTCCAGTGGGGGACTCCTTTCACACTGCTATCCAACATTAATGCCTAGGTTGACCATCAGGCCATGTGTTTGACAATGAAGGGAAAGGGTCTGCTCACTCAGCTCTGAGTTCACCAGACTGTACCGTCAGCTCTGATCCAGACGAGCAGCATGAGAGACATTAGTTTTGCCCAAACCCAGGAAAACAATATTTCATTGTTCCTAATTGATTGATACAGTAGCTTTGTAATCCGGTGTGTCCTGCTCTTGATGGATCCGTGTGATCACTTATTCCTTTTTGAATCATCCAGTAACCATCCTTTTAATAATATTCTGTCATTTCCCCAGGAGTCTGAGCCACATTACTGGCTTACAATTTTCATGCTCCCTCTCAACTTAAAAAAAGTAATGACTTTTTTTACCTTTGTGCCTTTTTGTCCAGCAGTATTCTAAGTGTTCCTAGCACATCATTAGCAAAGTGCTTTATGCACATATTTTGTTATCTCTCCGGATCTCTAAAATCTTTCAAAAGCACATACTGGGATATCATTCTTTTTTCCTTTCTTAATCTAAATGGAATGGAGGACAGAGAAGACTGTGTATATGTCTCTAAATTTACATACTACAAGAAGTCTCTCTCTCACCCCACCAGTCAAAACCCTTTTGTATCATCCCTTATTTTCCTTTTCTTTAATGAAGGCATTCATCTTCAGCACTTCCAGGGGACGATGGACGATGCCCTTTCCTAGTAAAGTTAACCCTTCCGTTTGTGTTATTGACCCTAGTCGCTGCCCTTTTCTATTCCCCTTCTCCTTCATGTCTTCTCATGAGTGGCCCTTATGTCTGGAATGCACCCCCTCCTTGCCTCCTCTCACAAGACAATCCATAGTTTGCTTACAAGCACAGTCTAGGCCCCTACTTCTTAAGTGAGACCTTTCCCAATGTCCTTGGTCCTCTGCTCTTCCCTTGGGGATCATATCAGCTCCCTGGGCTTCAGTCATCTCTGTGCTGAAAACTTTCAAGTCTACTTGGTCTAGGCTGGGGGGAGTGGACAGGGGAGAGTGACATGGTCATAGATTGTCAGACTTGGAAGGGCCCCAACAGATCATCACGCCTAGAAGAGACAAGTTTGGGGAGGGCCAAGCATTGGGCTCAGACTTTCCTCTGCTTGTCCTTGGACTGGTACCTTGATGAAGCCAAAGGCAGGTCCTGGCCTCAGAATGACATTCTCGTTGGCAATCTGGTGTTCCACGTACTTCTCCAATCCTTCATTCTCAAAGATTTTATTGTCTTCCACCATATTGAAGAGTGCCCGGGAAGAGACAGCAATGGTGATCGCATTCTTAGGTTTGGGCTGCAAGAAGGGGTGCACAGAAAGATGTGTGGGTCAGAATTGCTAGAGGAAGAAAGGTGACATAGACAAAAGACACACCTGGAAGAGGAGAATAAGGGTGCGGAATGGCATAGGATGGGGGAGGGATAGCTGTTGATGGGTTGGTTGGATGGATGGATTATGGCTGATTGCAGATAAGGGAGGGAAAGATGAATGGACTGGGATGAGTGAATCAGTAGAGACAAGTGGAAAAATGGAGGAATAGACAGAAAGGGGGTGGATGAAGAGGGGAGCAATGAAGTGACAAGTAGAGAGGATGGACTAAGGGACACATGAAGGAGGGTGAAAGACAACAGGAGAAAGTCAGAATTCAGAGGAGGAAAAGAACCCATCAAGTCAGTCTGGCTGGCTACAGAGAGGCAGGGGAGGGTCAAGGCATACTGGGAGCTGGGGAGGGCCAAAGTGGATCATGCTTACTGGCCTGGGTCGCCCGGGAGTCCAATTGGAAACATCCTCATCCGTGTCTTCACTTGTGTCCTTGGGGCTTTGAGTGAGTGAGAACTTTGAGCTTTTCCATTCCTGGGATGACTTTGAACTGTTCCATTCCTGGGATGACTTTGAACTGTTCCATTCTTGGGATGACTTTGAGATCTTCCATTCCTGGGATGACTTTGAGCTCTTCCATTCCTGGGATGACCCAGACTTAGATGTCTCTGAGATTGTAGATGGAGTCGGAGGAGGGGCTGGGGGTGGAATTAGAGATGGAGTGGTGGGCTGTTCTGGCTCCCATAGAGGGGTGGGGGCCTTCTCAGGGGTCTGTGAAGGAGTAGAATGAGGCAGCTTCTCCCCAGACTCCACGATGGAGACTCGAGAGTTCATACTGCTGTTGGATTGCTGGAGACAGGAGCAATGGACTGAGTGAGTGGTTCATCCTGACCCCAGGCCCCTCTTCCTCCTCCCCCCAACACAAGGGTCCCCATGCACATCTAGGCCCCTGGCTCAGCACACACTCCCCTGAGCATAGAGCATGGTACCCTTACAGGCTCCCAGACACAACAGATTGCACATTCAATCTGCTGATGCCTCATTCACTCACAGAATGTTCACAGTCTTTATATGTGCTGCCCCCGAACCTGCACAATCCTCATTTATAACCTTCTTCTGAAGGAAGTAATGTTACTACAGAAGCACAATCCATGGATAAGACAACCCTATCTAGTGGGGTATGGGGGGGAGGGGGAGGAGGGCTTTGAAGTCCCTAAATCTTCGCTCTCAGAATGTGACCTTTAAGACCCTAAAGCCCTGGGCTTCCCCCACCCCAACGCTGGCACTGCTTGTATGACCCTGAGCGTATCACTTCATTTCTTTTATCTTATTTTCTCATTTGTAAAATGGGAGTAGTAAGAACCTGAGGATTTAACTTGCCAAGCTTGTGATTTCGTCCGTAACAGCGTAGGAGTAATAAGAATTGCTAACGTTTTGATGGTATTTTAAGACCTGCACGTTGCCTTCTCACTGTTATCTCTTTTGATCCTCACAAAACACCTGCTGTTATCACCAGTTTACAGATAAGAACGCTGAGGTAGACAGATGTCAAGTAATGTACCCACGTCTCGCAGCTAGTAAGTGCCTGAAGTTGGATTTGAACTCAGGTCTTCCTGACTCCAGGGCTGGGGCTCTAGACATGGACCTATACACATGGTATCTAGTGAAATTGTCATCTGTAAAGGGCCATGGGAATACCAGCTGTACCACTTGACCTTTTGGTCCTGCCCCACAGATGCCAAGTGTCCTCTCAGGGTCTTTTCCTTGTCCTTTTTCGCTAATGTGCTTGTAAGATCAGGAAATCAACTTCCTCCAAGATGACTTGCTCTTGACAAAACACCTGGTCACAGTTTCCCTTTCCCAGCATGTGTGACTCTATCTTCCAGGCCTAGATCTGGCAGGTCCCATTCTCTTGACTGCCTTTATACCCTACCCAGGCTGACCCAGCATGCCTCTCAGCAGCCAAGGACAGCATTCTTCTGAGCCTGGCCTCATTGGCTTGTCAGGGTCAGCAGGTGACCTCATATTGTCTATCACCTTCCTTAGCTTGAGGGTCAGCTGGCTGCAAGTCACCTTTGTCTTGTCCTCTCTGGGCCAGAGATTGGGCTCTTGGCAGCAAAGACAAGCCAAGTCAGCTTTGTCTTTTATTACTGATGCCCCCCCACCCCAAACGAAGACACTTTGATGTCTTTGAGGCTGCCTCTCACCACCAACAGCTGAAACAAACACTTAGAACAGAAAGACCCCAGCAAAGGGCCTAAAGAGAGGCCCCAGAGTGGTGTAGTGAGGCCACAAGTGGTAGGAAGGGGAAGGCAGAAGGGCTCTGACCTGAAAGGTACATAGACTGATGTGCTTTGGTGGAGCAGTTTGGGGTGTCAGGTTGCCACAGCCTGGGGCTTAGGAAGCCCTGATTTCAAATTCAGCCTGAGACACTTACTAGCTGAGTGACTCTGCTTGCCTCAGTTTCCTCATCCATAAAATGGGGATAATAGCACTCACCATTCAAGGCTATTGTGAGGACCAAATGAAATAATTTGTATAAAATGCTTAGCACAGTGCCTGGCACATGGGGGAGGGACTTCATGATGCTTGTTTCTTCCCTTTCTGTGGTGAATGACCCTCAGACCCCTTGTCCCAGGGTCCCTATGGGCTCCTCTGTCTTTTCTTCTGTTACCCTTGCCCAGGTGGTCTGGGTTCCCAGTCCCCACAGTCTAATACACATCCCTCAGTGTTTTCTTCACCTTATTCTCTCTCCCCCCATCCCTTTCTCCTCTTGTCCTCATTCATACCCTCGTGTTCCGGCCTTTGGTATCCTCTGTGACAGAAACCCGGGAATTTCGGCTTTGCCTGAGGCTTCTCTGAGAGTCGCTTTTCAGCATAAAATACTCCTTGGTTATACTCTGTGGAGAAGAGATGAGAAATAGAAACGTTTGTCTTCTACTCCACTCTCTACACACACACAGCCTGCTCAGTTGTAAACATGAGACAGCCTTGCTTGGACGATCGTACACCCTTGTACCCTTCCCTTCCTTGCTGACTATCTGCTCACTTCCATGCCCCCATCCCTACCTCTCCCACCGCTACCCTCAATTCCTGCTGGACCTAGGTTCACTGGCAGGGGTTAGGGGTTGGGGCACAAAATAGGATGTCCAGAACCAAGAGTCAAAGAAAGCTTTCTGTGATCTAGAGCCCCCTGGCAAACAGCCCCCCTGCACTCCCAAGCATGGGTTCTCTCTTCTCCTGTTCCAAAGATAGGCCTGGACTGGGTGCCAAGGTTCAAACAAATGCCCAACAGTGCCCTGTGAGAGGCACAGGACAGCTGATCCGCTCCATGGTCAGGAGGGTTCAGACCTAACCTTCAGCTTCTGAACTGAGGGGAAGAACAAGGGAAAGGGGCAGCCCCTCACCCTTGCAGCGGCCTGCTCTGTTCCACGTCCCCCTCGCTCTGCCAGCCTGCTCTGCTCTGCATCCCCCGCCTCCCCTCCACAATGCCTCTGGCTCCCGTGGGAATCGGGTCGTGGTCTCTCTGCTCACCCTGATTATGATGGCCTGCTGTCCCTGCTCCCACAACAGGCACACATACAAATAAATACTCAGGCTGCGGAAGGGGCCCAGAAGCAGGGCTCCCTCCACAGCACCCAGGCCAAGGCAGCGTCTATACGACGAAAAACACCACATCGAACAACGCCTGAGCGAGTGGATCGGGTTCACTGCACGCCTCATCTGAAAGATTGTGCAGAAATCGGTCATTGCTATGGCCAGACGCCCCCCGCTCCCGATCGCCCCAGAGGGGCCTCCTCCTCTAGGCTGAGAACGTCAGACCTGGAGTTGTCTCCAGTGGGCCCACCTGGGACCCCGGGACTGCGGACTGGAGGGGGAGCAGGGATGAGCTGCTCCTACTTCTCCTCTAAGAACCCTGGCCCAGCCCTGGCCCAGCCCTGGCCTCCTGTCCTGGCAGCCTCCCACCCCTGCCTCATGTCTTCACACCTGCCTTGCTGCAGACCCATGGGGTGGGGTGACCCACCTGGGCACTCTGGCGAGTGCTGCTTCTCTCCACGTCCCTCATGCTCTTCCTCTCAAACTCGCTGCTTTCCCTGGGAACTTTCATGGCCCCTTCAGTCTTAATGTGGAAAAAAAAAAAAAGACAGATGAAGTTCATCTGTCCGGGTTTGAAATAAAAGGACAAAACCACACACATCCTTCAGCAAATTAAACCACTCTGAGATATCAGCACAGGCTGGGGCTCCATTCTCAGGTCTAGCCGCTGCCTGTGTGATGTTGCTTTGTGGAGCTCCAACGACCTTGGGGACTCCTGGAACAGCCCCTTCACTTAACAGAGGAGGAAGATGGGACCAGAGAGCCCCAGCAGCACGAATCAGCATTTATACAGCACCTTGACATTTGCACAGCACTTCATCAATATCAACTCCTATGTCCTCATGACAACCCTGCTATTATCATCCCCATGTTACCAGGGGGAAACTGAGGCAGGTGGAGGTGAAATGAGGGGTCAAACAGCCTGCAAATATCAGAGCAAGTATTTCAAAGTAATAGCTAACATTTATAGCTCCTACTGTGTGTTGGCCACATACTGAGGGCTTTACAGTTATTTTCTTTTTTGATCTGGCTAGTGGGTGTTGACATTATCTCCATTTTTCAACTGAGAAAACTGAAGCAGACAGAGGGCAAGTCCCTTGCTCAGGGTCACAAAGCTAGGAAGTGTGTGAGGCCAGATTTAAACTCAGGTCTTCCTGACTGTGACCTCCCTGAGGCCTGGCAGCCACATGTAGCCCTCTGGATCCTCAAGAGTGGCCCTTTGACTGAATCCAAAGTTCATAGAACAAATCCCCTTGTTCTACAAAGTTTGGATTCAGTCAAAGGATCCCAGGTGAGGACCTAGAGGGCCACATGAGGCCTTGAGGTTGCAGCTTCCCTACCTCTGTTCTAGGTGGTCTTCACCCTCTAGTCTTCATTCCACCTCATTTTTTTCTTCTATCAACAGAATTATATTTTTACTGTATTCATTTTTCTCTTTCTTGAAAAAGAAGAGAGAAAAGGGGAAGAGGAAGAGAAAGCTAGAAGGAGGAGGACTGGTGGCAGTTGCTTCCCTGTTGCGCATTGGGAAGCATGACCTGTCTCCTGACTACATCAGTGGTGAGTCTACCAGATGACTCATCCATTAAAATAGAAGCTCCCTGGATCAGAGATGATGTTGCTTTTGTATGCACTTCCCCAGCTGCTCACACTGTCCCAGCATAAAGGAGGAGCTTCATGATTCCACCTCGATTACTTACACCCACTTTTGGTGATTCTCAAGTCACAAATCATACAGCTGGAAGGAACCAGAGGAGGCTTAACGAACATCACAATGGGTTAAAGACCATCGGACATAAGTTATGCTTCCATCACCATTACCACTGGAAGCAAAGGAAGAAGGAGAAGATGAAACGATCCACCCACAAGACCAAAAGCATGTAGATGAGCACATGCAGAATCATGATGAAGGGCACGATTCAAATAACACAAAGTGAGTCGGTACGAGATGCTTGAAGACGAAGAACCAAAACGAAACTGTTTTTTGGGGGGAGCATCAGGTACAAGGCAGTGCTTGAACTGAATCCTGTCAGTGGGTCAGGTGCCTGCTATGTTAGCCAACAAGCAGTTAGGAAATACTCAATATGAGCTAGACACTGGGCTAAGGTCTGCGGACAGAAAGAAAGGCAAAGGGCATTTCCTGTCCTGGAGAAGTTCATGTTTGGAGAGGCAGCTTTTTATTGGAAATAAAAAACAGAAGGAAGGCATCATTATTTAAATTATATTTATTTAATGTTTTATTTTTCCCAATTACATATAAAAACATTTTTAACATTAATTTTAAAAAAATGCAAGTAGATACCTCCCTCCTTTCCTCCCCTCACCACTTATTGAGAAAACAGTGTTATATAGGTTATGCATATATGGCTATGCAAAACATTTCCATATTAGTCATGTTAAAAAAGAAAATAGGCCCTCCCCCCAAGAAAAATAAAGCTAAGAAAGAGTCTGCTTTGACCCGCATTCAGACTCCATCAGTTATTTCTCTGGAGGTGGATAGCATTCTTCATCATAAGTCCTTAAGGATTATCTGGTTGTTGAATTGCTAAAAATAGCCAAGTCTTTCGCAACTGACCATTGTACAATGTTGCTCTTATAGTATACAATGTTTCCTTGGTTCTGCTCGTTTCACTTTGCATCAGCTCATGCAGGTCTTTCTAGGTTCTTCTGAGAGCATCCTGCTCATCATTTCTATAGCATCCCATCACAGTCATATATCACAACTTGTTCAGATATTCCCTAATGGATGAGCATTCCCTCAATTTTCAATTCTTTGGCATCATAAAAAGAGTGACTATAAAGATCTTTTACATATAGGTCCTTTCCCCTTTCCTTTGATCTCCTTGAGATACAGACCTAATAATGTTATTACTGGGTCAAAAGGTATGCAGTTTTATAGCCCTTTGGGTATAGTTCCAAATTATTCTACAGAATAGTTGTATGAGTTCATACCAACTGTGCTTTAGTGTCCTGATTTCCCCATATTCCCTTCATCATTTTTCATTTTCCTTTTCTGTCATCTTACCTATTCTGACAGGCTTGGAGTGGCACCATATTTTAATTTTCATTTTTCTAATTAATAGTGATTTACAGAATTTGTGTATGACAATAGATGGCTTTGATCACTTCGTCTGAAAACTGTTTTGGCCATTTATCACTTGAGCAATGACTTATTTTTATAAATTTTAATCAATTCTCTATATGTTTGAGAAATAAGGCCTCTTTCAGGAAAACTTACTGTAATTATTTTTTCACAGTTGTAATTACCATGTATTTCCCTCCATCCTATTTTTCCCTTGTTTATCTTAATCATTCTCTCTCTGCCTGTCTCTGTCTCTCTCTGTTTCTCCCTGTCTCTCTGTCTGTCTTTGTCTCTGTCTCTCTGTCTGTCTCTTTCTCTGTCTCTCTCCTCTCTCTCTCTTTCTCTCTGTCTCTCCTTCTCCATGTCTGTCTTCAAGTGTTATTCTGACTACTGCTTCCCCCCAGTCTGCCCTCCCTTCTATCACCCCCCCCTTCCCCTATCTTCTTCCCCTCATACTTAGGATAAGATAGATTTCTACACTCAACTGAGTGGGTATGTTACTTCTTCTTTGAGCCAATTCTTGTGAGTGGTTCAAGAACTTCCTTTCACCTCCTTCAGTATAACAGCTCTTCCTTGTATGCCCATTTTATGTTAATTAATTTGTCCTATTTAACATCTTCCTTTCCCTTTCTTCCAGTGCATTCCCTTTTTCTCACTCCTTAATTTTATCCCATCCTATTCAACTTAGACCTGTGCCCTATGTTTATGTGTAATTTTTCTAACTTCTCAATAATGATGAAATTCTTAGGAATTAAGAAATATCATCTTCACAGGTAGGAATATAATCAGTTTAATCTTATTGACTCCTTAATGATTTCTCTTGCATGTTTACCTTTGTATACTTCTCTTGAGTCTTGTATTTGAAAGTTAAAATTTTTATTCAGCTCTGGTCTTTTCAGAAGGACCACTTGAAAGTCTTTTATGTCATTAAATGCCCATTTTGTCCCCTGAAGGATAATACTCAGCTTTTTCTGGGTAGGTCATTCTTGGTTGTAATCCTAGGTCCTTTGCTCTCCAGAATATCACAGTCCATGTTCTCTCATCCTTTAATGTAGAAGCTACTAAATCTTGTGTTATCCTGACTAAGTCTCCATAATATTTGAATTAATTCTTTCTGGCTACTGACTTTCCCCTTGGCTTGGGAACTTGAGAATTTGACTATAATATTCCTGGAAGTTTTCAATGATCAGTGGGTTCTTTCAATTCCTACTTTACCCTATGGTTCTGCAATATCCATACAGTTTCCCTTGATAATTTCTTGAAAGATGATACCTAGGCCTTTTTTATCATAGCTTTCTGGTAGTTTAATAATTCTTAAATGTCTCTCCTTGATCAATTGTCTAAGTCAGTTGTTTTTCCTAGATACTTCACATTTTCTTCTATTTTTTTCATACTTTTTTATTTGCTTTTATTGTTTCTTGATGTCTCATAGAGTCATTAGCTTTCACTTGCCTAGTTCTAATTGTTGAGAAATTATTTTCTTCAGTGAGTTTTCGTACATATTTTTTCCACTTGGCCAACTCTACTTTTTAAAGAGTTTGTTTCTTCAGCAAATTTTTGTACAACAATTTCCATATGGCCAATTCTGCTTTTGAAGGAATTCTTCTCTTCGGTAGATTTTTGTTTCTCTTTTACCATTTGGTCTATTCTGTTTTTTAAGTGTTATTTTATTCAGTATTTTATGCCTCTTTTACCAAGTTGTTGACTCTTTTCTCATTATTTTCTTGCATCACTCATTTCTTTTACCCATTTTCCTCTACCTCTGTTATTTAATTTTATAAATTCTTTTTGAGTTTTTCCAGGCCTAATATCAATTCACATTTTTCAGTGAGGCTTTTGTTATGGCAGTTTTGATTTTGTGGTCTTCTGAGTTTATGTTCTAATTTTCTTTATCACTCTAGTAACGTTATACGCTGAGGTTCTTCTTCTTCCTCTTGTTTGCTCACTTTTCCACACTATTTCTTGACCTTTTTTTAAAGAATGTATTTATTAATTTTTAGTTTTCCACAAGGTTTTAAATTCCAATTTTTCTCCCCATTTCTCCCCTCCACGCATACCAAGACAACGTGCATTCTGATGACCACTTCCCCCAATCTGTCTTCCCTTCTATCACATCCCTCCCTTCTCTTACCCTCATCCCCTCTAGTTTCTTGTATAATAATCTGTATTGACTGTATATCTTATTTCCTAGTTGTATATAAAAACAATTTTCAACATTTGTTTTTAAAACTTTGAGTTTCAACTACTCTCTCTTCCTCCCTCCTGACCCATCCCTATTGAGAAGGCAAGCATTTCATTATATGTTATTCATGTGTAGTTATGCAAAATACTTCCATAACAGTCATATTGTAAAAGACCAAATATATTTCCCTCCATCCTATCCTCCCCCATTTATTCTATTTTGTCTTTTGACCCTATCCCTCCTCAGAAGTGTTTACTTTTAAATACCCTCTCGTCCCATTTGCCCACCCTTCTATCATGCTCCCACCCCCACTTACCCACTTATCCCCTACTTTCCTGTAGTGTAAGATAGATTTTCATACCATATTGAGGGTGTATATTATTCCCTTTTTAAGCTAAGTGCAATGAGAGTAAGGTTTGCCCTTTCCCTCTAAAGCTCTAACCCTAAATGCACTCTAAACCTCCTCCCTCTCCCCTCCATTGAACAAACTTTTTCTTGTCTCTTTTATGTGAGATAATTTGCCTCATTCTATTTTTCCATTTCTCCTACCAATATATTCCTCTCTCACCCCCTTAATTTTATTTTTTAGGTACCATCCCTACCTATTCAACTCACCCTGTGCCCTCTGTCTATATAATCCTTCCAACTACTCTAATACTGAAAAAAATCTCAAGAGATACAAATATGATCTTTCCATGTAGGAATGTAAACAGCTCAACTTTAATAACTCCCTTATGATTTCTCTTTTCTGTTTACCTTTTCATACTTCTCTTAATTCTGAAAGCATTCTTCTCCTCATTGGCTTTTTGAGCCTCTTTTGCCAATTGAGTTAGGCTAGTTTTCAAGGTGTTAATTTCTTCAACATTTTTTTGGGTCTCCTTTAGTAGGGAGCTGATCTGCTTTTCATGCTTTTCTTTCATCTCTCTCATTTCTCTTCCCAGTTTTTCCTCCACCTCTCTAACTTGATTTTCAAAATTCTTTTTGAGCTCTTCCATGGCCTGAGCCCATTGGGTGGGCTGGGACACAGAAGCCTTGATTTCTGTGTCTTTGCTGATGGTAAGCATTGTTCTTCCTCATCAGAAAGGAAGGGAGGAAATGCCTGTTCTCCCAGAAAGTAGCCTTCAATAGTCTTATTTCTTTTCCCTTTTCTGGGCATTTTCCCAGCCAGTGACTTGACCTCTGAATATTCTCCTCACACCCACCTGGCCTCCTGATCCTCCCAGCCAGCGTTTGGGGACTGAGATTCAAATGCTGCTTCCAGCCTTAGGGCTTTTGGTGGGGGCAGGGCGGCTATTCAGTATGAGATTATGTTCAGGTGGTCAGGTTGGGGCAGGGCCACCTCTCAGGCTCAGTTCCCTCAGGGGGTTTATGCACAGACCTTCCACAATGGATTCAGGCTCCCGCCCGCTTGGGGAGCCCCTGTCTGCAGCAGCCTCTCAGCTTCTACCTCCTGGGGGGGCCCGAATCATGGGGGCACCCCACTCCCCTCTTGACCTGCCAAAGAGACTCTCTCACCGACCCCCATCACCTGTGGGCAGAGGGACTTGTGCGGCCGCTGGCGATCCCGTCCCTGAAGCCTGCTCGGGTCTGTTTCTCTTGGTGCCGTGGCCGCAGCAGGTCTGGGCTGGGCTGGGCTCCGCGTCTGCAGCATGACAGACCTTTTGCGAGAGGTTTGCAGGTCCCTCTGTGGGTGGAGGGACCCGCATGGCTGCTGGAGATCCCGTCCCTGAAGCCCGCTCGGATCTTTTCCTCTCAGTGCCGTGGCCGCGGCAGGGCTGCACTCAGCTCCCAGTCCCGGCGCCCAGTCCGCAGCGTGAAGGACCCCCCACAAGAGGTTTGCAGGTCCCTCCGGAACAGAAATCTCCCTCGCTCCAATATTCCGTGGCCTCTGGGTGCAGAATTCACCATGAGTTACTCCCCTGTAGCCGTTCTATGGGTTGTGGGTTTGGAGCTATGTGTATGTGCATCTTTCTACTCTGCCATCTTGGCTCCACCCCCCCCATACTTCTCTTAATTCTTGTGTTTGAAAATGAAATTTTCTATTCAGTTCTAGTCTTTTCATCAAGAATACCTGAAAGTCCTTTATTTCATTGAATGACCATTTATTACCCTGAAGTATAATACTAATTTTTGTTGAGTAGGTGATTCTTGGTTTTAATCCTAGGTCCTTTGACCTTTGGAATATCATATTTCAAGCTCTGCATCCTTTAATGTAGAATCTGCTAGGTCTTGTGTTATCCTGATTGTATTTCTATAATACTCAAATTGTTTCTTTCTGGCTGTTTGTAATATTTTCTCCTTAACTTGAGAGCTCTGGAATTTGGCTGCAATATTCCTAGGAGTTTTCCTGTTGAGATCTCTTTCAGAAGGTATCGATGGACTTTTTCAATATCTATTTTACCCCCTGGTTCTAGAATATCAGGGCAGTTTTCCTTGATAATTCCATGAAAGATGATGTCTAGGCTCTTTTTTTGATCATGACTTTCATGTAATCCAATAATTTAATTGTTCTCTCCTGGATCTATTTTCCAGCTCAGTTGTTTTTCCAATGAGATATTTCACATTGTCTGCTATTATTTCATTCCTTTGGGTTTGTTTTATAATGTCTTGATTTTTCATAAAGTCATTAGCTTCCCTCTGCTCCATTATAATCTTTAAGGAATGATTTTCTTCAGTGAGCTTTTGGACCTCCTTTTCCATGTGGCCAGTTTTGCCTTTTAGGGCGTTCTTCTCTGCATTGGCTTTTGGGATTTCTTTTGCCATTTGGGTTAGTCTGTTTTTTAAAGTGTCATTTTCTCCAGCATTTTTGGGTCTTCTTTAGCAAGCAGTTGCTTCATTTTTCATGATTTTCTTGCATTGCTCTCATTTGTCTTCCCAATTTTTGCTCTACTTCCCTTACTTGCTTTTCAAAATCCTTTTTGAGCTCTTCCATGGCCTGAGAGCAGTTAATATTTTTCTTGGAGGCTTTGGGTGTAGGAGTTTTGACTTTATTGTCTTCTGTTTGGATACTTTGACCTTCCTTGTCACCAAAGTCTGATTCTATAGTCTGATTCTTTTTCCAGTTTTTGCTCATTTTCCAAGCTATTTACTTGATTTTTGAACTCTTTGTCAACGTAATTCTCTGCTTCCAGTGAGAGCTGGGCAGGTGTACTGTCAGCCATTTGATTCCCCCACAATCTGTGGATCTAGAGCTCCAGAAACAGTCACTACACTGCCACTGCAGCTGCCCCTGATACTGCTGCCACGTAGGCCGCACAGGAGGCAAAGATGAGGAGAAAGTGAATTCTAAGACTAGAGGACAAGCAGAGAAAATGCCCAGAGTCAAGAGGCCAGTTCAATTGATCATATATTACTTAAAGGAGTGTAAAGTGAAAGAAAAGTAGAAATTTTAGTTCCAGGATAAAGTGGAGTGCTTATAGTCATAAGGGAGAAGGGACTCTGAGGATTAAGAGTCCTGGTTAAGAACCAGGGTACAGACCAGGAAAGAGGTGATTACACTTTGTCTAAGATCACACCACCTTGGAAACAAGAAAAACCTCCAAACTCCCAGAATTAGCTCTGAAAAATATCAACATTATAAAGTCTGAGGCTTAGGCCGGTGCTGTACCCTTCCACCCTAGATGAACAGAGCCCAACTTTAACATAAAGGCTGAGTCAAGATACAGGCTGGAAAAATCATCAAATAACAACAGCAAAAAAGAACCTGATCATAAAAAGTTGTTAGGATTATGGGGAAGATCAAGACAAAACTCAGAAAAAAATATTACTGGAAAATAGCTATAAACAAGCCTCAAAGAAAATGGAAATTGTGCAAAAAGAAACCAATATGAATTTGTGGAAGAACCATAGAAAGAGCAGAAAAAAATAAAAAAAAATTAAATAAGAGTGATGGAGTAAAATGTGGAAAAAGAAATGAGAGTAAAGCAAAAAAATTATGAAATAACAATTAGTAACTTGGTAAAAGAGGCTAAGTGACACAGTGCATAGAGTGCCAGATGTGGAATCAGGAAGATTTATCTTTGTAAGTACAAATCCAGCCTCAGACACTTATTAGGCATGTGACCCTGGACAAATAACTTAGCCCCATTGTCTCAGTTTTTTCATGTGTAAGGGAGCAGGAGAAGGAAATCATAAACTGTCCCACTGTCTTTGCCAAGAAAATCCCAGATGCAGTCAGGAAGAGTTAGACATGACAACAACAACAAAAGAGGTGAAAACAATACTGAAAAAATAACACTTTAAAAACAGAATTGGCTAAAAAATAAATGAGGTATAGGATTTCACTGATGAAAATAACTCCTTTAAAAGTAGAATTGGCAAAAAGGATAAAGAGGTGCAAAAGCTTATTAATGGAAATAAGTCCTTAACAATAAGAATTGGGCAAGTGGAAACTGGTGATTGCATGTGCTATAGAGAAAAAAAATAAAATAAAGTTGTTGTTTTTTTTTAAATGAAGAAAACATGAAATTCTTCTCCAGAAAAACAATCAACCTGGAAAATAATTGAGGAGAAATAATTTAAGAATTTTGGACTACCTATGAAAAACTAGGAAATTATGAAGGAAAACTGTCCAAATATCTTAGAACCAGATGGTAAAATGGAAATTGAAAGAATTGATCCATCGTCTACTGAAAGATACTCTAAAATGAAAACATCAAACAACATTACAGCCAAATTCTAGAATATCCAGGTTAAAGAGAAAATATTTCACATAGCCAGAAAGAAACCATTCAAATACTACAAAGCTACAGTCAGGTTCACACAAGATTTAGTAGCTATTACGTTATCAGAGCAGAGAGCTTGGATTATGATACTCCAGGAGGCAAGGGAGCTAGTATTACAACCAAGAATAACTGACCTAACAAAACTGGACATAATGCTTCAAGGGGAAAAATGAATGCTCTGTGAAATAGCAGACTTTCAAACTTTCCTGTTGAAAAGACCAGAGCTGAACAGCAAATTTGACTATCAAATACAAGACTCAAAAGAAGCATTAAAAGGCAAACATGAAAAATGTGAAAAAGAAACCATAGGGGACTCAATAAAGTTAAACTGTTTACATTCCCAAATAAAAAGAAGAGACATGTAACCCCTCAGAACTTTATCAATTTTAGGGCAGTTTTAAGTAGTTTACAGATAGAGGGGATGCATATAAATTGATTATGTTGGGATGATATAGAATGTAGCAGTAAGCAGTAAGAAAGAGGAATGAACTGGAAGAAGGGGGAAGAGAGAGGAAGAATGGAGAACATTATCTCACATAGGCATATAAGAAAGACCTTTTACAATGGAAGGGGAAATAATGAGGTGATACTTGAACTTCACTTTCATCTGAACTGGTTTAAAGAGGGAAGATAACCAAGCTGTGGGAAAAGTCTTTCAATTTTATCTCTGCAACATCTCCCTAATCTGCCCCCTTCTCGCTTCTGACACTGGCTCCATGTTCTTGGTGCAGGACCTCATTCCCTCACACCTGGATAGCTTCTAGGGATCTTCCTGCCTTAGGTCTCTCCTCACTCTAATTCATCCTCCATGCTGTATGATCAAAGTAGAACTGAAGTAGCTCAAAAGAAATGAGAAATGCACAGATTTAGAGAATCCACCCCAAATGTTCAAGCGGACTATTTGTACATGACCTGCAGTAGAGCATTCTGAACTCATACTGGTCTGATCAGTCACAGTTGGACATGTTGTACCTTGATTCTAGCCTAGTGATGTCATTTTCACCAGAATGAAGAACAACACTCAACCAAGCAGCCATTCAGCCACAAAAGTGCAGATCTGATCATGTGACACACCTACTTTCTATCCCTGCTAGGATCAAGTACAAAATGCTTTGTTTAGCATTGAAAGTCCTTTATAACTCAGCATCCCCTCCATTTCGTCTTTTCAAACCTTACTTCCCTCTATGGACTCTTCAATCCAGTGTCACCAGCTTCCTGGCTGATCAATGAATAAAACATTTCATATCTCATCTCTGGGCATTTTCTCTGCTTGTCCACCAGGTCTGGAATATTCTTCCTCTTCTACTTCAACTACTGACCTCTCTGGCTTCCTTTAACTTCCACGTCAAATCTTACCTTCTACAGGAAGCCTTTCCCAACCCTCAACTCCAGTGCTTTACCTAATTATTTTTTACTGTTTCCTATATAAAGCTTGCTTTGTATAGATTTGTTTGCGGCTCACTTTCTCCCCTGTGAGATTGTGAGCTCCTTAAAGGAAGGGACTGTCTTTCACCTCAATTGTATCCCCAAAACTTAGCACAGTGGCTTTGCAGATGGAGGATGGAAGAGGCGTGGTTGGATATTGGTACATTTGGACAAGGTGATGTGGTGGTATACTTGATGGCCTGCTCTCTCCATATGAGTCTCTCAGGTAAAATGGCAGCCAAGAGAGTGAGTAGAATCTTGAGCTACTAGAAGAGAAGCATGCCATTCAGAAATAAGGAGGTGATTTTCCACCAGGCTCTGCCTCGATTTGATCCCATTGGGAGCATTGTGTTGAGTTCTGGGCCCTGTACAGTCCATTGATATCGCCTTGCTTGCTGCTTGTCATGTACAGCCCCTAGTCATCCATCTCCATCCTTTACTTTCACTCTTTCTTAGGTCTAGAACACTCTCTCTCCTTAGATCTGCCTCTTGGAGCCTCTAAAACTATCTCCTACACAAAACCTTTCCAAATCGGGGTCTCACTCCCAAATGACTCAGTTTTCCCTTTGTTATCAGTCCTCTCTATATTTCACACATCCATGATGTCTTCCATCAGGGTAGAAACTCCTAAATCCAGGGATTGGCTCCCTTTGGTCTTGAATCCCAATATTTGGTACAGGGCCTGGCACATGGCAATGTCTTCATAAGTGCTTATGGATTCACAAATCAACTTATCCAGAGGAGGCATTCATGGTAGGGATGGTCCTTGTGACCAGTGGAGATCATTAGTTGAAAGAAGAAAAAAAGTGTGTTCAAGCTGGGAAGAAGAGGCTTAGGGGTGGGGAAAAGTGTGTGTGTGTGTGTGTGTGTGTGTGTGTGTGTGTGTGTTTGTGTGTGTGTATGTGCAAGAGCTGCTTCTAAGTTTTTGAAAGATTATAAATGGAATACATGATTGGACTTGTTCTGTTTGGCCCCAGAGGCTAGAACCAGGAGCAAGGGATAAAAAAAAAGGCAAAAAGAAAGAATAGATGATGTCAGAAAAAAACCGAATAATTAGACCATGGCAAAGGGAAATGGGCTTTCTCCCAAGGCTGGAGTTTGCAGCTCATAGGCTGACTGACCACCTCTCACATGTATTGTCATCATGACTCTTCGGGGGTTGGGCTGTCCGAGACAACCATCAAGGTTTCCCCATGGATGGTGGGAGTCTCTCAATAACAGAGCAAATGGCATTTCTGCATGGCTTTAAGATTTGCCAAGAATTTGACGGGCACTAGTTCTCCCCTATCATGTAAAATATCAGGTTCATCTTCCTGCTTTCCATGTTTCTTTGGATGCATCATAGCAGAGAACAGATTCTGTTCTCTTCAACATGAATTATTTATTTAATAATGACTGTCTTCATCTTGATACATTCTAAGCAAAAGAAATGGAAATATCTTCCTTTAGGAGGACATCTTCTCATGAGTCACAGACACACGAGATGGAAAAGCCTTTCCAGTGATCATCAGTCACAGCTCTTTGACTTTAGATAAAAGGATTTCCCATCTTACAGGTGGGATAATTGAGACAAAGAGAGGGAAGGGGGCCTCCCTAAGATCCCACGGGAAAGTAGGGGGTGACTCTGACAGTAGGAACTCAGGTTTCCTGATCCCAAGTTTGTGCTCTTTGCCATGGAGTTTTCTCCAAGTCATAGGGGATCTTGTGAGGGTAGTCACCCCCACCCCACCTTGTGTGCATCCTGCTAAAGAGTCAGGCATGAGGACCCTTTGTGATGGCTCAATTATAGATGATGGTTTAGATCGGAGATGTCTTAAATGGTGACCAAACCAGATTGAGGAGTAATTGGGAAACATTGAACAAAATCAGTAAAACAGAGGACGTTAATATGTGGTTTTCTAAGTTAGCACACACAGGCAGGGATTATCCTGTATGGTTTGATGGACCTTGTTTCTTTTTTGAGTTTGACACCACTGACATCTGGCCCATCCTGATCAATCTTGGGATAAGCTCCCAGTGTGATTTCTTCTCCCCTTTAACTCCTAAATGATGTGTGATCCTCACACACCAGACTGCTTGGGGTGGGACATTGCATGAACAGTGGCCACTGAGCTCCAAGTCTGTGTCTGGTGATAGATTTTGCAAGGAAGGGAAGGAAAGGGAAGAGAAGGAGAGGTTGAGTGATCTGGATCATTGACTCAATCTGTTATTTACTTCTTCTATACAATTTAATTATCAAACTATTTATTGAGTTCCCATCCTTGTGCTAGGTACTGTTAGGAATACAAAAACGTAGGAGAGGGCTCTGTCTGAAAGGATTTCACAATCTGATTAAAATGAGATGAACCTGTGACAAGCAACTGGCAACACCGCATACTCCGATGTTTAAATATCCAGACCAAAAGCCCTTAAATTCAGTTTGGACTCTCATCCAGAGAGCCTCCTAGCATGGGATCTGTGGTGGAGGCTTGGACCCAGGTGCCATAGCTGCTCTCATTCCAGGGTTCCTTTCGCTCTGTCACTGTTCCCTACCTTGACCTTGACACAGATCAGCCTTTTCAGGCATCTCTGTCTCTAGAAATGTATAAATACTCTGGAGAACCACTTCTTCTTTAGGCCTCAATTTTTCTTTTTATCTATATGAGAAGATTACTAAAGACCCCTTGGGCCCTAACATTCCATGATTCTATGATTCAATAATTGGGGAAGATACAGTAACAGAGCTGGTAGACACCCATTTAAACTGGTAAGCCCAAGTCTCTTATTATCTGGGGGAAGCAAGCCAAGGTTTCTTCTTGGAGTTTACTTAAGGGCTTAGCACCTGCTTGAGAGAAGCTTCTGGAAGAATGGTTGAGTGAGCCAAGATGAGTAAGTAATCAGAGGAGGAATCTGTTAGCTTTTGGTCTCCAGTGCATTGGAGAAGGCCACCCCTTGGGATGACTATTCCTGGGCCTTCTTAGGAGAAAGCCTCAGTCTGCTTGGTGCTTGGCATGGGGGCTTGACCTGGTGTTGCCTGTATCATAGTGGGTGTTGCTCTCCTATTGGCGCCTCTCCCTATCCAAGGCTTACTTGGGTTCCTTGGTCCTTAGGCAAAGGACCCTAATTAAATTCACCTTCCCTGGGCCCCCAATGTCCAACCACCTTGGGCTCCTTTTCACAAGGAGACAAGAATCCATCCTAAGGTCAGGTTAGGCTGCTAGAGAATCCTTCCTCTCCAGAGATCCCATCACAGTCAGGTTCACTAAGATAAGTATGGAGAGGCCTGGCATGGCTGTGCAGCTGCCTCTGTCTTCACCCTGCCATCCCTCCTCTGCCATTTCCTTTTTTCTCCTCATCTCTCTTCCCTTCCATAAGTAGTCAAAGCTAAGGCCATAACTGGGCCTGGATAGCAGCTGCTCCCTGCCTTCAGAGGGACGCTTGGGATGCTTACCTTCTTCTTCTTGGAGACGCTATCTTGACTCATCTCCTAAAGGCTGAAGATGATTTGTTTACATAGATGTTTGCTCCTTCCCACACCCATTGCATATTTCTTCCCCAGCCTGCTGGTACTTGGAATGCTAAATTTGTGACATCATGCAGGGTTCCATGGCAACAGATTGCCTTTAGATGGGTGTGCTTTTAGAAGTGTCTGGGTTGGACTGTTTTGAAAAAAGATTTTTTCATCAAATTTAAAGTCATTGATATATGTCACAAGGATGACCATGGAAAGGCCAAGATCCTTTGGATTTGAAGGACTAAAGAGAGGGGATGCTCTCCCTCTATGCAACAAATCCGAGAATTCCTTGGCTACTCCGCTTATATGGAAATGATTCTGTTAAATTCAGCAGACTTTTTAATTATTATCCTTAAACACCATCTAGGTGGGAGATCCTGAGGATACAGCGAGAGAGCTATGACCCAAGTCCTGCCTTCCAGAATGCATTGAGAAAAGGGTACATCCACCCATAGCTACAGCACAAGAGAGTGAGTGAGATCAGTGCAAAGGGGAAGCCTAGGCAGAGAGAGATTGGAGAGATTAAATTTAAGACAAAGCCCCTTTCATCTTGGGTGATCAGGGGAGGCTTCTCAGAGGAACTGGCCTTTGACTCAGCCTTTGTAGAAGAGGGAGAAGATGGAGATGAGGTGGGAGCCTTTGCTAGCATGGGATGAGATCTGATCAGAAGCCCAGAGAGTTCAGGACAAGCCTGAGAGGTAGAGGGCAGAGACAAAGGAAAGGAGATAAGAGGGGAAGTAATGAGTTCCCCATCTCCAAGAGTGCCTGAGCAGAAGCTAGACAGTTTGTTGGCTTGGTTGAGAGGATTCTTAATGAAGTACAGGTAGAACTAGAAGTGTCCCTAGGATCCCTTCCACCTCTGAGCTGTCATGGTCTGGAAAGGTAGTTCAAAGTCAGCTGGCAAAGGGCTCTGAGGGCATCTGGGTGGCACAGTGGATAGAGTGTTGACCCTGGACCTGAGTTCAAATTCGGCCTCAAATACTTTCAAGCTGTGTGACCCTGGACAAGTCACTTCACCTTGTTTGCCTCAGTTTCTTTATCTGTAAAATGAGGTAGAAAAAACAAATCACAGTAATATCTCTGCCAACAAAATCCAAGATAGAGTCCTGGAGAGTCAGACCCTCCTGAAATAATGAACTCAGCAACAAGAAAGGCCTTTGGATTTCACAGTCAGAATCAGAGTCAGAAATTCGGAGTCAGAAAATATGTTTTGCAGGATGCCACAGAATGTTCTTGAGGAGTGGAATAACATAAGGGCTTCAAGAAGCCCTCCCCAATTTCCTTGATTCTAATTCCCACCATCCCCTCCCCCAAGTATTTTTATAAACATCTAGACTGACCTGTAGAAGGTTAACTCCTTGAGCTCAGGGATTATCTCCCTTTTGTCTCTGCATCCATTGTGCATGGCACACAGTAGGTGATTAATACATGCTTGATAATTGGTTTTTGGGTCTGACCAAGTTCCATCTGGAATCTTAGAATCACAGGTTGCAGGAAATTTTAGAGACTGGCTGTCAAAGTCCAGCCTGTCCCTGCACAAGCATCTCCATGATGTTCTAACTGACCAGCTCAGGTCCTAAAGTGACATGTTGCTCACTGGCCCCTTTTGGACAGCCTCTCCGTGTTGGGAATTTTCCTTAACAATCTGTCTCTTTGTGACTTCCACCCAAGACTCCTGGTTCTGTCATCTGGTGGGAAGCCAGAAAAGCTGGATTCCTCTTCCATGGGACAGAGTCCTTGAAATAGAAGTGGATTCTATTCCCTCACCCCAAGTCTTCACTTATCCTGGCTCAGTACCCTTTTCTTCCAGGCTTCTCTTCTGGATAAGTGGCCAGGACCTTTCCAATCTGATTTCTGTGAGGCACTGTGGTGTTCCAGTGGATGGAATACTATAAAAGTGTATGGTTCAAATCCAGGCTCTGCCATGATCCCAGAAAACTCATTGATCTTCAAGGTTCAGTTTCTTTATCTGTAAAATAGAGATGATAGGAAGGCATTTTGAGGCTCTATATGCTTTTGAAAGTGTTAAAGCCCGAAAGAAATGTATGAGTGCAGTGAAGTCAGATCACCTAGTTTCAGTCTTGGGTTTGGAGTCAAGGGACCACATTGTTAGGATGTATTAAATTTAACCTGATAAATATTTATTGAATTTTTACTACAAGTTGGTCATATGCTAGGTGTGATTAGGGGCAAGGGGCAGGAGAAACCTACAGTATGGTTTCTGCCCTGAAGTACCTTGCCTAGGTCTTTTGGAGGAGAGAAGATATCCAGAGAAGAAGTCATTTCACAGCAACAGCTATGGTGAGGGAGACTCCCTCTAGCAGGAGTTGGGAAGAGAAAGCTTGATCTTCATGGACTAGCCTGGTCAGCGGTTGAGTCCTATGGATTGTTGGATTGTCACACCTTGTAGACTAGAAATGACAGCAAACTTGGAAAACCTCTGGTCTAAACCCTTTGCTGTACAAAGAAGGAAACAAATCCAGTGAAGGAAAGGGACTTACCAAAGACCTCCAGATCCCAACATGCAGCAAAGAGCAGTTATCACAGCCTTTTATCTATTATTCATTGGTCAGTCAACATCATTCTGGCACATTTATGTGTGTAGTGGGCACTGAGGAGCGAGACAAGGAATATTTTAGACTTTTTTCAGGTTTTTTGATAAGTCCTACTTTAGTCTATGAAAAGGGAGGAAATAAAAATCAAGACCCTTGATTGCTCCCCTCATTATACCCTCCAAAACATATAAAAGATCCCTTTGTTTTTCTTTCTTGTCTCTGGGACATTCAGCTCTCAAAAGAAGCTAAGGCTCTGTGTTGCTATGACCCACCCATGAACAGGTCCAGGTTAATTTTGATAATGGAATTATCATTGTCAGTTATCATTTCCAATGAAATATGTAAAGCAGATATACCAAAAAATGCACATACTTCATTAGAATGATTCTCAGGTCATTTAAGGAAGCCAGTCAGTGGAAATTTCAGGTCATTCTTTTATTGTGTTTTTTGGCAAAGCTTGTCACTGTGAGAATCATCAGTGGGGTGTACCCATTGCTTGGATGTTGACATTCCATTTGGCAGGGAGCAGCCTGCCTTCTCTGGGGACCAGCTCTGTTTTTTGTCAGAGATAATTGCCACTTTGTGACTTTTTTTGGAACTACCTCAAAACTACTAAAAAAAACATTTGGGAGAGAAAGTCACTGGGCTCCTCTAGGGTCAGTATCATGCAAGAATCTAGGAGATGGACTGAACCTAAAACCCTAGTTCTCTGGAAATGCTCCAAGATCCCTCTCACCTCCAACCACTCCCTCCACCCCACCATCCTGGCCCCAGACCCAGGCGATGGGAAGATGTCTTTGACTTGTATACACTTATCCCTAAGTATGATTGAAGTAATGGCCTCAATCATTTCCAGTCCCATGGGAGAGGGATCCATGAGGAGCAATACTGACTGCAGTCCCAAGGGATTATTGCCCTTCCTGGGTAAGGACCAAGTGAACAATTGCACCTTACCCAGATCATACCACATTGGAAGCACCAACCACTTCTAAATCCCCTGAACTGTCACTGAAGAGAGAAGTGTGCAATCATCCTCTCCCCACAATGGGAAGAGCCCGACTTTAACATCAAATTCAAAATCAAGAAAGAGGAAAATGAGTAAATGACAACAATGACAACAAAAGACCTGACCATAAAAACCTATTATGATGACACAGAAGATGGAGATACAAACTCAAAAGAAGACAATGGAGTCAAACAACTACAAAGCCTCAAAGAATAATGTGAATTGGATACAAGTCCAACAAGAATTCTTGGAAGAGCTTAAACAATTGGTTTCCAAATCAAATAAAAGTGATAGAGGAAAAAACAGACAAAGAAATGAAAGCAAAGGAAGAAAATTATGAAAAGACAATTAACAGCTTGGTAAATTCAAATGTACTGAAAAAGGAACATCTTAAAAAAACAGGATTGGCCAAATGGAAAAAAAGAGGTACAAAAATTCACTGGCGAAAATAATTGCTTAAAAATTATAATTGAACAAGGAGGAGGGTGACAAGGGTCACCAGAGTGGATCTGGGAGTGAAGAAAGCAAGTGAGCTCAGAGGAAAGGTGAAGGAAACATGTGAAAAAGGTTGAGGAGAAAAAAGAGAAACAAGATTTTTGCCTTCCAATCCTCCAGTTCCCTGCTGCTCTACTTACCCTGTCAAGATATGGGCTCCTCTGGAAGTCTGTGTCCAGGACTCATTGAATTGACCTTTAAAAGCCAGCAGAAGGCATGGTCAGTGGCCTTCATCCTCTCCTGCTATTTCCTCCTTGATTCTCTCAGTGGATTATTTGATACATCCTGAAGGGAACCCTCAGAGCTTCATTTTCACAATTCATTTGACCCCTCGTTATACAGCTCCTGTATAACTTGGATCAGGTCTGTGAAAACTCACCCCCTCACACCTCAAACCTGTCCTCTTGGGTAGCAATGGTGTACTGCTCTTAGCTCTTGCCATGATCGCCTTTCTGTCTAAATTTCATCAGAAAAGAGGAGACAAAGGAGATGAAGAAAGTAATGATGGGTCATGTCCTAGGACCCTCACTCCAACCCTGTCTGATGGACAGTGCAAATGATGTTCTAATGTAGTTCAGCAAATGTGTGTTTGATGGTTACTCTGTGGAGACTCCAGGTCCTCAGCACTTAGGAGGACTAGGGTGTCAACCGACACATACATTTCATTTAAACACTTTCATCCTCCTATCTTTATTTTATTTGCCTAATGGATAAAAGTGCACTATGTCAAT
This sequence comes from Notamacropus eugenii, assembly GCF_028372415.1. NCBI lineage: Eukaryota > Metazoa > Chordata > Mammalia > Diprotodontia > Macropodidae > Notamacropus > Notamacropus eugenii. The sequence continues at coordinate 757,355,706 of NC_092872.1, forward strand.
TGGCATATTCTAGTCCTTTGAGATATTTCTAAATTCTGGTCCTCCTTAATATTTTATAGACAAGGAAACTGAGGGGGAGAATGTCAGCGAATCCCCCAAGGTCACCCAGTGAGGAGCGAGGTAGCAAAAAGAGATACCTGAGACCCTAAGGATATGTTGTCCTTCACATGTACACATGTACATGCTCTTCACATGTACAATACAAAATGTGCACCAAGTAAGACACAGTTCTAACATGATAATAAGGTCAGGAGGGATAGTCTTCCAGGTAGAGGGGACAGACATTGCAAAAGTGTGGAGGCTGGAGATGAACCAGTTGGAGTTTGGCACAGCCAGTACTGATGGAGCTCCTTGTGGTTTTCCCTGGCTCTCAAGCCTCAAGCACCCCTGATCTTCAAAAAACCAGAATGGATTACTGCCTTGTCCTTTTGCGGGGTGGAACTTTTCCTAGTTTTCCTTAGGTCAAAATGTTTTTGTGTCTTGACAAAAGGCTGCCTTCATCCCTGAACTTCTAAAGGAAGGCCAGCACCAAGGCCAGCAGCCAGTCACATCTCTGCATTCATCCTTCTGAGAAAGGGATGAAGCTGGGATGAAGCACACTTTGGAGAGTTTGCTGCTGGACCATAGGCAATGTTTTTGGAGTCACCTGTGATTTTTCTTCAGTTCTCCCTCCTCTTCCAAATCCGGGGCTTTCCTCCATTCTCTTCAGCTTTCCATCTGAGTGTTTTTTCTAGGTTACCCTAGAGAAGAGGTTTTGGCTCCTAGAAAGGGAACTCCAGCCATGAACAAACCTTAGTTGGTGTTTGGGGCTACCCAGGCCAACTCTCTTAGAGACAGGTCCTTTCCTGGGCTGATGTTCTGCTCACAGGGACCCTTTGAATATTTAATTAGGACTCACGTTTTTCCTTGTCCAGAGCCACTGGAGAGTTTTGTCTGAGTCTCAAAGTGAAGGCTGTGTTGGGTTAGCCTAGGAAGCCTTCCTTATTAGCTCAGCTGGCAGAATCCAGAGCCTCCTGAAAATTCTTCCTGTCGCCATCTTTTCTCACCTGAAATCCATCAATCCACACCATGAGAAGAATAATCTTTTTTAGGGAAAGATTCACAAAATGTTAGCAAATGAAAGGAGACTCCTGGCCCTCTACTCCAATCTAGCCTGCATCTAAAGGAAAATCCCCTGTGGAACTTGGACGAGGTGGCATTGATAGCCTCTCACTGGCCTTGACTGGGCTGTTTGCCTATGCCCCAGAAAGTAGAAGCTGGCTGACAATGTCTGGATTTGGAGAAGGTTCTTTGGAAGAAGACCTGAATTCAAATCTTGCCTTGGACACTCAACAGGTGACTCTGGGTAAGTCACTTAAGCTCTTTCAAAACATCTGCAAAACAGAGACAATAACCGTCCCTAATTCAGAGTCCTTGTAAAGAATGAATAAGAAAACATAGGTAAGGCACTTAGGAAAATTTCATTGTCATCCTCCTCATCATTATCAGAGCATTAACCACCTTAATTCCTCAGATCTGCGTCTCATTAGACCTCAGGGCAAGGGCCATTTGCTGTCTAAGGGTGTTTACAAATCAGCCCAGGTAGAATTAGCTCTGAGTCCCCACTCACTGGCTACTCCTGCCTTCCTCTGTATCTCCTGTATTATCATCAGTGCCAGTTTGGAGAGCTTTGTGTCATGCAGTTATTTGCTCTCAGAAGCAGCTTCTGGGTCAAAATGCTTCAGAGTGAATCCATTCTAACATAGACATGATAGCCAGCAATCACACAGCACTGAAATGTTTGCAAAGCTCTAAGTATATATCATTTGTAAGCAGTATTTAGTAACCGTTGAATACAAGGCATAATAAAATATATTTTTTAATGGAATACCTGCAAGCTTGTCCCTTGCCTAAGCCTTGCTGCTTTCCCAAGTCAGAAATTACATAAAAATCCAAGAATTCTAAACTTTTCTTGTGTCATGGACCCCTCTGGCATTATGATGAAGCCTACGGACCCCTTCTCAAGGTGATGTTCAGGCGTTTTCAGTTGTGTCCAACTCTCCATGACCCCTTTTGGAGTTTTCTTGGCAGAGATACTGAAGTAGTTTGCCATTTCCTTCTCCAGATCGTTTTGCGGATGAAGAAACTGAAGCAAACAGGGTTAAGTGACTTACCCGGGGTCACACAGCTGTTAAGTATCTGAGACCAGAATTGAACTGGCAAAGAAGAGTTTTCTTGACTCTAGACCCAGTGCTTTATCCACTGCATCACCTAGCTGACTTCTCAGAATAATGCTTTTTAAATGCATAAAATAAAATACAGAGTATTACAAAGGAAACCAATAATATTTAAATTCAGTTATCAAAATATTAGTCTAAAAACACATCTATGGACTTCTGGCCCATGTAGAATGTGAGCCTTCCCTAGGGAAACCCAGGGTGAGGCCAACTCAGTTTCCACAGGACACTGAATCAGCTTCAGATCCAGAAGACGTGATATCAGGGTTCCTTGGTTCATTCATCTCACAGAGTAGGACATGGAGTGTCTAGTGAGAATTGGAGCTCAGGAGGGTTGGCACCACCCACCGTCCTGGGTGCGAGGTCACTGGTGGGGATCTGGGCCCTCCTCTGACTTGAGCTAGCCCCTCATGGAGCAGCTGTGCTTGCACCATCATTCTAGGTCCTTCCTGTCCCTCCCCCTTACTCTTACCTTCTCTGTCCTCTCATCTCTCTTGCTGCCCCAATCCAGTGGCTCTACTGAAAGGGTGGAGAAGAAGCTATGGAGTGAAGGGCTGCTGTGCAACACACCAGACAAGCAGTCATCCAGACTTTCACTGGAGATATTAAGTAAGGAAGAATCCACCAGTCAGTCAGCTAAGTAAACAAGCATTTGTTAAGTGTGCCAGGCACGATGCTAAACACTTGAAATATAAACACAAGCAAAAATAAAAGACACTTCCTGTGTTCCAGAAGTTTATATTTTAAAGAGAGGAAGACAGCCTGTCAAAGGAAGCTGAAAGGATGGAGGGAGAGTGGGGCTCAACTGGCACAGAATGAGACAGGGCTATCCTGGGCATCCTCCTTCACTGGAGAGGGGCTGCAACTATACATGAGAAGCTGGAGGGAACTCCCAGCACATAGGGATTTATGGGCCATTAGAGAGAAAGTCAGCAGTACAACCCAAGATGGTCTTCATTAAGAAGCTTGCACTTCTACCAAACCAGGAAGCCAGGATTCCAGAGAGCTCAGCACAATGGGGTAGTTTTAAAGTCAGAAGACCTGGTATGAACCTTGGCTTTTCTAGTATTGCTTGGGGGATCCTGGGCAAGTTTCTTCCCACCTAGAGGCCTCTACTTCCTCATCTGTATTAAGGCCAGCTTGGATTCAGTGCCTTCAGGGTCAATCCTGTGACTTGCCTTACACAGCTAGGCATGTGATGTGTGACCCACCCTTCATCTGCTTGCTCAGCCAGGGCTCTGCACCCACATGGAGGAATCATGGTGGTGGGGCAGTGGGGAAATCCCCAAACTGGTCCCAGGTGCCACTGAATGTGCGGCTCTTGAGCTATGGAAGCAAGTTCAGCTTCCATTATCTTTCTTGTCTCAGTTTGTCCAACTGCCCTTTGGGTTATTGGACTTCTTGGCTCATAGTGTCTGGTGAAAGACAGAGGACATGGTTCCTTCTTGCCTCTGAGTCTATGAATTTGGGGCAATGGTCTCTGTCCTTGGTAAAAGGAGGATATTCTAACCAAATTCCAGGAAAATGGACCACAGGAATGCAGGAGCAGGAGTTTAGGCTGGGTTGTACAACCAACCTACCTCAGTGCCCTAATGGGCATGGACCAAATGAGAAAAAAAGGAGTTTTCTGGCTGAGCCACAGCAGATGAAGTGAGGATTTAGGAGAGTCATAGAACTTGGTGGGACCAATACTGCAGGGACAAGACTGACTTTTGAGCCTCCTTCTCCCAGAAACTGAGTTGATGGGGAGGGGGGATGGGCAGAGTGTGCCACTAAGGGGCTGGGAGGGAATGTTTGTGCTTTGTTCTGGCCACGCCTCCCAAGTAAATATCTCCAAAAGTTAAGTAATGCTCAATTGTTAAATGGAACTGATCTTTAGTCACTACCAGTTAACAATGACAGTCCCCTGATGGCCCATCTCTGTCAAGTAAGAGGTTGGCCTTCACAGCCTCTAAGGTTTATTCCAGCATCTGTGAAGAGTCTGTATGGACATTACTGCATGACTCTACTTCATTTTCCCTTCCTCTCTGATTTCAGTCACCAATTCATTTTTCTGTCCCTAGACCATGGTTAGCCCCAGCAATGGCCTTCAGACATCAGGGAGTAGGTCGACCTTGCTCATGCCTTCCATCTTACCTTCCCTGAGGCCCATGGAGCAGTGAAAATGCCCTGGAGACAGATAGAGTGAGAGTGGCTAAGACAAGGACGCTGTCCAGGCATCCTGAGGGCCAAGGGGCTTGGGCTGCAGCCGCTTCTTTCCGAGTTTATTTGTGTTACCACGACAGCGACGATGTTGTGCAACATGGGCTTTGAAAAGGGCCCTGCTTGTTCCGTTTACATTCTACCGTTCGTTCATTAAACATTTCTAAATAGTCACAGGGCCAAATTCTTAAAAAAATAAATGGGATCAGCCCGGGGTTCTTGCCAAGTCAAATATCCATGGCTTCTAGCAATTAGGTAATTTCCAGCTTCGCTCTGGTGATTGGGGCTGGTAAGTCAATGGTCATGCAAAGAAAAGTTCCAGACCAGTCTGTATTAGCATGTCCTTCACCGATATATGCAAATCATTTTCCTTTTTCCTCAGTTATAATTGGAGTCTCTCCCCCTCCCCACTCCCCCCGTGGCTCCTCATCATAACAGTTTATATCTGGACAATGTCATGGTAAAATGTGAAAATGGTCCATGGAAACCCAGTGAAATCAGGCCCTTCTGGTGTTAATGAAAAGAGCTCTGCAGTTTTTGCCCAAGGTGTTAGGCTGCTCTCCCCTCTTCTCTAGCCTGGCACGAACCGTTTCCTCTTCCATGTCCAAGTGATCTGACCCAGACTAGAGCAGTACTGAGGAAGTCACCTCATGAGGCGAGAACTCAGTAATTGAGTACTAATTTTAAATCTTCCTTAAAGCTCGTGCTATACAGATGATTGGCAAGGAGGGGTTTTTAGGAGGAGAGACCCTGGGCTTGGAGAGGAAGTCTGAGTTAGCCCAAGGAGCCCTGCCCTTGCCGTTGGAGGTCCTGGGCTCACACCCATCTCTGGTACTGGTTGGTTGTGTGATTCAGGCAGAGCCTCAGTCCTCATCTGTTAAGTAGGGGTAATAACACTTGCCATGTCTAACTTAGGGTTTTTAAAAAAACGGTCACATGAGATAATGTGTGCACAGTGTTTTGTTGTTCAGTTGTTTCAGTCATATCTGACCCTCTGTGACCCCATTTGGGGTTTCCTTGACAAAGATACTAAAGTGGTTTGTTATTTCCTTCTCCTGCTTATTTTACAGTTGAGGAAACTGAGGTAAAAAGGGTGAAGTGACTTGCCCAGGATCACACTGTTACTAAGAATCCAAGGCTGGATTTGAACTCACAAACAGGAGTCTTCCTGACTTTGGGCCTCTATCCCCTGCACCACCTAACTGATTTATAGACCTCCTAAAAAAGGCTGAATAAGTAAAATGTGCCTGATATTTATATATTTTTATCAGGAACACTGGGCTAGTTTTTTGGGTGCTGCATTTCAGGGAAGACATTGACAGTCTGGCTCTTGCCTACAAGTGACCAGAATGATAAGCAAACGGGAATATTACCTCATGAATTCAGTCAACAAGAATGAAGTCCGAAGTTTGTGTGAGGGGCCAAAAGGCTTCCCATTGGAGATTCAGAGACAAAAGAAAAGAAAGCCTGCTGCCAGAAAGCTTCCACAGTTTTGAGGGTCAAGTGGGATGAGGAACAACGTGGTGGTCCAGAGGATTCAGTTGTAGACCCAGAATTTAGAAGCCCTGAGTTCAAATCCAGTTTCAGAAACTAACTGTGGGACCCTGGGCAAATCACTTAGACACTGCCTGCCTCAGTTTCCACATCTGTAAAACAGAGATCAAATGAGATAATATTAAAACAAATGGTAACCACCATCATCTTCATGACTGAGTCAATTCAAACATTCGCTGAGACCCAGTGGGATGAGGCAGTGGCTGCAGCAGAGTCGCTATGCTTGGGTACAGATATCCCAGTACCTGAGGGGAGAAACCAACACCCCAAAGGAGGTGGGGAGGGGCCGATGTGATGGCCATGCCAGGCTGCAGTACACACCACCTGGGCTGGAGGCAGGATGCCAGGGGAAGCAGGGGAGCTGATCCCAAGCCTGGGGTTCTGTGGCCTACAGAGACATCCGTGGCTGGCTTGCCTTTGGTGATTTCATCTTCCAAAAAGCAGGGAATGCAAAGGAAATTATGACTGCGGCTGCTCCTTTGGATCAAGGAGGAAGCGAAGGCCAAAGTAGAAACCACAGGGATGTTCAGGGGAGTGGCTGCGATGGAGAGGGTGGCCCCGGATCTGCTGGTGTCCGAGCTCCCATTTAGCTCTCAGATCCGCCACTCTGGCTGTTCATGCTGTAGGTCCTGTCGACTTCCTTCTCTCTGGATCCCTCCAGCCAGTTTCCAAATCTTGTGAGTTTTTTTCTGTTCTGGAAGTTCCTGGCATCCTTCCCATGCCCTCAGCTCCCATTACTATCTCCTACTTCAAGAGTTTTTTTTTTTTTTTCCTTTTTTGACCAGGCCTGTGGACTGCATCGACTGCCTTCTGACTGGCCTCACTGTGTCCCTCCTCACTGTTTTCAGGCAACTGTGAGTGTCTTTGGACACATCCATCTCCACTCAGAGTCAGTAGCTGCCTGTTCCTACCGAATAAAACACAAACCACTTGGGACGGGTTTGGGGGCCCTACAGCCTGGACCCTCTCACTCTCTTCAGCCAAACTGGGCCAGACCTTGTTCTTCCCTGGCCTCTTCCCTTCTCCACAGCTTTGCTGACTCTGTACCCCCTGTGGAGAAGGGAGTTCTAATGTGCCTCCTAAGCCTGGCCCTCCCCTGAAGACCCAGTTCAGTGGCTGCCTCCGGGAAACTTTCCTCCTATTTCTGCCTGTCTCCCACTGACAGGCATCCACACCTTGCATTTATGATCCTACTCAGTCTATACCTGCCCTTTCACTCATGCTGCACTACCTAGGGCCCAGCCAGATCAGTCAGTGGAGCCTGAGACTCTTAACTCAGGGTCATGGGTCACACATGGGTGGGTGCTGTGTTTTGGGGGATGTAGGGGTGTTCCAGGAGCACTAGCCCCTCTGGGGTGGGGGCTGTTCATCTGCCTCTGATGTCAACCTGGCACTCAGCTCTGTCTTGGGACTCCAAGAAGTCACACCCCACTCAGCTGTCTGCCAGAGCTAAACTAGGTGCTGAATTAGGGGGGTGTCTACACCAAACATGTGAAGACTTACCCCCAGGGAATGGACAGATGAGAACAATTTGTTCTAGTGGCCAGGAAAGCAGCTGAAGCAGGTGCTGTGGAGCACTTAGGGCTTGGTCATGGTCATCCACGGCATCCCGGGCCATCGCCGAATGTCCTGACTTTGCTCCTGCCACCGGACTTTGACTTTGGAGGCAAGAACAAGGCCCCTGGCTTCACACAGCTCTGCCTCATTTCAGTCCAAGTCTTCACCCCCGATGTCATTGATCGTCTTTGAAAATGAAAGGCAAACAGCAAAAACTAATTAACTACATTGGGTTGCCAGGTGATCTTGGTCAGGTGGTGAGAGAGGCGGGGCCTCCAGGAATGCCTCCGTCTTCTGCCCCATGCTCAGTCCTGGGCAGCAGGGCTTAGGGACCCAGACAAGCCAGAATGGTGACGGGCAACATGTCTGTGTCCTAAAGAAATAGTGATGCTGAGACTGGAGCAGAGAAGACTCAGCAAGGGCCAGGGGTGTGTGTGTGAGTGTGTGTATGCACGTGTACAAGTACATGCATGTGCATGTGTGTTTGTATGTACATGTGTATGTGTATATACATGCATATGTGAGTGTGAAGGCACAGGAAAGTCATCTCCAATACCTGAAGGGTCACCACCATGTGGAAGTTCTTCCTCTTTCCCTCTGCCCTCTAGCCTCCAGGGCATCCCTGCCACCCCACCAGAGCCTTCCTTCCCTCTAAGCTAACCTTCGCCTGCACTGGATATGTTTCATCTGTGCCTAGGGACCCTGTGTCGTCTTCCCCCTAGTGTATGAGCCTCTTGAGGGACGGTTTGGAACATTTTGTTTTTTCTTTCCTTACAAGCTCCTGGCGCCACCTGCGGAAGGACTCTCTTGGGTCTCATTGGAGAAGACACGCTCCTGGATCTGAGAGTGACACTAAGTAGGGTGGCCAGAGTTGGGCCAGATCCCTCAGCCGACTGCTGAGATGGAATCCAAAAAGGGAGTGGACAGAGTCGGACATGGGTACAAAAGACCAGCTTTTCAAGTATACAATGGTGTCAAGTATGTGGTTGAGTAGCAGCTTGTTCCAGTCACAGAGGGCAGTCAGGAACCTTGCTGTGATGCAGGGCTGCACTGGGGACTTAGGGGCCCTCTGTACTCTTCCTCATCAGGTGACAGTGGGAATATGGGGTTTGCCTCTGAGTACCCCACTTTGGGAAGAAGAACAGGCCATGGAGGACCATCCCCTGGAAGCCATACTGGTTAATGGCTCATTAAGGGAATTGGTGATGCTTGCAAGGAGGAGCCCAGTCCTCTCAGCATGCATGGTACACACACCCTCTGCCACTGTACACTGTGGGCTCCAGGGGCTCAGGCCCAGTGCACAGTAGCCACTTAAATGAACGTTGAGTGACTGACTCTTCTTTTCCAGCAGCTCCCACAGATTCCATTGAAGACAATTCTCAGACCTATTTATCTAGCCTTAATCTCCCAAGTTTCAGTTCCAAATCACCAACTGCCTTTTAGGTATCTCAAACCAGATTTCCTTTTGACGTCTTAAGTTCAACATGCCCCCATCCAAATCTCTGCTGGACATTTCTGCCACTGATTCAGATCCTGCCTGTGGCACTCAGTGGTCCTGACTTTGTCACTTTATTTGAACCTCAGTTTCTTCCTCTGTAAAATGATGGCCCTGCCCAAACCAGCTGCTTCACAGGCTTGTTGTCAGGTTCAAGGATGTTTGCGTACATCAAAGCACCTTGCAAACTTGAAAGCATTACCACCATAGCCACCATTGCTACTATTATTTTGGGAAGTTGTTTCCTTATATGGAAAATAAAGCAGTTGGATGACCATCTCTTAGACCCTTCTTAGCTCTAGATAAATGGCTGGATCAATGAGTAGGGGGTGGGCAGGAGGACTGCAAGATGTTGGAATCCTGGAAAGGTATACATGTGGGGGGGGGGGATGAAGGGCTTCGAACAACAGGTAGGAGCTTAACACATCACTGTTGGTTAGAGGGGATGACCAGGATGAAGAATCAGAAAAGGAGAGTGATAAAAGTCAGTCAGACCCAGGAGAAGCAGGAGCAAGTAATGTTGTGAATATATATATATATATATACACAGAGAGAGAGAGAGAGAGAGAGAGAGAGAGAGAGAGAGAGAGAGAGAGAGAGAGAGAGAGAGAGAGAGAGAACAGGATGATGGAGAATCAAAGGCCACTGAGAAGAAAAAGGGACGAGAACTTGGAAAAGTCCATGAGATATGATGATTAAGAGATGTCTGGTGACTTTGGAGAGAGCATTTTCAGTTTATTGATGAGCCCAGAAGGAGAGGGAAAGAAGTGGAAGTGCCTGGTGTAGATAGCCTTCTCGAGGAGCTTAGCCAGGAGAGACAGAAGACCTCAGCTGCTGGACATGGGAGGGTCAAGTGTAGGGTGTTTACAGTTTATCATTCATGAAAAGGCCTTAAGTAGAGAGGGAGAGCTTTAAGAACACAAGGAGTAGGTTGAGATGATTGAGGAGACGCTGGCCAGAGAGGATGGGAGGGAATGGGATCAGATGCGAATGCTGAGGGATTTGATTGGTCTTTGCAAGAAGAAAGGCCCTCTCTTCATGTGAGACAAGGCTGGAGGAGGAAAATGGGGAAAGAGGGCTGAGTAATGGGAGATGGTGCAGGGAGAAGAGGGAACTCTCATAGGAGAAATAGGAGAAGGCCTCTTCTGAGGTGGGTGGGCAGGGTCCATCAATTGATTAAGGGTTAATGTTTTCTGTCCATCTTCAGTCACAGCTCAAAGGGCCCCCCAGTGATGTCCCCTCTTCCCTTGTGTGACAATGACAACCCACTCAGACTTCTCTCTGTTCTACATTGTTCTTGGCTAATCTACAACTTATTGATATTTTGGGTGTCTCCTGTGTACTCAGCACTGTCCTGGGCCCAGAGGGGGATACACCATTCAAGTAAGAAGTATTTCTTGCCCTCCCTCATAAAACTCCCAGTCCAGCTTGAAGATTATACATATCCCCAGATAATGATAGTACACAGCATGATACAATAAATTGTCTTGGGGAGGCACAAAACCAAGTGCCCTTTGCCCAGCAGGGGACAGAGACCATTACCAACCAGTGAACCAGGGAGGGCCATGCCAAGAATGTGGTAGGTTCTGATTACCTACCATGCAAATCAATGCGACCAATGTTGATGAAGCATGCAAGGACAACTAAAGGATAAAAAGGAAATGGTGCTGGCCTCCAGGATCTTACCTTTGGGGGATGAAGCAGGGGAGTAAGTGAAAGGCAGACCCAAGCGTCCATAAGTGACATAGACAGCTGGGGCCCAGGAAGGGGTGCCACCTGAGCAGAGCCCTGCTCTTGGGGGAGATGTGGGAGACATGTCTCTCAATTGCATTTCCATCTGGTTTTGACAGAACTGGGAGCATTGGGCCTGGCCCCTCTGCCTTCATTGCTTGTTGACTTAACTTTGCCCACCTTCTCCTGTCTTTGGGTCTTCTCTCCCTTCCTGGGCAGCCTCTCATCCTCTTCCCACCCCACCCCGGCTCAGCTCTGTCAGGAGAGCATGCACTGCACACATCAGGGTGATGGAGAAGAGATTTGGGGGTACTTGGGCACTGTGTTAAAGATCTTGAAGAGCTGTCATGGGGAAGGAGGATTAGACTTTTTGTTTGGACACAGCAGAATTACAATTCCTGAATGGATTTGCAGTTGGGTAGTTTTCAGCCCTATGTAAGTAAAAACATCTCAGCAATTAGAGCTGCCCTATATGGGATATGACATGTCCATGGGGAGTGAGCTCCCTGTGCTTGAGTATCTATGACGTAAATCTAAAGGACCAGCAAATCGGAGCCTCTGTTATCCCAGGGAAGCCCCTACATAGAAATTCCCTCCAGCACCACTGGTCACAAGCCGTCAGCTGGCTGCAGTCTTGGAGAGAACTTAGTGACACCCAGTGCCCGAGACATGATGACAGCCTACATGTTCCTGATGCCAACCTCAGCCTTCCCTCAGTCTGCCAGGCTCTGATGCCACGTGTGGACATGAGTGTGTGTATATGTATACACATATGTGATGCATTTATATATTCACAAAGGGATTGGTCATTAATATTATCACCTCATTCTCAACTCTTGGTGAAACTGGCTCTTTTCTGTGGGGACCATATCAGGCACCATGTTCTGAGGGCACCTCCCAGCCGACTATCACTTCCTTCTGTAGCCCCACCCTTAGCATGCTACCTGCTCCATGGTATGTTCTTAATAAATGCTTGTTGATAGATTAACCATTATTGCTGTCATCGTCACAATCACTGTTATCCCTGTCTTCCCTTCTCCGTGCACACAAATGAAGAGGAAGTTCTGGTCATGTCAGACATCCTGCCCCAGCCACCTAGTATAGGCCTAGAAGGCTCCTGTGGGCTCAGTCTCATGGTCTGGCATGAGTCCCCACCTTCAGGTGTGACCTCTCACATCCCCCCCATTCAGCAGTCTGCTTCCTGGCTCTCACTAGCTTCCACCTTCCAGCCTCCTTTCCTAGAACCTGGAGCCTCACAGAAACCGAGATCTGGAGAGGGCCCCAGTGTCCATCTTGTCCAGGGATTCTTAAATTGATGGTGGCCTGGACGTCTTGGGTGGGCTGGGAAAGTTTCCGGGTTCCATATCACTTTAAATCATAAGAGAAAATGCACAGGACCACAAAAGAAAGCAATTATACAGAAATAAAAATATACATATGTGTACATGCACACAGGTACACAGTATACATATATGTGTACATGCATGCATACATACATGTACATATGTATGCCTCTGACTCTCTTTTTCTCTCTCTTTACACACACACACACACACACACACACACACACACACACACACACTTACCATCCAAGTTTATGGCCCCCCTGAAATATGCACCTAAACTCTTTGAGGATCTGTATGTCCCAGGTGAAGACTGCTGAGCTAGACCAATCCATACCTAAGGCTTCAAGCAAAGGATGGATAACCCATTGTCTGGATGTGAAGCTTTGAGGAATCAGGCCACAGCCTCCTTCCCTTTTGGTCTGTGTGGCCTCTAGGAGGAGAGGCAGGGCATTGACCAAGCTTCATTCCTATGCAGAGCCAGGTCCTCTGAGGCTGAGGACACAGCCCAGAGAATCAGCCTCAGACTAAAAGCTGCTCCAGACCTGACCTTGCATCCTCCCATCCTCTAGATCCCAACGCAGTGAAGGTGGCACCTGCTGGGGGAAAATGCATTGAATTGAATTGAATCCATGTGTCTCCATGGAAGTCATTTTCAAATTCCCACTTGGCTCCCTGCAATAACAGCTCATTCATCACTCAAGAAGACCCTCCCATGCACACACATTGGTATTTCGTTGAAATATTTCATTCCATTTTTCCTGTTCAAATAAGATTCAAAGTAGCAGGTGATGTAAAGGGCAGTGGGGACACATGGTGGGCTCGAGCAAACGGCTTTTCCATGAAGACTTGTGTGCATGACGGAGTGGAAGGAGAAGCATAATCTGAAAAGTAGCAGCCTGGCCTGGCCTGGCCATGAGAATTCGGGGTGTTAGAGGGAGGAAAGCATGGCACCTCCTCACAATGCACACAGTGGGGGCGGGAGGGAAGAAGGCTTGTCTCCTGCACAAGCTCTATGGGAGGACACATGGTGCTGAGGAGGTGACGATGGGCTGGGGTCTATGGGAATTTTTACAAGGTGACAAATTCTTTGAAGGAACATGAGATAATAACTTGAGTTTTCTCTCAGAAGTTGGTGTGTGTGTGTGTGTGTGTGTGTGTGCATGCATGTGGATGTGTATGTGGGTGTGTATGTGTGTGTGGTAGACTCTGCACCTACAGTTCATGGATAAAGGGAGTTCCCAGGTAGCAAGTTCCCTTTACCTCCCTCCAGAATGACCCTTTCTCTGCACCTGAGTCTGACACAGTTTCCTGAGGGTCGTGAACAGCCAAGGTGGCTATAATTATGACCAGTCAGAAGTGTGATTCAACTCGAGCTTCTGTCTCCGAGGTCAGCTCTCTATCCACCACAAGACCAATTTGCCCAAGACCCAGAGCAGGATTTGCCCTACTTTCATCTCTGCTTTCTTCACCTCCAGAAATTAGAGCAGGCAGCCTTGAAGAATGGATCAGAAGCAGGTCTTACCATGGAGAAAACCAACCAATTGTAGAGGAGACATCCCCAGTTTGTCTCATGTCCTGGTTCGGTACAAAGGGCCCACATATCCACTCATCTGCTAGTGCACACAAACACAGTTCTCAGTCCCCTTGTCTGAAACCTTGCTGTGCTCAGTTGGCCGCTGGGCACCGGCCAGGCTCATTCCCATGTCCCCTTTCCTCCCCTATCCCCTGGACTCATGTCATCTTTCAGAAATTCAGGGAAGTGTATACACATTCTCTTCAGCTGGGACAAGGTGACTCATGCTGCCTTGACCACTGGTAAGACCCAAACCAAAACACTGAGCTTGTTGTCCAGCATAAACACTGCTTGCTCTTCTTTTTGTGAAACAAGGGTTAGGTCAGACATTTCCCTTCCTCCAGCCATGTCTGTGTTTGAAGGGCATGTGATGCTCATCAGAGGAAAGCATAACGTAAACTTAGAAACATAAAGGAGTCCAGCAAAGATGGGAAAAAGCCAACATTGGCAAGGAGCAGTCAGCAACAGGTAGGGAGAGGGGCAAAGGAAAGGCTTGTCCCACAGCCTGAAAGAGACATTTTGGGAAGTCTGATCCACTCATCTCATTGCGCAGAACCGAAAAACTGTCAGAGCTGGGGGAGACCTTGGGAAAGGGGATCCAGAACAGCAGAGCTCGAAAGAAGCTGCAGAATTGCAGGCAGCTCAGTGTAGTGGATGGAGGGCAGTGCACAGTCAGGAGTGTTTGAGTTAAATGCTGCCTCAGACGTTTACAAGTCACTTATAACCTCTGCCTGCCTCAGTTTCTCAACTGTCAATGGGAATAATAATGGCTCCTACCTCCTAGAGCTACTGTGAGGATCACATGAGCTTTCCAAGCCTTAAAGAGCTATATAAATGCCGGCCACCGTGATTATCCTGATTATTATAGGACTGGAAGGGACACAGCAGCCTCCAGCCAGCCTGCTAAAGACCAGAATGGCCTGATACTGGAGATGGGAGCAGAGGGAACCCAATGCTTTAGGCTTCTTGGATATTTAGTTAGGTGGGAAGGAGGAAGGGCAGAGACGGGACAGGACTGAAAATTGACAACCCAGGGAGACAGCCTCTTATTTTTTTGTTCTCTTTTTTCTGGGACTAGTAGGTTGAAGTCCCCAGAACAAAGCTATTACTACCCAGAGGGTTCCAGACGAGACCCTGAAGGTTGGTGAGGGCCTCATGCTCATCTGATGTGTTCCCCCACTACTGACTGCCAGTTAATACTTCCCACCATCAACTGACAGTGGCATTGATGAGCTTTTAGAAAGAAATATTCATGGGGAAGATACAGCAAGAACCACAGCTTAGCACTATGCCCTCGGGCCTTCCGATATGACTATGGAACATTCCTTCCCCCCACCCTTTGGTTTGCCCATGTTACTTGAAGCACCTGGTGGCCCTACTGAGTTAGGTCATTCAGACAGCTCCTTAGAAATGGCACCTCACTGGAAGCAGATGTCGTTGGGGCTGGCTCCATTGAGTGAAGTGATGCTCTTGCAACATTCTGAACTTCACAAGGTCATGACTTAGTCTGTATTCCTGATTGACCTGAGCTCCTGAATGAGTACACACAACAGAGACAGAAAATTGGTGCCACCATATGGTGTGGTCACATGATGACCTTGCTGGGAGGGAGATGGCAGCCCCAATGGCACCTGCCCATGCTACAGTATCCCAGGGCTATCGCTTCTGTTCTATTTTAAATTTTACTTCCGGCTATTTGCATTTTAAAAATTATTTTTCATTAAAGATACAATCAGCCAACAAACTTGCATCAGATGTCTGCTATGTGTCAGGCACTGGGATACAAAGGAAGGTAAAAGACAATGCCTGCCCTCAGGGAATTCACAGTCTAATGGAGGAAGAGATGACCTGCAGCCCACCAATGGTCTATCCTATCCCAATTACTTGCTTGTCTCCTGTGGCTGAAAATTTCTTCCTTATGTCTGTGCTCTCCCACTCCTCCTGGTGCCAGATGCCCCCAGGAGTTCCCACTCCCACCCAAGGTAGAGTAGACTTTTTATTTTATGCTCTAAATCCCCCAGACAACACTCAGCACGAGGACCCCATGTTCCTTCACTGACCATCTCTCTTTATGCATGGAAACATTCATCAATGGAACCTCCCCCCTACCCCTGCCACTATGAAAGCAAAGCCTCCCTCTTTCCCCTTCTCCATTCAATGGGGAATGTGCCACTGGGATTTTCAGTTTCTTTTCCAAGACATTATTGGAGCCTCATGGTGGCATTGTTTGTGCCCGTGTGAATCACCAGGAGTGGGCTATGGGCACTGGTTTGGATGAGTCTTACCAGGTTCTCTGTTCTTGAGTACACATCCAGGGAAAGCCTGGCAAGATTGGCGCCCCTCCTGGGCAGAGACTGGCTTTTGCTTCTTTCTGTATCCTCAACTGTTAGCACAATGTCTCACACACACTGGATGCCAACTAAATGCTTAATGACTGACTGACACCAGACCTCTCTATTTCTGTTCTATGGCTGACAAGCAACCACTTCAGTCCATTGTTGAGTACAGATTCAAGATTTTTCCATCTATATAAGACCTTCCAGAATTTGTCCTTAGCTGTCACGAGAGCCCAAAGATCACCTCCATACTTGGGGGAAGCTGGTGATGGCTATCTGGAGATTGGCAGGGGATATAGGACATCCAAGCTCTGCTCTGGGACACAAGGAGCATCATGAAGCAACTGCCTCATTGTCCTGGGAAGCTCTTCTGAACAATGTCCCTGTGACCACTGAGTGGTTGCCTCCGACTCAGGGAGGAAGCACGTGCAGAGGCATCTCTTAACCTGAGGTGATGGAGAGCGAGCCTCCTCTCAGTGAGGATTCACCCCCTGAGGACTTGAAGGATTGCTCAGAATGGCTCCTCTGTTCGTATCAGGCTTGGTATTTCAGAAAACAGGGCTTGGAGCCATCTCAGAGAATGCTTTGGGTAAGTTTGTGTAGCTCATCCAGATGGTTCAAGGCTCCAGGTCCTCCCTGGCAGGATTCCTCAACCTCTCACCTTCTGCCTGGCTGTGCCCTGTGCCTGTGTACCCTCCCTCCTCATCTTTGTCTCCTGCCCACCCTGGCTTCCTTCAGGTCCCAGCCCAAATCCCACCTTCTATAAGAAGCCTTTGCGGACCACCTTCAATGACACTGCCTTCCTTCCCCCAGTCATTACCTTGACTTCATCCTGAACATTGTTGTTTGTATGAACTTGTTTGCATATTGGCTCCTGCTACACAACGAGCAAGGATTTCCTTTTGCTTTTCTGTGCAACCCAGTGCCTAGCGTATGGTCGGTCACATAAGAGGTGATTAATAAATGCTTATTGACTAATATCTGTGAGAATCTGTGGAATTCTCAAGGTATCGCATCCAAATATCTCAGCTGTAAGAACAGCTAGCATTTTACTGTTTTAGTGTTTGCAAAGGGATGGACATATGTTAACTTATTTGATCCTCATGGAAGTCCTGGGATCCCCCATTTTGCAGATGAGGAAAGTGAGACTCAGAGAGGTAGAGTGACTTGACCAGGGTCCCACAGCTAATCAGTGTCTGAGACTTGAACTTTTTTGTACTCAAGGTCCCTTGTTCTACCCACTACGCAGTTGGTGGTCATCCACAGTACACAGATGGGAGGCTTGGCTTAGGCTCCAGCTTGGAGACTCCCTGGCCTCTCCAGCCATGTGACACTTCTTGCACTGCCCATTTAGCCAGATCTCTGTTTCACAGGATGCCAGAACTGGCAGAGACCTAGAGAGCCCCCAACCCATCAACAAGGGGCAGCGCTACTTCCGCTGAGGAAGACCGCCCCCTCCAGCCCATCCCCCAGAGCGTCTGTTCCACTCAGACACGGATCCAAGTTTTAGGAACTTTGCAGTTCGTTTGTTTTTAAACGCACTGAGCTAAGATCTGTCTCTCGTCAGCGCCTGCCCCATACTCTGCCCTGAAGGTGAGCCAGACAGGTCCAGCCTCTCTTCCTGGAACAGCCCTAGAAAGATGGAGACACAGATTTCATCTGCAAGTTCTCTTTCCCAGTCCAGACCTGAATGGACTCACCCATAAGTGGTCCAGTCTCTAGACCCTTCCACACCTCAGTCCCTTTTGCCTGGAAGATCACCAGGAACTTCCCCAAAAAGTTTCTCCTTTAAAAAGAAATCAAGATTTTGCCATAGTAGACAACCCCAAAGCCACAGATGCAGGCCCACAAGGTCCGTTCCTCCTAAATAGTCCCATGAAGCCTCATGGGAATGTGAGCATGTCCCTGCCTGCCTGTGCCTGGGATCAGTCTTCTCTCTCACCTTGGTCAAAGGTTTCAAATGCAAAGTCACTGAAAGGTTCATTAATTTATCCCAGTTCATGAATGTTTGCTACCATTCCCCATTAGGTTTCTTATCTCCTTGTCAACTTTGTGTGACCCAAAATGAAAACATCCTCATATCACAGCTGAGAGTGCATTGACTACATGAAGCTGGAATTTTAAAAGATACAGCATTCAAACGTCCAAAGAGCTCTCCACGCTGGCTGCCCACCAGCGCCATGCCTGCTTACTCCCTCCCAGCTTTGTCTTTCCTGGGAGTCAGTGTTCCCAGAGGCCAGGGGTACATGAGCCTCCCCTCCCCATCACCCTGCAGCAGCCAGGCTCTGCAAACTCGAAGCTCAAGATGACTGTGCTGTTCTGGGAAGGGTTTGCACCCTCAGCTCCTCCTGCATCTTTTCTCCTGGAGAGAAGAGAAAATGTCTTTTCTCTTTTTGTTAATAAAATTTCTTCAAACACTGTCACAGCAACTTTTACCAACTACTAACTAACTACCATCGTCATCACTAACATTTACATAGTACCTACTGTGTGCCAGTCTTTGTGCTGAGCACATTAAAATATTTACCTCTTTTGATCCTCATAACAACCCTGGGAAGCAGGAGCTGTTATGAGCCCCCCTTTTACAGATGAGGAAACTGAGGAAAGCAGGGGCTGTAGATCCCCCTCACTGGAGGAACTCAAAGACCGAGTGGCTATTTATCACTTCTCTTGCCATGGGGAGTTCTTCTGGGATGAGATAGAAACTGGCCTCACTGGTCCCCCATCTCCTTCCCAGCCCAAAAGGGCCTTGATTCAGGGAAGGCAAATGCAGCTTGAAAGAACCTGGGTGATAGATCCTTGAGAACTCACCAGAACATGGAGCCACCTCTGTACCACAGAGAGGCTTCTGGGTAAGATTTTGTTGGAATTGACTGCAGGATCCCTAGAGTTATCTCTGAAGTCTTAGACCAGCTGAGCATTCCTGCAAAGAGAAAGGAAGAGAGTTAAATCCTCACCTGGTCCAGACCACTTAACCTCAATCCATCAGTGAATCAGTGAGCATTAATTAACCACCTATGTTTTGCCAGGGTCTACACTGGACACTGGAGATACAATCACAAAAGAGAAACAGTCCCTGTGGACTTTACCTGGTGCGACCACCAGCAGTTCTGTCCATGGAAGAGGAGAGGTAGTGCCTGGAGGGAGGTGAGCCCAGGTCCAAATGGTTTCTTCCCTAGTCCAGCCCTTTGCTCTCCATGGCTCCCTGAAGGTTAGAGCAAATCCCACTTCCTGACCTCAAAGGTGGAAGAAACAATGAATTTATTCTGTTTGCTAGCAAGTAAATTTCATGAGGGTAGGGATCCTGTCTAATATTAAATTATTAATCCTGGCCCTGCCCTCCACATCCACCCAGCGACCTTCTGATTTCTGGGTTTCTACGATGGGAGAGACTGGGTCAGCCCTCTAACCCTGGAAGCAGGAAAAGACTTGGCATTCTCTGACTAGAAGAGCCAAGCAGGCCTAGGTGAGTGTTTTCCAGGGAAGGATTTGGGTCTGGGGAATTCTCCTCATTTAGTGTGGAGCCTGCCTGGTTCTTTCCCTAGGAATTTTTGGTGCTCCACACTTCCCTCAAAGGATCCTGGGCCCAGGCCATAGGGCCTGATGGAGCAGTCCTGGCTCCCTCCCAGCATCCTTCTTGGAGCCAATCCAAACCTTATCAGTTTGTTTTCTTTTCCAAACCTCGATGCCATCTCAGAGCCAGAGCTCCAAGTGTCCATTTCCACAAATGCCTGTTTTTGGTGGGGATGAGGAGTGGGATGGTCAATGTATTGATTAGGCGTTCCCTCTGTGCCAAGTGTTGGGATACAAAGTAAGTCAAAAGTACATTCCTACTCTCAGGTTGCTCACATTCTAAGAGGGAGAGAGATGCACAAGCCACGTACAAGAGACTCTTAGAAGAACCTAGAATTGGTGTGGCCTGCCTCCTCATGGGAGGGCATCCCCCTTAGGCTGGAGGATCATGTAACAGCGAGGGATTCTCTTTTCTGTACAAATGGAGACCAAGGCCTCTTCTAACTCTGAGTGTGGTCACTCTGTGACATCTTCGAGGATGTCAGGGGGAGGAGGAGCCAAGGAAGACTCTGAGGTGCTGAATGTGGGTGACCAGAAAGGGCCAACGCTCCTGAAAGAACCAAGGAGATTAGGAAGAGGAGAGAGCAACCTTGTGGGGAAGAGAACAGAGCTGCTATCAGACACTACACGGAGCATGAGATGCCCCCAGGACATCCTGGGAGGGGGCTCCGGAGGAAGCTAGGGAGAGAAGTGAACAAAGGCTGGAGGTCAGACTTAGATTTAGGGTTCTTTCTGTTCATGTCGTTTCATTCACTCTGGTTTTCCTCTTCTATCAGAGGGGCGTCATCCACCTCCCTCCCAGAGTTGTTGTGAGAGTCAACTCAGATTATGCGTGTAGGATGACTCAACAAACCCTGACATGCTCTGTAGATGCGTGCTATTGTTGTTATGAATGGAAGAGATCTGAACAGCAGGGAAGGATCCATCGGATAAGCAGAGACAGGAGAGACTTAGAGGGACAGAGACGGAGAAGGGAGGAGAGGACTGGAAAAGATAACATCTGGATAGGGAGGGAGGAGCCTTGGCTTACCCCCCATTCCACTCAGGAGAGGGGCTACCTCTTTGTCAGAGAATGGACCCAAAGAGAGGAGAATGGAGAGGAAGCTTTGATGCCCAGTAGGAGAGGAAGGAACTCATGGCCTCCATTTCCATGGAGACACGGGGCCAGCCCCTTTGAGGGGAAGCAGCGGAGATGGGGGGCATAGGAGGCTTCCAGAAAGAAAAGGTTTGGAACTCCTGCTAGGGGGCAGTTAAGGATGAACCATGGTGCTGGTGTGCAACAGTGAGCACTGGGGGGACCTGAGAGCTCTGAACTGGAGGTGAAACTTAACATTGACAGTCAACGTAGACAACTGACCTTTGTTACCATCTACTGAAAGTGTGAGGAGACTATGCAGTTTGGATAACTAGTTCCACTGCCTAGTTTATGGCACAGACAGGTTCTTTACTCCTGAAGTCCACCTCTGTTCTCTTCTCCCCAGCCTTCTACACAGTGCTGGACACATGGTAGAAGTGCAATGAAGGTTTATTGACTGACTGGTTGATTCTCTTTCCCTCCTCCTGTAGGTAGTGAGTGCTCCATTTCTTCATTCTTCTGATAGCCATGGGGATTTCCTGTGCATTCTTGTCCAAAGGTCATCCCAGACTTGGCAGTCTTCAAGGCATTAGAATATCCGCTCCCTTAATGCATCATTAATTAGCTAATTAGTGCAACTATCCCCCTCTGGTTGAGCATTTGCCTTCCTGCCAGTTTTGTGGTGGGAACTGTTTATAACTGAATGACACTGAGTGGGCAATATCCAGCATAAGGGTTCAGGGTGCCAGCATCCACCACTGAGTTCTGGGTTTGGGATGAGGAAAAAAACAGATGGAAATTGGACTTTTCCCATATGTGTGACCCTGGGCAAGTCACTTAAGCTCTAGGTGCCATGAACTACTGCCTGCCACACATGCATCAAGTCTCAGGGCTGCTCTGTGTTATGTGACCTGCCCTGATGGAGAGAGCTCCCACACAAGGAGGTCTCAGTGCTGATGGAACTGCAGCCTTTTCCTGCAGTGGTGCCTCTGCTGGCACGGAGATCTTTGACCAGGCTGTTCTCTTTCCATCTTTTTGATCTGATGACACTTAGACGGCATGCTCCTAACAATGGACTTCTGGGGCCAAAAGGTATGATTGTTTCTGACTTTTGCTGTCACTGCCAGACTCAGGCCAACCTTAGGGCATGGACTGTTCACACTTGCCCACCTGGGAGGAAAACTAGAATCCCAGAAGGGCCCACAAGAATGGCTGTCTCTACTCTGATGCCCATTGCCCTGCTCAGGCATACCTGGGCTACTGCTGCTCATGTCAGATATGGCACTTCCATGTTTCATCCCTGCATCAGAGGTCTCTGAATGAGTCCCCCAGACCCTGCGTGGGGGCACCAGGGCTGGAGAGCTTAGAGAGGACCAGACTGCATCCTGCAGTAGATGTCAGAAGAGCAGGACAGGGCTGGGTTCAGCTAAGGTTTGGAGGCTTTGGTCTGGGGTACCAGAGTCACAAGCTTCCTTGGTCACCTCATCCTCATCTCCTGGTTGTTAACATGTGATCTTTTCTCATGGGACCTGGTGCTGTAGGCAGTTCAAAGATCATTAGCCCCATTTTACAGAGCATGTGTCTGTGTCTTTGTGTGCTGGAGTCTGCATGTATGAACCCTGTGTGCCAATGTGTGCTGTGGTGCACTGGGTATGTGGGGAAGGGGGGCCTCTCCAAGCTGCCCCAGCCACAGTCCTAACAGGCAAAGACACAGTGGCAGTGGTCAAGGAAGCCCTGGGGCATCCTAGCACCCTGGACTTTAGGAAGGTCTGAGTTCAAATATGGCCTCAGGTATTGCCTGGATATGTATCCCTCTTCATGCCTCAGTTTCCTCATCTGTAAAATGGGGATGATCACAGCCTGTGCTGGCAGGCTGTGGTGAGGCCCCATCAGTGCCACGGTGGGCTGCTGGTTGTCCTCTGCTCCTATGATCTGAATCCCATGGGCTGCATTTCTTTGCTACTCCTTTTCAGGGTGAGATCCACAACTCCCTTGCCCCTGTGAGGCATGGTGGTGGTTCTATGATCTGTCTCCCCATTCGCCCACCAGAGGGACCATGGAGTACCCAATGGATAGTGTCCCAGGGTGGTGCTCAGTGTCAGCCCAGGTCCTAGGAGAGGCTGGACACTGGAGGAGAATGATCTCTCAGGTGGGTCCCTGAGGAAGATGTGTCTGCCAGGCAGACTTCGGACCCTGAAGCCTTTTGTGGAGGGCTGGGCAATAACCCAGCCCTGGCTTTGGGGACTCTCCAGGCTGGTGGGAGAGATACTAGGCCAGGTAGATACACATAGATACAGAGGAGATATAGACCACCTGAAAAGGAAAGGGAGACAAGGAGAGACTGACCAAAGAAGGTGGGAGTGGAGCCAAGCCCCAGAAGACAGTGGAGATGCTAAGAGATGGAGGGGGGGCATAGTCTGTACAAAGACAGAGGTATGGGACAGAGAAAGTGAGATGAATCCTAACCCTAACCCTAAATGTGCACTGAATCCCAGAGGGCTTGGAAGGTCTAAGGTGCAGGACATCTAGAAGAAAGAGGTGGCAGGGTCCTTGAGCTACCAAAGACTTTGTATTCTGGACAAAAGTGCTTCTTGGTGATCTGGAGGTGAGGCCAATGAAGGAGGACCTTGGCCACCATTGGAGTTTGGATTGGAGTGGAGGCAGGGAGATCCCCTGGAAGACATGGGAGCAGACCAGTCCTCTAGAAAGCCCTTGGATTGTGCCACAGAGGGATGGAATGTGGTTGGAAATGTCTGTCAGTGCCCACCATCCTGGGTTGGGCTAGTTCTTTTTATGAAAGAATACTGACATTCTCCTTGAGCTTTGATTGGCTCTGGAGAGTGAGGCTCAGCCCATTGACATGGTTTCTGGTTGTCTGAATACAAAATGTCATGAGGAGCTCCAGGTGACCCTGAGCTTTGGACCCCGAAATGTGAGCCACAGCCAGAACCAACGCTCAGCTGAGTTCCATCTGGCCCTGCTGAATAGCTTGGTTTAATACCCTTCCATACCTAAGGATATCCTCTTTTCTTAACTACTACCTCTTTTGTTTCAATCTCATGCCTAAGGTTTCTGGGGCTGGCCTGAATCAGACTCTTCCTACAATCCCTACCACATTCCTCTCCATTGCCTTGGGCTGACCCCCACATACCTCAATCATCATCGATGTCCTTTTCAGTGTCCCCCCCCTCATCTTCTTTGCTGCAACAAGGAAAGGAACTCTGCATGCCTACGCTGGAGACAATTAGCCTCTATTTGTGAAGGGCAGTTTCCAATAGCTTGAGCCGTTTGCTAAAATGGCACCTCTGAGAAATTCCTGGCCATCTCCTGTCCCATCAAGGCTGTAGAGATGTGGGTCAGCAGAGTCTGTGTGGCATCCCAGGATATAATGGCCCTCATAGTGCTCCCTGGAGGGGAATCCCTACAAATACCTGGACGGCCTCAGAGCGGGGTTCTTGGCACAAGCTGATGTGTCAAGGAGCAGTGGGACATGAAAGAGCTTTTGACAGGATGACAATTCACTGCTGACTCAGGTTTGAAACCAAATGGACAGAGGGTGACTCGCCGTTCATTTCTAACAATGCACTCCACTTTAGGGATGTTCCCATCAGCTTTCCTGGACAGTGCTTGGAGCAGGCATTCACTGGGAGGCCGTCCAGTGGCTCTGTTGGAACAGCCCTTTCTCTGGTTCTGATCCAAGGAAGACCTGCCAGCCAAAGATTTCCAGAGAGAGTTATGGTTCCCTCTTTTCAGAGGTCCTTGTATGTCGGACCATCGAGGTCAGCACTGATTTCTAGGTCTTGATGGGCCACAGTGGAGGAGAATGTGACCCACTTCCATAAGCCATTCATGTTCAAGAATCCAAGGTGCTGCCTAGGATGGTGGGAGCCATCGACACAATCCATACATTTCACATTGCAATATCACTGTGATTGATTCAGAGCACAGCAGACCCAGGGTGAGGCACAGAGTAGACACTTAGTCACAGCTCTGAGATGGAAGCTAGTGGAGGGCAGGGGATAGAGGCAGCCTCCCCTCCCCCCTCCCCCCCCCCCCACCTCATGACCTGCCCTAAATTATTCAGTCCATTCACTGGATGTTACTAACCATAGTTAATCCTCTTTGGTATCACTTGGTTTATAGAGGTGAAAGTTAAAAGTGGTGATGTGACCAAAGCCTCAAGGAGCTTAAGGGCCAGACCAGGGCAAGGGATAGTAGCTGGCACCCATACCACTACGTACCAGGCCAGGGGTAAGGGATTTACAAATACATCACCTGATGCTCACAACATCCCTGGCCCCATTTTACTGATGAGGAAATTGAGGCAAACGGAGGTGAAGTGGCTCGTCTGAGGCTGAATTTGAGCTCAGGTTTTCCTAGGCCCAGTGCCCAGCCGTCCAGATCTGGTTTCTAGCCAGATTCTATGGCCCTGCACGTGTGAAGGCCAAGCCCCTGCTTTGTGGGCACCAGCTGGAGCAGAAGCCTTGCTTCCACAGCTGATCTTCTCCCCAAAATCCCCAGACAAGACCCTCTTTTCTGTTCCCCTTGAGGTTTGTCAGCTCTCAGGGCATGGGACCCACTCTAACCCTGCAATAGGTGCTCTCTCCTCTTAGACTTACAGGTGTACCAACAGTCTGTGTGACCAGAAATAAGTCCATGCCCCCCTCCTCCACTCTTCAGGATCCCCATCTATTGGGGGGGGGTTGCCCAGATGCCTCTAAGTTCCTTTCAATATTTTATTCTTTTGTTCTAATTTCTGTCTTCATGGACTTATCCTCCAGTGGCTGGACTGATGTAATTCTATGGATTGGTGGAGTGACTGGGCTAAAAGCAACCTCCAAAGTAACCCAGTCTGAACCCATCTCTTGTGTGGTCAGCCTCTGCAGCCTACAGGTCACAGGGCTTAGCCACAACGTAGCCAGAGGCGGGGGCAGAGCCAGGGTCCCCCGACCTCTCCTAATTCCTCTCACAGACACCCCTGGAAAGCTAAAATGCTTTTAACTGGTGTTATTCAAATATAGTTTGGAATGTCAGGCAACCTAAGTCATTCTTCCTTATAACTGATCCAAGCTCAGCCTCAGGGTAAGTCTTTAATCTTCCGAAAGAGGTAAAACGTCCAACGTTTTGGTAAACAAACAGCCTGTAGGAATGCTGCGTTTATTTTAAGTTTTAGAAATCTATGTGGAGGAAGCCCTACTCTATACTCATTAAATCAAACAACTATATTAAGAACCCTTAACAAAATCCAGGTATTTACAGTAAAGTTTGCCTTGGAATGCTGACTGATGTGCGGACAGCTGGGAAGTTGCTGCACATCCCGCTGAGCTGGCTTCGTGGGAGCTGCCGCCTTCCAGGGGGATGCCAGGAACGTACAGTAAGTGGTGTGAGCACTCAGCACACATGAACACATGCCTCGTATTTTCTGGTGATAAAAGGTGGGAGCCAGAGACCATAGTCAATGCAGTAGACAAGGAATGTCTGACTGTTAAACGTTCTCAGCGTGGAAGATCCGAGTGCCCCAGGAGCCCTTCACTGGTGCATTAGAAGATCAGACACATGATACCATTGGAAAGGCATTCTTGGTACCTAGAAATGCCTTCCCCCTGCCTGCCGCACTGAAGTCCGGGATGAAACAGAAATACCCTGTCCCATTCACCAGCCAGGACTTGGCTCCCCAGGCACTCTCTCTGGCTGTCCCCTGTGCCTGGAACTCTCTTTCCTCTGCTCAGGCTCTTGGCTCCCTGGCTTCCTTCAAGCCCCAGTTCAAATCCCACCTCCAGTAAGCCTTCCTTTCCTCTGTGCATTATTTCCTATTTATTCTGTAGGCAGCATGTTGGGACAGATTTGTTTGCACGTGGTTTCCTTCATTAGATTGTGAGCGCATGTTTTCCTGGGGGACAGGGACTGTCTTTTGCATTTTTCATATCCCCAGTGCTCAACATACATGGTGCTGCGCACATAGTAAGTGTTTAATAAATGTTTACTGATTAATTGGTTAGATCTTACCTTAGATGCAGGAGGCAATTAAAGAAACAGATGGTCATCACCATAGACCATAAATTAAGTGAGCCCTCGAATTTAATAAGGAATTATTAAACCGTACCATGCACTATGTTCACCCCTGGGGATTCAAAGGCAAAACTGAAAGAGTCATTGTCTTCAAGGAGATTATATTGAGTGGAGGAAAATGTTGTATTCGTCCTTCGTGGCTGAAGAAGACCATGCCATCAGAGAAATGATGACATGACTTGCACTTGACCTTGTAAGTGAGGCAGGGCTGTGCAAGGTCACCAATGTCATTTCTCCTCTGGAGTCATCTGGATCCAGTGACCAGATATTCATCAGAAAGACTGGAGAAGGCTCAGTATATTGACTGGAGGAAAATACTGTGTGCACGGATGAGTGTCTATGAAATATTTATGGCCTCAATATGGTGTGACCTGATGTCAGAAGCGCTAACAACTGGAAAGTTCCTGGGAGCTGAGGATGGAAGGCAGTGCGGGTGTGACAGAAGGAAGCTCTAGGAGACAATGGCCAACGGGGAGAACATCCCCACACTGGGAAGAGCCTGGGCAAACACTTGAGTGAGGTATGAGAGCAGTAAATATGACAGCCCAGCTAGTGTGATCCTGGCCAGCATGAAGCAGAGTGAGGTCTGGTGTTAGAAGGAAGCTTTTCATGTGCCTTCGGATCCCTTTGGTGTGTCTTCTCAGACTCCTTCACTGTGTTTAAATGCATAAAATAAATTGAATTACAAAGGAAACCAAATCTACCCCTGAGCTCTGTGACCCCTTGGCTAAGGCTCTCAAGTGTTGGACGACAAACATTTGTGTTTTATGCTAGATTGAAGAAGGATGCACTGAGGTTTAAAGAATGCCCTGGTCAGCCTGGTACAGGAAGGAAAACATTGTAGGACTGTATGAAATCAGGCATGGAGGTAGAGATGGAATAGCGTAAGGAGACTAGAAAATATACTGTTTTCACTGTAGCATCAAGTATAAGAGAGAGAATTATAGGACATAAACCTGAGAAGTTCACCTCGAGTCAGACTTCAAAGGGCTTTAAATGTCAAACACAGCAGTTTGTATTAGATCCCAGGGGCAGTAGGGAGCCACATTCTGCCCTATGCTTCTGGCAGTGACAGCACTGTAGCTTTAGGAGGGTGTCTACTACATGGACCTTACACACACACACACACACACACACACACACACACACACACATACACACACACACACACACACACACAATCCTACAGGTGAGTGGCCCCAACCTTGACCAAATGGCATTCTTGAAGTCAAGGTGGTAAAGATTTATTGTTACGCTTTTTAGCAGGCAAGAGTTCTTAGGCAACCTGTGATGTGAAAGGGGTACAGGTAAAGTCTACAGAGAATATTCATTCTATGGTAAAACATGTGCCAAATGTTCTAATTAGGTGATTCAGGGCAGGA
Organism: Notamacropus eugenii; assembly: GCF_028372415.1. Taxonomy (NCBI): domain Eukaryota; kingdom Metazoa; phylum Chordata; class Mammalia; order Diprotodontia; family Macropodidae; genus Notamacropus; species Notamacropus eugenii. Next base: position 757,383,815 of record NC_092872.1, read on the forward strand.
TTAGGGAATGGTTAGTTATTAAAGGAACATGCACTTTGGGTATCTAATGCATGGATATTTTACCCAGAGTTCATGGGGAAATAACCCAAGCGGGGCTACATGGAGGTGTGATTTTAGGCCATAAACATCACTAAGTCAACTAATGGTCAGAGTAGACTGAGAAATCCCCAGGCTGCTCTCATCAATGTCTTGTTGGCCAAGATAAATGTAAGGGAGTATACATATGTCTAAGTCTTGGACACACATGATTAGTCAGTGCGTAGTAGATGGTGTATGACCCAGTACACAGCTGGTTCAAACTAATAAATTCTATATATGCTGCTGGCTACCACAGCAGGAAGAGAGTTCTAGAGCAGGCTGACTTGGGCTGAGGAGAAACTGCCTGGGATAGTGTTTTGAGGCTAGGGAGAAGTGTGGTTTTTAGAAAGAAATGTGATTTTTAGGATTAGGGTCCAAACACAGGCACCCAAGCATCTCATCAAGAGGAACTTGCTTTTTTCCGAGGCACTCTCTTCTACGTGTAGGTTATGCTCATCCCTGGGAAGTTCTTCCTTCTGTCTAGCCTCAGTCTGCCTCTTTCCCACTTCGAATTGAGCCTGGTTGTGCTCTCTTGGGTCAAGCACAACAAGGCTGATCCCTCCTTCTCAGGGCAGTCTTTTCAAAATGTTCATTTGGCTCCTTGGGACTCCTCTTCTCCCATATAAACTTCCCCCATTCCTTAAAATGGGACTCGTATTCCTTCATGACACCCTTCCTGGTGTGTTTACACCCAGGGCCCAAGCCTCTCTTTCAATCTGGACATTCAAATAACCAAGGAAATCAAACTTCAGAATCCCCAGAATCTCTTTGGGTCACCACATCAAAGAAGATGGGCAGAAATCCCCACTCTCTCTGTTTACAGTACAGCTTTAAACCTGCTGCTGGCTGAAGGAGGTTGTCTCTTAGCTTGTTATCTGCGCCCTAAGACCAGAGCTGGAGCACTAGCATAGCCCTTTGGGTTGAGAGCGGGGCATTCCTTAGATACCTGGGCTTCTGCCAACTAAGGTAGCACCCTCCTAGATGAAGATGTCTGAATCATCCCTCACAAGCAAGGACATGAGGGTATTTTCCTTGTTATCTTTTTTTTCCACTGACTTTGTTCAAGAAACATAATTTTCCTATCGACTCTGGGGCTCTGCTTGGGAATGGGCAGAAGAGGGGATGGGGGATTGCTGGCATGAGAAATACACCAAGTCTAGTGTTATTTAATGTAAATATTCTCCTTCCTAGAAATTGTGCTTCTGCATTCGTATGGAGATTCCCAGAGGACAGATAGTGAGACTTTTTAAGACTTCACAGACTGGCAGAGAGGGGGACAGTCTTGGAAACACAGGCCAGGGGGCAGAACTGAGAGAGGCCTGAAAGAACACATGGTATCAAAGGCAAGATCCCCCAAAAGGTGGGGGCAAGAAGTGAGGGTTCCAGGAGAGACCAAGTCAGTCACCACCAGAGCCAGGTCAGTCCAAGGGTAAGGTCAAAGTTTCAGTGAGGATTTGGTAGTAATGGTGGGGGGTTAGAGAGGTACCAGAGCAGCTTGTATCCCCTTGGGAGAGATGGTTGTTCAATTTGCAGTGTGAACACTTATAACACACTGCAAATCATGACTTGATTCAAGTCTTAGCTGATCGTCCAGTGTTGAGCATTTAATAATGCAGATTAAACTTAGTGGTGTCCCATATATACTCCCCCTCGGATCCAGTTATTAAACATTTACCAGCACAGTCCTGGGCAGAGGCAGCCTGATGTGTGATCGGTGGTCGAGAAGTGAGAAGAGGATTCAGATCTGGGAAGACCCTTGGAATACAAAATGGAATATAGAAGGCATTTCACACTAGCATGTGAATGAGTCTCATTTCTGGTCAGTTCGCTAGGAAGTCTCGGGGATCCAGGACATGAAACAGGTGATGAACCCCTTGGGGGTAAGCTGAGAACCAGACAATGTGTCTGCTCCAGTTGGGAAGGGGTCTTACCAGTCATGTGGCCCAGCCTTTTAGGTGGAACAATACTCTCTCACCACCATCATGGAGGTGTGTAGCTGGGTCACAAATCTAGCTTCTGTTTGGGCATCTGGAGGGGCAGAGGGCTCACTGCCTACCCAGGCATCCATTCCATAGGTGACCCACCCATCTTGTTAGGAGACAGTGTTGTGCTCATCCCTAGGAGAGGGGTAGACAGACACACCTTCTTATCCCTGTTGGACAGATGAGGAAACTGATAATGTGGCATATTGAGTGGAAGGATGTTGAAAGGGTGGAACCTGTTGGGCTGTAGGAGGGAGACCAAGAGCTGGAGATGGGACCTGGGCTCCTGCTGGGCCCTGCCTCTGATGACCCGTGTGGCATGAAGAAACCACAGATGGAACCTTCTCCAGCGCTAAACCTGCACTGCTCAGGCTGATGATAACCAGTACTATGAAGTTAAAAAAAAAGTGTTGGTTCATTATTTATGGATGGAAAGACATCCAGGAAGATTTCTGCCCTCATTTCCCAGCCTTCCGAAAAGCTTCATAATGACTACGCCCCCAGGGGTCCAAGAAGGCTTGGCTTTCTTCCTCTCAGGCCAGTGTGTTGAGGCAGTCTAAGGTTTGGTTCACTCCCTCACCCCTGGACCTTCCCTGTAACTGAGCCACTCTGCCCTGAAAGGGGGAGCTCAGGAACTTGGCCTCCCTAGACTGTCAGGCACCAAGCTGCTCTTGGGGAAAGATTTCCCAACTCTGGGTGGGAAGAGGCTCTGGAGTTTGGGGCACTCCTAATTCTGTGGAGGATCATTTTCTTAGCAACGAACATATTTATGCCTCTCTGTCTCCTAAGGGAGAGAGGCTCTTACAGCTGGAGAGAATGAGCCACAGAGCAGACCCCACTCTGCATCACCAGAGCCAAGGAAAGCATCCTTCTCAGTAAGGGGTGGGGTGGAGGGTTTTCATACTGCCTCCAGAGGCTCAGCCCAGGCCGAGACCCAGGTCCAGAGTCATTCAGACCTAGAGTCCTTAATGGGCAGGGCTGGGCCCCCTCCTGGTCAGGAGCCCCTGGGCGGCATCACTTGCATCTGTCATGTCCTGCCTTTGGCCAGGGACAAGACTGAGCCCCAGGAACTCGGGTTACTTCTGCCCCAACCACAATGAGTGCTGCCTCCACTAGAACCCTAGACTTGAAAGCTGTGAGGGTTTAGGGGAGGTTCTTCTGGGAGGTTGGAGGCCACTGAGGTCCTTTCCAGATCTGAGTCTGTGAGATGGAAGGCACCTAAGCTCAGCTTGTAGGAGTGATAGTGGTAGTCGTAGCAATAGTGGTAGTAATGGCAATGGTGGTAGTGGTGGTGGTGGTAGTAGTAATAGTGGTAGTGATAGTAATGGTAGTGGTGGTGGTGGTGGTAGGAGTAGGAGTAGTAGTGGTAGTAATGGCAGTGGTGGTAGTGGTGGTGGTGGTAGTAGTAATAGTGGTAGTGATAGTAATGGTAGTGGTGGTGGTGGTGGTAGGAGTAGGAGTAGTAGTGCTAGGAGTAGTGGTAGTGGTGGTAGTAGTAGTGGTGGTGGTAGTAGTGGTGGTGGTAGTAGTGATGGTAGTGGTGGTAGTAGTAATAGTGGTAGTGATGGTAGTGGGAATAATGGGAGTAGGAGTAGTAGTGGTAGTAGTAGTAACGGCAGTAGCCATCATCACCATCATCATTGCTAACATTTCTATCATGCTCTAAGGCTTGTAACACACTTGGCACAAGTTAACTCATTTGATCTCACAATAACACTGTGAGGTAGGAGCTGTCACTCGTTTTACAGATGAGGAAACTGAGCATAGAAAAGATAAAGTCACATAGCTGGTGAATATCTGAAGCAGTATCTGAACTCAGGTTTTCCTGCTTCTAGATCTGGCACATGCCCCATGCACAGTGTGAGGCTTTAAAGTACCTGACACCCTTCACCTGCATGGCCTCATGGGAACCACATGACTACCCACTGAAGTTGGTTCTATGGCAAATAGATGAAGAAGATGAATCTTGTAGGGGTTTAGTGATTTGACCAAGGTCATACATCCAGGAAGGAACCGTAGAGCCTATGGAGCTGGGCATAGACTCAGGTCCTTCCCCATGCTGGCTGCCCTCCTCTGGGGACTCTCGACTCCAGGACCAGTACTCCATCCGCCCCACCATATTATTTTTCAAGAGAAGGTATGGCAGAGAGACAGTAGCCAGAGCTCCCAGGTTCAGATCCCTTCTCTGACTCTTCTAGGTCATGGACACATTCCTTTGCCTCCTCCTGGGCTCATCAGTGAGATGAGAAGACTCATCCAGACAGTATCTGTCTGCATTCTACAAATTGGTAACTGAGGTTTAGGCTAAGGAAGCGAAACATATCTTCAAGTCTGTTCTGTCTAGGGGTGTTTCAGTTGCCTCTTTATCATCGAGCATCCGCCTTTCTACATTTATGGTTTGTTGTTGTTGAGTCATGTCTGATTTTTGTGACCCCATTTTGGGCTTTCTTGGCAAAGATAATGGAGTGGTTTGCCATTTCTTTCTTGAGTTCGTTTTATAGACAAGGAAACTGAGGCAGACATGGTTAAGGGACTTGCCCAGGATCACGTAGCTAGTAAGTGTCTGAACCAGATTTGAACTCAGGGAGATGAGTTTTCCTGACTGCAAACCTGGCACTCTGTGCACTATGGCACCCCCAGCTGCCACAAATGAAAGAGGGGCTACTAAAGCACACATAAGGATTCCTGCCTGCCTGCTACATACACAGAAAACAACAAATCAATACCATCTATGTTCTACTGTATTTTTATTTGTTACATATTTCCCAATTACACGGTAATCTGGTTTGGGTCTCACTCAGGAGTGGCGCTACCTGGCATATTGGACACTTCCTCTAGATTGTCCTTTACTTCTCTGTAACGCATTCCCAGTCACATGACCTCTTTCATTCCTTTGGTGAGACTTGGGCACAGTGAATTACAGTTTTCCTGTCCTGCCAATAATTTCTGCTCATACAATTCTTATCTTTTGTTTAAATCACTCAGGGACTGTTTTCTGTGTTCCATGTTCCCTAAGGAACCGCAGGGTCCTCTGCTCTGACAGGGGTTGATTCACTTTCCTTTGTCTTACAATATTTATCTGCAGCTACCTGAAGCCATATTCCCTCCTGCTCTTTATACTTCCCTGGCCAATTATCTGCTTATGCTCAAGGTCTTTAGCTGAGATTCCTTCCTCTTGTGATCTCTGGTAATTTCAGGGTTTTTTTCTCACTTTCTTCTATTGCTCACTTTCTGACCCCCTACCCTTTGATGGCAGTTTCCCTGGGGACTGAATCTCAATGTATCTTAGCTTATTCCCACACTGGTTGATTCCCATTTCACCAGCCTGGTAACAGCTGTAGGAGGGAGAGGACAAAATTGGCCCCAGCAGGATGCTGGTCTCTTTCCTTCAGGCTTAGTTCAGTAACACAGAGCTCTCGTGATACAGATCTTGCCCTGCTTTCTATGCTCCTCCATTTTCTGGCTAAAGTTTATTACAGGTCAGAGTCCTGCTACCCCTGAACCCTAATCAAGTTCCTGATATTGGGGCTTTGTGCTCCTGGGGGCAGAGGTGGTGGTCAGGGGAGGGCAGAGAAGGATCGGGTTTTGCCCTCTGCTGGTGGATTGCCTTATGATAGCTGGCCATCCAGATGGTTGTGGGTAGTTGAGGACTGATGTGGAAGGAGCAGTTTAAAGAGTAGAGAGTGAAGCTTTTTCTTTGTTTGGATTCCTGGCATCCCAGACCTTGGAGGCAGCTGAAGTCGCTTTATCTTTGGTGCGTCATTTCTGTACTGGAGAGTCTAAGAGACTGGGTGATCAGAGAGAGTGTCTAGTTGTCTATCTTATGGGACACTTGGCCCCCAAATCTGGATATGTGTAAGTTAAGACCTTGAAGATTCTCTTTATCCTACATAATTGGGAAGGACCTATGAAGTATCTAGCTTAACTCACACATGAACAAGACCCTTCTAGAACATTATTTCCCAAACTTTGGGTGCAAACAACCAGTGATAGAAAACCTTCTTACTGTATAGATACTACACTAAAAACAGCTAAACTTCTCACACAACTTAGCATGTCATCTGGTCATGGGATCATGTGCTCTGTCCACTGACTAAGAAGAAATACGCCAAATATCTCTAGCTTTGTAGGGTTTACAAACCACTCTTCTCTCAACAACAACCTTGTCAGCTGGTTGGTGTGAGGATTATTATACCTAGTCTAGGTAGGAAGAAACTTTCTGAAGACCACACAAACAGTATGTACAGGATCCAAACTCAGGTCAGTCAGGTAGCTGGGATTGAGTGCCTACCAAGTGCTAGACAGTGTGCTCAGCATGGTGTAGGTGAGTGTGTATCACTCTGTGAGGGTGTGCAGCTGTGTGTAAGTGTTTGCATGTGCATTATTATGTGTGTACAGGTGCTTGTGTGCATATGTGAGAGTACGTTTGAGTGTCTGTAGTTGTGTATAGGTGTGTGCAGGGATTTGTCTGGGTGGGTGTTTGTGAGTAGAAGTGTATTTGTGCAGATGTTTGTGTGCATGAGGGTAGGTGTTGTGTGCTGAGGTGAGTGTGTATATGTGCATGTGTATATATACATGTGAATGTATGCAAATGTGTGTATGTAGTTGTATGTGTGCATGCATGTGTTTGTATGCATGTGGGTATTTGTATATATGAGTGGATGTACACACATTGGGGATTAAAAGCAAAAGCACATTTGTATAGCCACAGGATTTTCATAAAATTGGGTTTTTATTTTTCCTACACAAAGTTCACTTTGGGTATCTCTCCTTATTTGGAGCTATCTCTGGACTCTTGGAGGCCAGGTCAGTGGAGGACACTCTGTGGCCACTCTTTCTGGGCTGTAAAAACTCCAGATATTGGAGGCAGAGTCAATATAGTAGAGGAGAGAAAGCTTTCCAGCCAAACCCTACCAATGTTCCCTCTAAACAACTTTAAAATAATGGGTCAAACTGAACTCTGAAGCAGCATGATCAGACATTTTTCCAGCCCAGGACCATTGAGGAGGACCACATGGAAAGAGAGGTTTGTGATACTGGAGTAGAGCCCTGACTGAGAGCCCAGCATAGCCCAGCATAGTGGAGGCAGCAGCAGAAATACCAGGAGTTGTCACTACCTGGAGACAGTAAGGAGATGAGACATCTGGAGAGAAAGAGATGACAGGATTCTTTGGGATACTGGACAAAAAACAGGAGCCATAAGGCATAGCCATTGCCCATACTCAGTTCCAGGGCAAACAGGAGTGCTTATAGTCAGTTACAATGGAGCAGGGGTTGTTTCCTGGGAAAGACAAGGGCATAGACCTGGACAGCAGTGACCACACCTCTCCTAGGATCACACTACCTTAAAAGCACCAAAAACTTACAGGCCCCCAGAACTAGTTCTGAAAACAGCAAAGAAAAAGTTTGTACAGTCCTCACCAACCCACCCCCCATTTCCAGAGTGAGCAGAGTCTAACTTTAACATGGAGTTCAAAGTCAAGAAATAGGTGGGAGAAATGATCAAGCAACAAAAAAAGAACCTGACCATAAAAACCTTACTTTGGTGACAAAGATCAATAAACTAGAAGAAGACATTGACATGAAAATAATTATAAGCAAAGCCTCAAAGAAAAATGCAAACGGCATATATGCCCCCCCCAAATTCTAGAACAGCTAAAAACATGATTTTAAAAATAGAATAAGACTAGGGGAAAAATTAGAAAAAGAAATGAAAGAAATATCAGAAAATTATGAGAAGAGAATGGACAGCTTGGTAAAAGAGGCACAAAAAATACTGAGGAAAATAATACCCAAAACAGTGAATTAGTCAAATGTGAAAAGACGTTTAAAAATCTCTGTAAAGAAAATAATTCATGGAACTTAAACTGGTTTATTATAGACTAATGGTTCCATGAAAGATCAAGAAACAATATTACACAGTTAAAATAATGAAAAATAAATAAAATGTGAAATATCTCATCAGGAAAACAACTAATCTTGAAAATAGATTGAGGAGAGACAATTTAAGAATCATTGGACTACCTGAAAGTCATGATAAAAAAAAAAAGACATGACATCACATTTTCTTAAAGTATAAAGAAAACTGCCCCAATAACATAGAGATCTCAAAATGAAAATTTCTAGTAATAGAGTCAAATTCCAGAGCTCATGGGTCAAGCAGAAAATCCAGCAAACAGCCAAAAAGAAACTATCTTGAAGCCACAGTCAGGATCATGCAGCATTTAGCTGCTACCCTTATAAAGGAGCAGAGCACTTGGAATATGATATTCCAGAAGGCAAGGGACCTAGGATTATGACCAAAAATAATGTACCCAGAAAAACTGATTATAATTCTATGGGGGAAATGGATATTTATTCAAGTAGAGGACTTTCAAGCATCCTAATGAAAAGACCAGGGTTGAGTAGAAAATTTGAAATTCAAACTAAGACTCAAGAGAGTCATAACAAAAAGTAAATGGGAGGGAGAAATCATGAAGAGCTTATTAAGGTTAAATTGTTTACCTTCCCAAAGGAAGGGGATATATGTAACTCTCAGGAACTTTATCCTCATTAGGGAAGTTAGAAGGAACCTACTTGGAGAACATAAGTATAAGTCTATTATACTGGGATGATCTCAATATCAAATCTCGAAACAAAAATGGGAGGATGAGAAAAAGGAATGTACTGGGAGAGGGGGGAAAGGAGAGGGAGAATGTAGAAAATGATCTCCCATAGAGAAGCAAGTATGTTGGGGAGGGGAGAGAGGGAAAATGAGCAATACTTGAACCTCCCTCTTCTGAACTTGATCAAAAGGGGAAGAATACACAGACATATTTATACAAACATATATGTGCTTTATGTACATATATGTACACAAGTACACACACGTATTTATATACTGGTATGTATGTATGTGCATACATGTGTGTGCATATATACATGCATGTATATACACATGTATACATACATACCCTCATTTGAGCATAGAAACCCATTTTACCCAACCAGGAAGTACGAAGAGAAGGCTAAGAGAAAGGGTGGGGGGAGAATAAGGGAGGCAGTAGTCAGAAGCAAAACAGAATGTTTAAGGAGAAACAATGTTAAAAAGGAAAGAAAAGAAAATAGAATGGATGAAAATACACAATTATCAGTCCTCACTGTGACTATGAATGGGATGAACTTCTCCATAAAATGGACAGATAGAAGTATGACGATGAAACCTGAATCCAACAATCTACTGTTTATAAGAAATACACTTGAAACAGAAACTCACACAAATACAGTTAAGATGGAGCTGGAGCAGAATCTTTTAGGTTTCACCTGAAGCACAAAAAGACAGGGGGACTAATGATCTCAGACAAAACAAAAATGAAAGCAGATCTAATAAGATAATAGGGGAAAATGCATTATATTCAAAGGTATCAGAAAATAGGAAGCTGGGCAGTGCAGTGAATAGAGCACTAGACCTGAGGTCAGGGAGATATTTCCCTGAGTTCAAATCTGACCTCTGACACTTACTAGCTGTGTGATCCTGAGCAAGTCACTTAACCTTGTTTGCCTCAGTTTCCTCATCATTAAAATGAGCTGGAGAGGAAAAGGTACACCATTTCAGTACCTTTGCAAGACAACCCAAATGGGGTCACAAAGGCGAGTGTGGTGGACATGACTATACAAGAACAGTCATAGATAATGAAGTAACATTAATATTAACCATACATGCACCAAATGGTCCAAATTCTTAAACTGATTGAAAATCAGATGAATTACAGAAAGAAAGAGACAGTAAAACTACAATAGTTGGGGACCATAATTTGCCCCTCCCAGCCCTTGATGAATCTAACCAGTTTAAAATAAGAAAAAAAAGTTAGAGATTAATAAAATTTTTGAAAAGTTAAACATAGTTGAGAAAGCTAAATTATAACAGAAAGGAATATACCTTTTTCTCAACGGTAGATGGGACCAAAAAATTAACCATGTATTAGAGCATAAAAATATCACAAACAAATGAAAAAAAGGAGAAATATCAAATATACCCTTTGTAGACCATAAGGCAATAAAAATTGTATTCAATAAAATACGTTGGAAGCATATATTAAAAATAAATTTAAAACTAAATAAACCTTTCCTAAAGAATAAGTGGGTCAAAGAATAAATTAAAAAATAAATTTCATTAACGAGAATAACAATGAGATTACATACAGCAGATCAATGAATTGGCCATACATCTAAAATATAGTAAAAGGACAAATTAAAACCAATTAAAAACCAAAATAGAAATCCTGAATATCAAAAGAGATTAATAAAATTAAAATGAAAAAGGAACTACTAAATAAAACTAGAAGCCATTTTAATTGAAAAAAATAAAATAGATAAGGTTAATTCAATTTTAAAAAGAAGAAAAAAGACTCCAGGTATGAATGCAGGTGACCAACTAAGGATCTGAGAACCACCCTGGTTAAGTCCAAAGGCTTACTATTAGCAAGGTGACCACCAGTCCTGAACTGTTGATCACAGTCACCCCTGAAGAATGTGACAATAGATGCAGAGAGTGGAAGAAATGAAGGGGAGGGAAGGAAGGATGGAGGGGAATGGAAGAAGGAAGGAAAAAAATGTTTATTAAGCTCCCACTATGTGCCAAACACTGTGATAAGCACTTGATAAATATTTCATTTGAACATCACAACAGGAATGCAATGTAGGTGCTGTTATCCCCATTTTGCAGTTGTGGAAACTGAGGCAAACAGATGGTAAGGGCCACAGTCAATAAGTGTCTGAGGCTGTTTATGAACTCTAGTCTTCTTGACTCCAGACCCTAGACTTTATCTACTGCTCCATCAGCTGCCCAAGATTAAGTACCATTAAGTAAGTGAAGGGAATATTCCCTTACCCCACCCCACCCTGCCCTACCTCCATGATGCCCAGATCTGGACAGTAGCCACAGATCTTGCTCTCCATCAAATGAGGTCAATAAAGTATCCTGTACCTGGAGTCAGAGGACCAATCTGCTCCTTGCCTCGTCTGCAGTCTTGCACAAATCCTGTTCCCCTCTGTGTCTCTGTTTGCTCTGATGTACAAAGAGTGGCTTGGGTGAGTTGATCTTTCAAGGCTGTTCTTGCTCTCTGAGATCTGGGACCTGTGGGGTCCTGAAAGGCTTGTGTGTCCTTGTCCCCAGCTTTGATATTGTGAGTTTGGGCTCACACACTAGGATGTGGCACAATGTGTGCTTTGGGTCAGACTTTTTCTTTGAGATGGAAAATGACTTTAGAGGACTCTGATCTCCTAGGTCACATGACTGGACAAAGCATGCTAAAAAGAAAAGGAAGGAAAGGGAGGGAGGGAGGGAGGAAGGAAGGGAGAAGGGGAAGGAGGGAGAGAGAGAGAGAGGGAGAGAGAGACAGAGACAGAGAGACAGAGACAGACAGAGAGAGAAATGGGGGGGGGGAGATGGAGTTGGGGAGGATGGCATCTGCGGGAGCTGCTACACTCGGCTTTCTGGTGACTTCTGGGGCACCATGAGGTTTTCCACCACCTGCTACTCAGCAGGCTTTGCCCTGACCCCTTTCTCCTTTCCTGGTTATTATAAACAAGGGGCTCTTTAAAGGGGAACTGTTTACAGGAACAGGGTCCTAAGTGTTCCTTCCCGGAACCCAGATGCTCGGGCTGACGGGCGGTCTGTTTGATCTTCGTTTTATGAGGGTCTGATAAATGGTCCTGGCACCTGGCGACTGAAAAGTCCCTATTGGGAAACTGACCCTCGTGTCAGACACTGGCCTCCCTCCCTGGCTTGTGTCTCTCCTGTCTCCTCTCTATCTCATTGGAAGCTGTCAACAGTGAAGGCTGATGCTATTGATTAGAACAGAGAAGCAGGAAAAGCTTTAAGATTTCCAAAGCACTTTGTGGAGATTATCTGGGGCAGCTACGTGGTGCACTGGATAGAGCACCAGTGCAGGAGTCAGGAGGACCTGAGTTCAAAATCTCACCTCAGACACTTGACACTCACTAGCTGTGTGACCTTGGGCAAGTCACTTAACCCCAATTGCCTTATTCTGGGTCATCTCCAGTCATCCTGATGAATATCTGGTCACTAGATTCAGATGGCTCTGGAGGAGAAGTGAGGCTGGTGACCTGCACAGCCCTCCCTCACTCAAAACAAAGTCAAGTGCAAGTCATGTCGTTATTTCTCTGATGGCATGGTCTTCTTTGGCAACGAAGGACAAACACATCGTCATGTAGATTATCTCATTAGAGTCTCACAGCAATGTTGTTAGGCAAGTGCCATTATTATCCCCTCAAAAAGGAAATGGTGAAGCACTCCAGTTAGTATCTTTGCCATGCAAACCCCAAATGGGCTCATGAAGTCGGACACCACTAAAACAACTGAGCAGCAAAAGTCATTATCCCCAATTTACAGATGCAGAAACTGAGGCTGAGGTTCAGGGTCATGCAGGGTCCCAGAGTTGGAATTGGAACCCTCCACCTTCCTGCCCCTGTCTGGGCCTCTTCCCACAACACTGGAGGGAGCCCCAAAGTTGGTGACAGACCCTGGTTCTAATCTCAGGTCTACTACTGCCAGAGATGCAGCCTTGGACAAGTGACTAACCACATCCGAAACAATTTCTTCTTCTGTACAACAAGGATGACAATAGTGTGAGGCTGTATATGTGTGTATTCACATGTGTGTCTGTGTATGTGTATGCATGTATGTGTGTGCATGGGTCACATTAAAACAGCTGTTCTGTAAAGCCTCATGTCAATGGGAGCCCTCGCTATTACTCCTGATGTGAGGATGGGCAGGTCCTGTAGCTTTCCTGACTCTCAGTTTCTACCTCAGTAAAGTAGACTTGTTCTAGATGGTCTCTTCTGACTCCAAAGCATTGACTCTGGGCCTGATACCTACTAAGCCAATTGACATTAGGCCTTATGAGAAGCTGATTGAAGGATGCCAGACCCTGTACTACCACAGCACCATAGACTGTCAGTGCTGGAATGGAGTTCAGAGTTCTTCAAGCCCTGGCCAAGGAACATCCCTCTAGCAATCATAGTTTAGGTTTACGTACTGCTTGTAAAATACTGTCTTCTCACAATCCTGTGATGTATATGGTGAAAAGGTAGATATGACCCCCCTTCTCTAGATGAGAAAATTGAGGTACAGAGAGAGACAGAGACTTTCCCAGTGTCATATGGCCAAGAAGTACCCAAGTCAGAAATTGTTTCTACCCTGTCTCTGGGATAACCTTAAAAAGTGGTCCTCCAGCCTGTACTTGAGAACATTAAGTTGATGGGGAGCTCACCCTCTTCCAAGATAAGTCATTCTTCTTTAGGACAACTCTCACTATTAAGAAGTTTTCCCTGATATTAAGCCCAAACTGGTTGGTTGAGGAATGAGGCATCCTATACATAGTATTCTATGACTTCTTTTAGTGTGAATCTCAATGGAAAATTCTATATAAATGATCCAGAATACAAGGAAAACATTAAGGACTAATTATAAGAAACTCATTAAGGTCAAACTGTTTACTTACTTTACACACACACACACACACACACACACACACACACACACATGCACACACACGTATATGAAAATGTTATGAGCATCCTTAAAATTGTCATCAATACTAAGGTAGTTTGAAAGAAAATTTGGGGCTGAGATGGATATGATGGGGCAATTCTAAAAAGCAAAATCGAGTAGGATAAAGATAAAAGGGAGTCATTATATTATTAAAATGAAGCATGAAAGGAATAACTAATACAGAAGAAACAGGTCGGGGTGGAGGACTTTTAATGTTGGACCTTGCTCTCATCTAGACTGAACAGGAAACAACATATACATTTGGAAGGACGTAGAAGCCTTCTGAACATATAGGGAGGTGAGAAAACTAGGGAACAGGGTGGGTGAGGGACTTTTAGATGGGCATGTGGATTGGGATTTGGAAGGGTGGAGGGATGGGAAGTGGGAGAATGGGGGAGAAGATAAGGTAACAGAGATAGGGTAAAAAGAGAGGCTGAGAAAGAACATAGTAGGTAAAATTAAGATGGAGGAAAATTCATAGATAGAAATTATAATTTTGGATGTGAATGGGATCTTTATAGCAGCTCTCTTTGTGGTGGCAAAGAAATGGAAATTTCAGGGATCCCCATCAACTGGGAATTGGCTGAACAAGTTGTGGTGTATGGCTGTGATTAATACTATTGTGCTGTGAGAAATGATGAGCTAAATTATCTTAGAAAGACATGGAAAAACTCACGTGAAATGGTGAAGAGTGCAGTGAGCAGAACCAGGAGAACACTGTATACAGTAAGAAAGATACTGTATTAAGAACGTCTTTGAGTGACTAAGTCATTTTGACTATTATAAACACAAAAATTAAAAATAAAAGACATAGGAAGATAGATACTATCTGCATCCAGAGAAAGAACTAATGAAGAAAATTAGGGATAGAATAATTTTACGCACACATATACACACACAAACATATACGTATATACACATATACATGTATATATACACACATCTATTTGTGTCTAATGCTATCTATCTCTAGGGTGGAGCAGGGGAGGGAGAAAAAACAAAAAAGAGAAATTTACGTGTTAACTTTATTATGTATTTAGAAAGAATAGCAAATTGTTCACGATGGATTTGGGGTTTCATAAGCAAAATCATCTTTTCATTCAAAACCATCATGGAAATGCTTGTTAGATTCTATAGGTTAAAAATTAAAATTTAAGAAATATAAAAGTGAGACTTGGGACCAAAAAGATTGTCCTTGATGTTGAGATTCCCTGCCCCCATGCAGATCAGGAACTTAGACTTGTAATTATGAGTCCAGAGAGTTTGCTGAGCTCACTCAGAGTTCAAGTGACTTTCCCAGAGTTGTACAGCCCAAATGTGTCACAGATGGGACCTGAAGCTGGTTTTTGCCTAGGCCTCTCTTCAGTATGCCCCTCTCCCCATCAATTTCCTCTTTAAAATGTGGCACTCAAAACTGAACTTACTGCTCTAGGTATGGACCAGTATTTCTCTAGCCCTGGGCATTGTCCTTTTTTTTAAAAAAACAGCCCAAGATAAAATTATCTTTTGTGGCTCATACTGAGCTGTTACAAGCTATTAAAGACCCTCAAGCTTTTCCAGACAAACTGCTATCTAGCTTTGCCTTCCCCCCACCCCCCACTTTGGATTTATCAAGTTGTTTTTATAAATCTTTACATTCATTCCTTTTAAATTTCATCTTATAGGACAGAACACAATGTCAAGGTCTCATTAGATGCTGACTTTGTTAGGCCAAATGCCAGATGCCCCTGACAGCTTGGTCTCATCTACACACTCAATCCCTCTAATCCGTTAGAAATAAAAATTATATGAAAGAAAATTATAATGATGAAACAACATGCCAAAATTTCTGGGATACAGCCAAAGTCATCCTCAGGGGAAAAGCCATACCTGTACAAACAAATATTAGCAAAATAGAAAAGGAGATTAATGAACTGAAAAAGTATTTTTAAAAAAACCTAGAAAGCAAACAAACATGAAAGAGGAAATTTTTTTTAAAAATAGAGGAAAAATAGATAGCTGGAAACAAAAAAAAACAGAAATCAAAAACTAAAAGCTGTTTTTTTTTAAAACAAAAGGACTAATAAAAATTGATAAATCTTTAACAAATTTGACTAAAATGATGGAAAATTAAATTGAAATGACAACTGAGCAAGATGAAATCACAATAGAATCTGAAAAATAAAAATATTCAGAACCTATAATGAAACCTTTTTTGTTAACTAAACTGATTATGTGGACAAAAAGAAGAATACTTTGAAAATATAATGTGCCATATTAATGGAAGATCAAGTAAAAATTTTATCTCACCCAATCTCAGAAAGAGAAATAGAATTAGTTTAAACTGTAAATTCCTTGAAGGGAAAGACAATCTTTCTTTTCTTTTTTGTTAATTATATTTCTAGCTTAACGCAGTGACTGGCATCTAGTAGGTACTTAACAAATGCTTATTATATTGGATTGGATGTATTCTGGGCCACACGAGATACTGGCAAAACGGAAGATAAAGTAGATGACTTTGATTACTTGAAACTGAGAAGTTTCTGCAGGGACAAAATTAGTGTACCTAGGATAAGAAAGGGGGTGTTCAAATGGGAAAAATCTTTGTATCAAATTTTGGTAATAAGGATTGGATATCCAATATGTAGCGACGATTAACATATATATATGTATGTGAGTATATATATGTGTGTGTGTGTGTGTGTGTATAACATGCATATTTATGTTTCAATAGAAATGAATAGCCATTATGTATACTATATATTACATTTAACAGCATGTGTGTATATATACACATACATACATAGTTATAGTTATTATAGTTACAGTTATAGTTATAAATATAGCTACCTTGTCATGGAGAGGCTTGTGTAGGTAAATGAAACTATGAAATATGCCGTGTAGGATTATCCAAGATAGGCAGGTTATAGTGGCAAGTTCTGACAAAAGGTAATCTACTAGAGAAGGAAATTGCAAACCACTCCAGTATCTTTGCCAAGAAAACCCCATGAACAGTATTAAATGATAGCAGAGATGACATTGGAAGATGAACAGCTTAGGTCAGAAACTGTCCAATATGTTGCTGGGCAAGAAAAGAAGACAATAAGTAACTCTAGTACTAATGAAACATCTGGACCAAAGCCAGAATCTGACTAAGTTGTGGATAGTTCTGGTGACAAAAGGGAAGTCCAATGCTGCAAAGATTAATATATCATAGGCCCCTGGAATGTAAGAGCTGTGAACCAAGGTAAGCTGCATGTGGTCAAGCAGGAGATGGAAATATTAAACATCAACGTCTTGGCTCAGTGAATGAGTAGGAACGGATGAATTTAATTCAGATGATCACTGCATATGCTGTTGTGGACAAAACGTTCCTTAGTAGAAGTAGAGTAGCCCTCGGAGTCAATTAAAGTTTGAGAAAAGTAGTAGTGGAGTATAATCTCAAAAATGACAAAAAGACATGTTTGAATATGAGACGAACTATTCAGTATCTCAGTAATACAAGTCTATGCTTCAACCACTGAGGCAAAAGAGGCCAAAGTTTATTGGTTCTATGAAGACTTATGACATCTTCTAGAAATAATACTAAAAAAAAAATGGTATCAAATTCACCATAGGGGACTGAAATGCTAAAAGAGGAAATCAAAAGATAATTGAAATAATAGGGAAGTTTGTCCTTGGAGAGCAAAATGAAATAGGGCAGAGATTATGAACAGAATTTTGTCAAGACGACTCATTGGTCATAGCCCAAAAAGTAACTCTACAGAAAATCAGACTGAATATTTCACGACCAAAGGTGGAGAAGTTTTATAAAGTCAATTAAAACAAGACCTAGAACTGACTATGGCTCAGATCATGAGCTTCTTATCACAAAATTCAGATTTAAATTGAAGAAAGCAGGGAAAGGTATCAGACCATATAGACATGACCTAAATAACACTCCTTACAAATATGAAGTAAAGTGATGATTAGACTTAAGGGGTTGGATCTGGTAGAGTGTTTGAAGAGCTATGGACAGAGTTTTGTAATATTATGCAGGCAACAGCAACAAAATGGCTTCCATAGCAAAATGGCTGTCTCAGAGGCTTTATAAATAACTAAGCAGTGAATGAAAGAGAAAGGAGAAAGTTAAAGATATACTCAACTGGATGCAGAATTCCAGAGGATACAAAGCAGATAGATAGAAGGAGGTTCTCTTACAGAAACAATGCAAAGAAGTAGAAGAAAACAATAAGATAGAAAAGATGAGATCTCTTCAAGAAAATTAGAGATAGCAAAGGAAGATTTCACCAGAAATGAGCCTGACAAAAGATAAAAATAGTAGGAACTTAAGAGAAATAAATTAAGTTAAGAAGAAATGGCAAGGATATACAGAAGAACTACATACAAGAAAGATCTTAACTTTCATCACCACGATAGAGTGGTTAAGGATCCAGGGTGAGACCTCATAGAGAATGAATTTGAATGGAACTTAGGAAGCATTGCTAACAACATATCTAATATGTCATGGAATTCCAGCTGAAGTATTTCAAGTCCTAAAAAAATGAGGTTGTTAAAGTGTTGTACTCAATACACCAGCAAATTTGGAAAATGCAACAGAGGCTACTGTATTGGAAAAGATCAGATTGTGTCCCAGTCCTAAAGAAAGGCAATGCCAAGGAATATTAAAATTACCAAACAGTTGGGTTTATTTCACATATCAGCCTAGGTTATGCTTAAAATTCTATAAGCTAAGCTTCAGCAATATGTGATCTGAGAATCACCAGAAGAGCAAGCTGGTTTTTGAAGAAGGAGAGGAACTAGAAACCAAATTGCCAACATTTGCTGGATTATAGAGAAAGCAAGGGAGTTCTGGAAAACAAAACAAAACAAAAAATCTACTTCTACTTCACTGACTACACTAAAGTCTTTGTGTGGGTCACAAAAATGTGGTACATCCTCAAAGAGATGGAAGTATCAGATTATCTTACTTGTCTCCTGAGGAACCTCTATGAGGGCCAAGAAGCAGTAGTTGAAACCAAACATGAAACAACTGGTTTAAGATTGGAAAAGGAGTATGACAAGCCTGTATAATGGTCACCTTATTTAACTTATATGCACACCACATCATGTTAAATGACAGAATAGAAGAATCAAAAACATGCTAGGAGAAATATCAACAATCTCAAATATGTAGATGATACCAACCTGATGACAGAAAGTGAAGAAGTAAGAATCCTCTTGATGAGTATGAAAGAGAAGAGTGTAAAAGCTAGCTTGAAGATGAACATAAAAAAAAACCTGAGATCTTGGGTATTTGTTCCATCACTTCCTGGCAATAGCAGGAGAAGAAATAGAAGCAGTGTCAGATTTTATATTCTTGGGCTGAAGGATCATTGCAGACTATGACTGCAGCCATGAAATTAAAAGAGGTTTGCTCCTTAGAAGGAAAGTTATGGCAAATCTGGACAGCATACTAAAAAGCAGAGCCATCACCTTGCTGACAAAGGTCCATATAATCAAAACCAAGTTTGTTTGTTTGCTTGTTTGGCTATAAGAGTTGGACTATAAGGATAGATGAACACTGAAGAATGTTGCTTTCAAATTATGGTGCTCGAAAAGACTTTTGAGAGTCCCTTGGACAGCAAGGAGATCAAATTGGTCAATACTTAACGAAACTAATTCAGACTATTCAGTAGAAGGTCAAATACTTAAGCTGAAACTTAAATACTTTGACCAGCAATGAGAATATGGGACTCACTGGAAAAGCCCCTATGTTGGGAAAGATTGAAGGAAAAAGAGAAGGCAGAGACTGAGATGGATGGATGGTGTTATGGACCAGAGAACAGAAATTTGGACACACTTCAGGAAATAGTGGAGGATAGAGGGGTCCAGCATGCTGTGGTCCATGGGGTCATGAAGTCAGATAGGACTGAACAACTGAGTAACAGCAGTAGCCATTTCTCAGTTCAAAGCCAAGAAATAGGTGGGAGGAAAATAAACAAACAGCAACAAAAATCCTGACCATGCAAATCTTTTATAGTGACAAGGAATCTAAAGATATAAAGATATAAGACATCTATATGAAAATAGATACAAGTAAAACCCCAAAGAAAAATGCTAATTGGATACAAGTTCAACAAAAATTCCTGGCCTGGAATAGCTAAAGGAAGGTTAGTGTTATAGAGGAGTAATTAGGTGGGGGGTAGGAGATGCAACATAATTGTGAAAAGATAATTAACAGCTTAGTAAAAGAAACACAAAAATACTTAAGGAAATGATATTTCAAAAACAAATTGGTCAAAAAGAATGAAGTATGATGGAAAGTAGAATGGATCAAATTGAAAAGGAAGTACAAAATCTCACTGAAGAAAATGTCTCAAAAGTTAGAATTGGACACATGGAAGCTAATGACTCCATGAGACATCAAGAAACAGTAAAACAAAGTCAAAAGAATGAAAAAAAAAGATGTGAAATATTTCATCAATAAAACAACTAACCTGGAAAATAGATTGAGGAGAGATAATTTTAAAATTATTGAACTACTTGAAATGTGTGATTTAAAAAAAGCTGATATTATATGTCAAGAAATTATCAAGGAAAATTGCCCTGATATCTTGTAACCAGAGAGCAAAATAGAAACAATTCACTAATCAGCACCTGAAAGAGATCTGCAAACAGTCAAATTCCAGAGCTCCTCAGTCAAGGAGAAAAACTGCAAGCAGTCAGAAATAAACTATTCAGATAACCTAAAGGTACAGCCAGGATCATGCACATGTAGCAGCTGCCATTATAAAAGACCAGAGGGTGAGAATGTGATATTCCAAGAAGCTAGGATTACAACCCAGAATAACCTGTACAGCAAAACCGAAAATAATCCTTCAGAGGAAAAATGTACATTTAATAACATAAAACCTTCAAAGATTCCTGATGGAAAGACCACAGCTAAGTAGAAAATTTGACATTCAAACACAAGATTCAAGAGAAGCATAGAAAGGTAAATATAAAAAAGAAACCTTAAAGGACTCAATAAGGGTAAACTGTTTATATTCCTATATGGGAGGATAATACATGTAACTACTAAGAACTTCATCATTATTAGACCAGTTAGAATGAGTCTACACAGAGGACATGGGTGTGAGTTGATTATCTTGAGATGATCTAAAAAATGAAGGAGTGAGAAAAGGGGATATACTGGGAGAAGGAGGAAGGGAGAAATAGAATAGGGAAAATATTCTCACATAAAAGAGGTGTACGAGGAAGAGCTTTTATAGTGGAGGGAAAAAGGGATGTGGCAGACATCAGAACTTCACTCTCTTTGAAATTAGTTCAAAGAGAGAAGAATACACACACACACACACACACACACACACACACATACACTCAGATGGGTATAGAAATATATCTTACCCAATATAAAAATAGGAAGGGAAGCAGATAAGAGAAAGAGGCAGAGATGATATAAAGGGAAGGCAGATAAAGGAAGGCAGTGGTCAAAAGTAAAAGGAGTTTTGAGGAGAAACAGGGTACAAAGAGAGAAATGATGAACAGCAGAAAATAGAAAGGAGAGAAATAAAAAGTTAGGTAGTACAGTAGATAAAGCACCAGATCTAGAGTCAAGAAGACCTGGATTCAGTTCCATTCTCAGGGACTTCCTAGCCATATGACCCTGGGCAAGTCACTTAACCCTGTTTGCCTCAGTTTCCTCATCTGTAAAATGAGTTGGAGAAGGACATGGCAAACCATTCCAGTATCTCTACTAAGAAAATCCCATACGGGGTCCTGAAGAGTCAGACGTGACTGAACAACAAGAATCATAACTATGAATGAGGATGAGATGAACTTACTCGTGAAACAGAAATGGGTGTCAGAATGGATTGGAACCCAGAATCCAATAACATGTTGTTTACAAGAAACACACTTGAAAGAGAAAGGTGCACACCATTAAAATATGGGACTGAAGTGGAATCCATTATGCTTTTGCTGAGATAAAAAAAGGCTGCGGTAACAATCATAATCTCAGACAAAGCAGGAGCAAAAATAGACCTAATTAAATGAAATAATCAGGAAAATTAATTTTAATAAAAGGTACCATCCACAATGAACTAATATAGGAAATTTTCAGAGCAAGTTTCTCTGTTAAAGACCTAATTTCTCAATGATTTAGGTAACTGAATCAAGTTCATAAAAAAGCAAGAGCCATTCTCCCAATTAATAAAATGGTGAAAGGAATATAAACAGGCAATTTACAGAAGAAGAAATCAAAGTTATCAATAATCACATGCATATGCTCTTA